>NC_092790.1:10135710-10484409 GCF_047496795.1 Chiloscyllium punctatum
CCCCCCTCTCCCCTGTCCCCCCTCTCTCTGTTGCCCTCACCTGCCCACACTCTCTCCGTCCGACTCTCTCTCTGTCCCCCCTCTCTCTGTTCCCCTCGCTCTGACCCCCTCTATCTCCCCACGCTCTGTCCCCACTCTCTGTCCTTCTCTCTCTCCTGTCCCCCCACTCTCTGTCCATCTCTCTCTGCCCCCTCTCTCTGTCCTTCTCTCTCTGACCCCCTCTCTCTGACCCCACACTCTCAATGCACACTCTCTCCCCAATTCTGTAACACTCTCTCTGTCCCCCCACTCACTGTCCCCCCTCCCTCTGATCCCCACTATCTCCCCCTCTGTCTGTCCCCATCTCTCGGACCCCCTCTATCTCCCCCACTCTCTGTGCCCCCTCTCTCTGTCGCCCTCTCGCTATCCCCGCTCTCCCTCCCACCCGCCTCTCTCTGTCCCCCTCTCTCTCTTTCCCCCCTCTCTGTCCCCTCTCTCTCTGTCCCCCTCTCTTTGTCCCCCTCTCTCTCTGTCCCCCTCTCTCTCTTTCCCCCCCTCTCTGTCCCCCTCTCTCTCTGTCCCCCTCTCTTTGTCCCACTCTCTCTGACCCCCTCTATCTTCCCCACTCTCTGTCACCCTCTCTCTTCCTTCCTCTCTCTGCCCCCCTCTCTGTCCTGCCTCTATCTGTTCACCCTGTCTGTCCCCCTCTCTCTGTCCCCCTTTCTGTGTCAGCCAGTCTCTGTCCCCCTCTCTCTGTACCCCCTCCATCTGTCCCCTCTCTCTCGCACACTCTCTGTCCCCTCACTCTGTTCCCCCTCTCTCTCTGTCCCCCTCTCACTGTCCCCCTCTCACTGTCCCCCTCTCTCTATCCCCCTCTTTTTGACCCCCTCTATCTCACCCACTCTCTGTCCCCGCTCCCTGTCCCCCAGTCTCTGTCCATCTCTCTCTGTCCCGCTCTCTCTGTCCCCCCTCCCTCTGTCCCCACTCTCTGCCCCCTCTCTTGTCGCCCTCTCTGCCCCCACGCTGTTGTCGCCCCCGTCTCTCTCTGTCGCTCTCTCTGTCCCCCTCCTCTGTCCCCACTCTCTGCCCCCTCTCTTGTCGCCCTCTCTGCCCCCACGCTGTTGCTTTCGCTTTGTCCCCACTTTCTCTCTCTCCCCCTCTCTCTGTACCCCCCTCTCTCTGTCCCCTCTCTCTGTGTCCCCCCCTTTCTCTGTCGCCCCTCTTGTCGCCGTCTGTCTGCCCCCCTCTGTCGCCCTCTCTCTGCCCTCTCTCTGTCACCGTCTCTCTGTGCCCTCCCTCTCTGTCCCCCTCTCTCTGTGCACCACACACCTACCTCTCTCTGCCCCTCTCTCTGTCCCCCTCTCTCTGTACCCTCTCTCTGACCCCCTATATCTCCCCCACTCGCCATCCTCTGTCTCTGTCCTCCCTCTCTCTGACCGCCCTTTTTCTGTGGCCCCTTTTTCTGTCCCCCTCTCTCTGTCGCCCTCTCTCTCCCCCTCTCTGTCACCGTCTCTCTGTACCCCCTCCCAATGTTCCCCCTCTCTGTCCCCCCTCTCTCTTTCCCCCTCTCTCGGACCCCTCTCTCTCTTTCCCCCTCTCTCTGACCCCACTATCTCCCCCACTCTCTGCCTCCTCTCTCTCTGGCCCCTCTCTCTCTGTCGCTCTCTCTCTGTCCCCCTCTCCCTGACCCCCCTCTCTCTGCCCCCACTCAATCTGCCCCCTCTCTCTCTGTCCCCCTCTCTCTGTACCCCTCTCTCTCTGCCCCCCCTCTATCTCACCTACTCTCTGTCCCCACTCTCTGTCCCGCCTCTATCTGTCCACCCTCTCTGTCCCCTCTCTCTGTCCACCCTCTCACTGTCCCCCTCTCTCTGTCCCCTCTCTCTCTCTCTCTCTCCCCCTCCCTCTCTGTCCTTCTCTCTCTGCCCCGTCACTCTAACCGCCTCTCTCTGTCTCCCCTTTTCTCTGTCCTCCCTTTCTCTATTCCACCTCTCTCTGTCGCCCTGTCTCTGCCCCCTCTTTGTCACCGTCTCTCTGCCCCCTCCCTCTGACCCCCTCTCTCTGTCCCCTCTCACTGTCGCTATATCTCTCCCTCTCTCTGTCACCGTCTCTCTGTCCCACCTCCCTCTGTGTCCCTCTCTCTGACCCCCTCTCTGTCACCCCCATCTCTTTCCCCCCTCTTTTTCCCCCCACTCTCTGTGCCCCCTTTCTCTATTCCCCTCTCTCGGTTCTCCTCTCTCTCCCCCTCTCTGTCACCGTCTCTCTGTCCCACCTCCCTCTGTGCTTCTCTCTCTGTCCCCCCTCTCTGACCCCCCTCTCTGTCCCTCCTCTCTCTGCCCCCCTCTCTCAGTCCCCCTCTCTCTCTGTCCCTCTCTCTCTGTCCTCCTCTATCTGCCCCACTCTCTGTCCCCTCTCTCTGTCCCGCCTCTCTCTGTCCACCCTCCCTGTCCCCTCTCTGCCCACTTTCTCTGCCCCTTCTCTCTGTCCCCCCACTCTCTGCCCCTCTCTCTCTGCCCCTTCGCTCTCTGTCGCCCACTCTCTGACCCCCTCTACCTCCCCCTCTTTCCGTACCCCTCTCTCTGACCCCTCAATCTCCCTCACTCTCTCTGCCCCTCTCTCTGTCGCCCTCTCTCTGTCGCCCCTCTCCCTCCCACCTGCTTCTCTCTGTCCCCCTCTCTCTCTGTCCCCCCTTTCTGTCCCCCTCTCTCTCTGTCGCCATCTCTCTGTCCCCCGCTCTCTGACCCCCTCTATCTCCCCCACTCTCTGCCACCCTCTCTCTGCCCTCCTCTCTCTGCCCCCCCCCCGTGTCCTGCATCTATCTGTCCACCCTCTCTGTCCCCCACTCTCTGTCCCCCTCTCTCTGTCCCCACTCTCTCTGACCCCCTTTCCCTGTCCCACCTCTCTCTGCCGCCAGTCTGTCTGCCCCCTCTCTGTCCCCCCTCGTTGTCCCCCCTTTGTCTCTCTGTCCCGCTCTCTCTGTCCCCCTCTATCTCCCCCACTCTCTGTCCCCACTCTCTGTCCCGTCTCTGTCTGTCCACCCTCTCTGTCCCCTCTCTCTGTCCCCCTCACTCTGTCCCCCTCTCTCTGTCCCCCTCTCTTTGTCCCCCCTCTCTCTGCCCCCCCCCCCCCGTTCTCTGTCGCCCACTCTCTCTCCGCTCCTCTTTCTGCCCACTCTCTCTGTGCCCCATCTCTCTGTCCCCCCGCCCCTCTCTCTGTCCTCTCTCTCTCTCCCCTGTCTCTCTGTCCCCCTCTCTATGTCCCTCCTTTCTCTGCCCCACTCTCTGTCGCCCTCTCTCTGCCCACTCTCTGTCACCGTCTGTCTGTCCTCCCTCCCTCTGTCCACTTCTATCTGTCCCCCCTCTCTGTCCATACTCTCTCTGCCCCCCCACGCCTCCCTCTCTCTGCCTCTCTCTGTCGCCCTCTCTCTGCCCCCCCTTGTCCCCCTCTCTGTGTAACCCCTCTCTCTCTCTCCCCTCTGCCCCCCCTATCCCCCCTCACTCTGTTCCTCCCAATCCTCCCTCTCTCTGCCCCTCTCTCTGCCCCTCTCTCAGTCGCCCTCTCTCTGCCCCCCTTCCCTTTGTCCCCCTCTCTCAGTCCCCTCTCTCTGACCACCTATAACTCCCCCACTCGCTGTTCCCTGTCTCTGTTCCCCCACACTCTGCCCCCTCCACTCTCTGTCCCTCTCTCTCTGCCCCCTCTCTGTCACCGTCTCTCTGTACCCCCGTCCCCCTCACTCTGTTCCCCCCACTCCTCCCTCTCTCTGCCCCTTTCTCTGTCACCCTCTCTCTGCCCCCTTACCTTAGTCCCCCTCTCTCAGGCCCCTCTCTCTGACGCCCTATATCTCCCCCACTCGCTGTTCCCTGTCTCTGTTCCCCCACACTCTGCCCCCTCCACTTTCTGTCCCCCCCTCTCTCTGCCCCCTCTATGTCCCCTCTCTCTGACACCCATATCTCCCCCACTCGCTGTCCCCTGTCTCTGGCTCCCCCTCTCTGCCCCCTCCACTCTCTGTCCCCCCTTTCTCTGTCCCCCTCTCTGTTGCCGTCTCTCTGTCCCCCCCTCCCTTTTACCCCCATCTCTGTCCCCTCTCTCTGTCACTCCTATCTATCTGCCCCACTCTATGTACCCCTCTCTCTCTGTCTCCCCCTCTCTCTCTGTCTCCCCCTCTCTCTGTCCCTCTCTCTCTGTCCCCCCTGTCTCTGCCCTCCTCTCTCCATCCCCCCTCTCTGTCGCCGTCTGTCTCTCCCCAGCTCTGTCAACTTCTCTCTGTTCTTCCCTCTCTCTGTTCCCACTCTCTCAGCCCCCTCTCTCTCTGTCCCCCTCTCTCTGTCAAGCTCTCTCTGACCCCCTCTGTCTCCCCCACTCTCTGTGCCCATCTCTCTGTCGCCCTCTCTCTGTCCCACCTCTCCCTCCCGCCCGCCTCTCTCTGTCCCCCTCTCACTCTCTGTCCCCTCTCTCTCTGTCCCCCTCTCTCTCTGTTCCCCCTCTCTCTGCCCCCCCCTCTGTCCCCCTTTCTCTCTGTCCGTCTCTCTCTGTCCCCTTCGCTCTGACCCTATCTATCTCCCCCACTCTCTGTCACCCTCTCTCTGCCCTCCTCTCTCTGTCCTCCCTCTCTGTCCTGCCTCTATTTGACCACCCTCTCTGTCCTCTCTCTATCTGTCCCCCCTCTCTGTCCTGCCTCTATCTGTCCACCCTCTCTGTCCCCCACTCTCTGTCGGCCTCTCTGTCCACCTCTCTCTGTTCCCTCTCTCTCTGTCCCCCTCTCTCTGACCCTCTCTATCTCCGCCACTCTCTGTCCTCTCTCTCTGTCCCCACTCTCTGAACCCGTCCATCTACCCACTCACTGAACCTCTCTCTGTACCCCTCTGTCTTTGTCCCCCTCTCTCTGCTCCCCTCTCTGCCCCCGCTCTCTGTCCATCTCTCTCTGTCCTTCTCTCTCTGTCCCCCTCTATCTCCCCGTCTCTGTACCCCTCTCTCTGTCCCCCACTCTCTGTTTACCCTCCCTCTGACCCCCACTATATCCCCGCCTGTCTCTGTCCCTCTCTCTTTGACCCCTTCTATCTCTCCCACTCTCTGTATTCTCTCTCTGTCCCCCTCTCTCTCTGCCACCCTCTCTCTCCCCCACTATCCGTCCCCTCTCTCTGTCCCACTCTATCTGACCCGCTCTCTCTGCCCCTCTCTGTCCCCCTCTCTCTGTCCCCCACTCCCTGTTTACCCTCCCTCTGACCCCCTCTGTCTCTGACCCTCTCTCTCGGACCCCCTCTATCACTCCCACTCCCTGTCTTCTCTCTCTGTCCCCCTCTCTCTGTGTTCCCCCTGTCTCTGTCCCCCTCTCTCTGTCCCTCTCTCTCGGCCCTCTCTCTCTCTGTCACCCTGTCCCTGTCCCCCTCTCACTGTCCCGTCTCTTTCTGTACCCTCTCTCTCTGTTCCCCTCTTTTGACCCCCTCTGTCTCAACCACTGCCTGTCCCCACTCTCTATCACGCTCTTTCTGTCCCGCCTCTCTCTCTCTGTCCCCATCTCTGTCTGTCCCCTCTGTCTCTGTCCCCCTCTCTCTGACCCCCTCTCTCTCCCCAACTCTGTACCCTTCTCTCTGTCCCCCACTCTCTGTTCACCATCCATCTGTGCCCCTCTGTTTACCCGTCTCTCTCTGTCCCCCTCTCTCTGACACCCTCTATATCTCCCACTCTCTCCCACTCTCTCTCCCCCGCTGTCTGTCCCTCTCTCTCTGTCCACCTCCCTCTATCCCCCTCTTTCTGGCCCCCCCTTTTTCTGTCCCCCCTCTCTTTCCCACTCTCTCTGTCCTCCCCTCCCTCTGTACCCACTCTCTCTCCCCCGCTCGCTGTCCTCTCTCTCTCTCTGGCCCCCTTATCTCTCTGTCCTCCCCTCTCTCTGTCCCCCTCTCTCTGTCCCCCTCTCACTGTCCCCTCTCTCTCTGTACCCCCTCTCTCTGTGCCCCTCTTGCTGCGCCCCCCTGTCTCACCCACTGTCTGCCCCCGCTCTCTGTCCCCCTCTCTCTCTGTCCCCCTCTCTCTCTGTCCCCACTCTCTCTCCCCCATCTCTGTCCCCATCTCTCTCTGTCCCCCTCTCTGTCGCCCTCTCTCTGACCCACTTTCTCTCCCCCACTCTTTACCCCTTTCTCTGTCCCCTACTCTCTGTTCACCCTCCCTCTGACCCACCTCTATATCCCCCACTCTCTCTGTCCCCCTCTCTCTGACCCTCACTATCTCTCCCACTCTCTGTCCCCTCTCTCTGTCGCCCCTCTCTCTCTGTCCCCCTCTCCCTGTCCCCCTCTCCCTCTATTCCCCCTGTCTATTTCCACCACTCTCTCTGACACCCTCACTACGTCCCTCTCTCTCTGGCCCCCTCCCTCTCTCCCGCGCTCTCTGGAGCCGCTCTCTCTGTCCCCCCTCTCTCTGTGTTCCTCCTTTCTCTGTCCCCCTGTCTCTGTCCCCCTCTCTCTGTCCCCCTCTTTCTCTGACAGATCTATCTCTGTCCTCCTCTCTCTGTGCCCCCTCTCTCTGACCCCCTCTCTCTCTGCCCCCTCTCACTATCCCCTCTCTCTGTCACTCTCTCCCTGTCCCCTCTCACTGTCCCCTCTCTTTCTGTACCCCCTCTCTCTGTTCCCCTCTTTTTGACCCCCTCTGTCTCACCCAACGTCTGTCCACGCTCTGTATCCCCCTCTTTCTGTCCCCCTTTCTCACTCTGTCCCCCTCTCTTTCTGTCTCCCTCTCTCTCCCCACTCTGTACCCCTCTCCCTGTCCCCCTCTCTCTGACCCCCTCTATCTCTCCCACTCTCTCTCCCCCGCTGTCTGTCTCACTCTCTCTGTCCCCCTCCCTCTGACCCCTGTATCTCCCCACTCTCTGTCCCCCTCTCTCTGTCCCCAAATTCTGATCCCGTCCATCTACCCACTCTTTGCCCCTCTCTCTGTCCCCCCCTCTTTGTCCTCCTCTCTCTGCCCCTCTCTCGGCCCCGCTATCTCTCTCCCACTCTCTGTCCCCTCTCTCTGTCCCCTCTCTCTCTGTCCCCCACTTTCTGTTCCCCCCTGTCTGTCCCCACATTCTGACCCCCTCTATCTCTCCCACTCTCTGTCCCCCTCTCTCTCAGTTCCCCTCTCTCTCAGTTCCCCCGGTCTCTGCTCCCCCTCGCTGTCCCCCTCTCTCTGTCCCCCTCCCTCTGTCCCACTCTCTCTGTCCCCCTTTCCCTGTCCCCCTCCCTCTGTTCCCCCTGTCTATCTCCACCACTCTCTCTGACACCCTCACTACGTCCCTCTCTCTCTGGCCCCCTCCCTCTCTCCCGCGCTCTCTGGACCCGCTCTCTCTGTCCTTACTCTCGCTGTCCCCCTCTCTCTGTTCCCCCCGTCCTCTGTACCCCCTGTCTCTCCCCTCTCCCTGCCCCCTCTCTCTGACCCCCTCCCTCTGTCCCCTCTCTTTATCGCCTCTCTCTGCCCCCTCACTCTCTGTAGGCCTCTCTCTCTGTCCCCTCTCTCTGACCCCTTCTATCTCGCCCACTCTCTGTCCCCTCTCTCTATCTCCCACTCTCTCTGACCCCCTCTCTCTCTGCCCCCTCTCTCTCTCCAACTCTGTACCCCTCTCTCTGTCCCCACTCTCTGTCCACCCTCCCTCTGACCCCCACTATCTCCCCCTCTTTCTGTCCCGCTCTCTCTGTCCCCCTCCCTCTGACCCCTGTATTTCCCCCACTCTCTGTCCCCCTCTCTCTGTCCCCAAATTCTGACCCCGTCCATCTACCCACTCTTTGCCCCTCTCTCTGACCCCCACTATCTCCCTCTCTTTCTGTCCCGCTCTCTCTGACCCCCCTCTACGCCCACCTCTTTCCGTACCCTCTCTCTGACCCCCTCTAACTCCCTCACTCTCTGTGCCCCTCTGTCTGTCTCCCTCTCTCTGTCCCCCCTCTCTCTGTACCCGTCTCTCTCTCTGACCCCCCCTCTGTCCCCCTCTCTCTCTGTCCACCTCTCTGCCTGCCCCACTCTCTCTCTGTCCCCCACTCTCTCTGTCCCCCACTCTGTCCCCCGCTCTCTCTGTCACCCTCTCTTTGTCCCTCTCTCTGACCCCCTCTACCTTCCCCACTCTCTGTCACCCTCTCTCTGCCCTCCTCTATCTGTCCCCCCTCTTTGTCCTGCCTCTCTCTGTCCACCCTCTCTGTCCCCTCTCTATCTGTGCCCCCCCTCTGTCCTGTTTCTATAGGCCCACCCTCTCTGTCCCACTCTCTCCGTCGCCCTCTCTCTGCCCCCTCTCTCTGTCCCCTCTCTCTCTGTCTCTCTCTATCTCCCCCTCTGTCTGTCCCCCTTTCTCTGATGCCCTCTATCTTCCCACTCTCTGTCCCCCTCTCTCTGTCACCCCTCTCCCAGTCCCCTCTCTCTCTGTACCCAGCTGTCTGCCCCACTTTCTCTGTACCACCCTCTCTCTGTCCCCTCCGTCCCCCCATCTCTCTCCCCCGCTCACTGCCCATCTCTCTATCCCCCTCTCTCTCTGCCCCCTCTCTCTGTACCTCTCTCTCTGACCCCTTCTCTCTGAACCCCACTCTCTCTGCCCCCATGTCTCTCAAACCTTGTACCCCTCTCTCTGACCACCACTCTCTGTCCCCCCCCCCCCGACCCCCACTATCTCCCCCTCTCTCTGTCCCGCTCTCTGTGACCCTGTCTACCTCCACCTCTTTCCGTCCGTCTCTAGCTGGCCCCATCCATCTCACTCACTCTCTGAGCCCCTCTCTCTCTGTCGCTCTCTCTCTGTCTCCCCTCTCCCTCCAACCCGCCTCTCTCTGCTCCCCCTCCCTCTCTCTCTCTCTCTCTCTCCCCCTCTCTCTGTCCCCCCTCTCTGTCCCCCTCTCTCTCTGTCCCCCTCTCTCTCTGCCCCCTCTCTCTCTGTCCCCCTCTCTCTCTGTCCCCCACCTCTGTCCCCCTCTCTCTCTGTCCCCATCTCGCTGTCCCCTCTCTCTGAACCACTCTATCTCCCCACTCTCTGCCCCTCTATCTCTTTGTCCCCCTCTCTCTGTCCCCCCTCTCTCTGTCCCCCCTTTCTCTCCCCCACACTTTGTCCACTCTCTCTGTCCCCCTCTCTCTCTGTCCCCCTCTCTCTTCCCCCCTCTCTGTCCCCTCTCTCTCTCTAACCCTCTCTCTGACCCCCTCTGTCTCCCCCACTCTCTGTCCCTCTCTCTCCGTCCCACTCTGTGACACCGTCCATCTGTCCCCCATCTCTGTCCCTTCTCTATTTGTCCCCCTCTCTCGGCACCCTCTCTCGGCCCCCGCTATCTCTCCCCACTCTCTGTCCCCTCTCTCTGTCCCCCTCTCTCTCTGTTCCCTACTCTCTGTTCCCCCCTGTCCGTCCCCCTCATTCTGACCCCCCCTCTATCTCACCCACTCTCTGTCCCCGCTCTCTGTCTCCCACTGTCTGTCCATCTCTCTCTGTACCCCTCTATCTGACCCCCTCTCTCTCCCCCTCTCTGAACCCCTCTCTCTCTGTCCCCCACTCTCTGTTTACCCTCCCTCTGACCCCCTCTATATCCCCGTCTGTCTCTGTCCCTCTCTTTCTGACCCCCTCTATCTCTCCCACTCTCTGTCGCCCTCTCTGTCTCCCTCTCTCTCTGTCCCCCTCTCTCTGTGTTCCTCCTTTCTCTGTCCCCCCTGTCTCTGTCCCCCTCTCTCTGTCCCCCTCTTTCTTTGCCAGGTCTATCTCTGTCCTCCTCTCTCTGTGCCCCCTCTCTCTGACC
The DNA here is from genome assembly GCF_047496795.1 of Chiloscyllium punctatum. Classification (NCBI taxonomy): domain Eukaryota; kingdom Metazoa; phylum Chordata; class Chondrichthyes; order Orectolobiformes; family Hemiscylliidae; genus Chiloscyllium; species Chiloscyllium punctatum. The sequence goes on from NC_092790.1 coordinate 10,145,409, forward strand.
CCTCTCTCTCTGCCCCCTCTCACTATCCCCTCTCTCTCTGTCACTCTCCCGCTGTCCCCCTCTCACTGTCCCCTCTCTTTCTGTACCCCCTCTCTCTGTTCCCCTCTTTTTGACCCCCTCTGTCTCACCCACTGTCTGTCCACGCTCTGTATCCCCCTCTTTCTATCCCCCTTTCTCTCTCTGTCCCCCTCTCTTTCTGTCTCCCTCACTCTCCCCCACTCTGTACCCCTCTCCCTGTCCCCCTCTCTCTGACCCCCTCTATCTCTCCCACTCTCTCTCCCCCGCTGTCTGTCCCACTCTCTCTGTCCCCCTCCCTCTGACCCCTGTATCTCCCCCACTCTCTGTCCCCCTCTCTCTGTCCCCACTCTCTGACCCCGTCCATCTACCCACTCTTTGCCCCTCTCTCTGTCTCCCCCTCTTGGTCCTCTGCCCCCTCTCTCGGCCCCCGCTATCTCTCCCCCACTCTCTGTCCCCTCTCTCTGTCCCCCTCTCTCTCTGTCCCCCACTTTCTGTTCCCCCCTGTCTGTCCCCATCATTCTGACCCCCTCTATCTCTCCCACTCTCTGTCCTCTCTCTCTGCCCCCCCCCCCCCCCTCTGTCCCCCTCTCTCTCAGTTCCCCCGGTCTCTGCTCTCCCTCACTGTCCCTCTCTCTCTGTCCCCCTCCCTCTGTCCCCCCCTCTCTGGCCCCGTCTCTCTCTGCCCCCCTCTCTCTGTCCCCCTCTCTCTGTCCCCCTCTCTCTCTGCCCCATCTCTCTCTGTCCCCCTCTCTCTCAGTTCCCCTCTCTCTCAGTTCCCCCGGTCTCTGCCCCCCTCACTGTCGTCCTCTCTCTGTCCCCCTCCCTCTGTCCCCCTGTCTCTGGCACCGCCTCTCTCTGCCACCCTCTCTCTGTCCCCCTCCCTCTGTCACCCCCGCTCGCTGCCCCCTCTCTCTGTCCCCCTCTCTCTCTGCCCCATCTCTCTCTTTCCCCCTCTCGTTGACCTCCTCTCTCTGTCCCCCTCTCTCTGTCGCCCTCTCTGTGCCCCTCTCTCTCTGTCCGCCTCTCTATCTGTCCCCCTCTCTCTGTCCCGCCTCTATCTGTCCTGCCTCTGTGTCCCCTCTCTCTGTCCCCCCTCACTCTGTCCCCCTCTCACTCTCCCCCTCTCTCTGTCCCACCTCTCTCTGACCCTTCCCTCATTATGTCCTCCCCTATTTCTCTCTCTCCCCGCTCACCTTATCTCTCCCTTCCCTCTCTCTCTCTCCCTCTGTCTATACCTGCTCCTTCACTCTTTCTCCAACTTCTCTCACTCTCGATCCCCCTACTTTGGTCTCTCTCTCTCCGTTTCTTTCTTACTGAATCTCTCTCCCTCTTGTCCTGCCCTTCCTCTCTCTCTGACACACTCTGTCTCCCTGGTCCTTCCCTCTCCCTCTGACCCAAAGACTGGGGGTTGGTGGTGAGGCTGCGTGTGGCGGGGTGGGCGTGAGATGATCGAGAGATGTGGGAAGTGGGAGTTGGGGAAAATGGGGTTGAGACGGAATTGCGGGGGGGGGGGAGATAGAGACGGCAGGAGAGAGAGAGAGAGGGTGAGGGGCAGAGAGAAGAATGGAGGCAGGTGGATAAACTCATGTTGGGGGTGCGAGAGAGAGAAGGGGAGAGTGAGGCAGAAAGAATAGTGGAGGCAGGTGGAGAAACCGGGGTTGGGGGCTGTCTGAGAGGGGACCAGAGAGAGTGAAAGGGAGAGGTGGTGAGAAAGAGAGAGTGTGCAGAAAGAGAGAGAGAGGGAGAGAATTGAGGAGGAAAAGGGGGGAGAGGAAATGGGGAGGCCAGGTTGGAGTGGGGGGTGTGGTCACAGGGAGTTAAACCCAACTCCTGAGCTCAGGGAGCGGTGTCCTCCCCTACCCTGAGGACCAAGATTTAGGGCTGAGTCTGTCTCTCTCCAGCTCAGTTTCTCGAACACAAAGACACACAACAACATCAGTCACTCTGCTGCTCGGCATGCTTTAATCAACATTTTTATTAGTTACAAATGGAGGTGATGGATATAGTCAGTGGGATGGTGCCTTTTCTCACTGGCCCCTGAGTTGTGAGAAACATTGAAATGTTTTCCTGTAACCCCCCTGTGGGATAAGGATGGAAAAACCAGCGCTACCCTCAGTCTGTTACCATAGCGACAGGCTGCTCCACCGTGGAAACACTGAACTGAAATGAGAAAATCCCGGATGGTGTGATTAATGAGGGAATTTGATGGATGGATGGATTTGGGTGAAGGGATATTTCAGTACATTCTTCAGCTGCTGCCTGAACTTAGTCTGGGTCACGGCATAAATCGCGGTGTTTGTGCAGCAACTGAGGAGCTGCAGCATGACGCCCAATTCCTGCACAAAGTTATGGAGAAACAGTGGGGTAAACGCAATCCACCACATCCGGTTCCATATAGAATACAGCATTAACGTTGACCATAATAGGATGAAATTGGCCGAGATCACAAACAGTAAAATGATGGATTTTTTTCGGTTTCTCATTTCAGTGTCAGACTGAGCGTCCCCATTGGTGTGAGCGCGGAGTCTCCTGCGGGCTCTGCTGGTCACTATAATGTGTCTGACGGTGAGAACATTGAGCAGCAGAATCAGGAGAAATGGGACACACGGGGTTAGAATGTTGTGGAGGAACTCGATTGTGACCCAGACAATGGAGGATAGAACTGCGATTGTTACATCACAAAACCAGGGGCGGTTCATCAGCCCATACCGGGCCTCGAGCATAAAATACCAGAAAATGTTCTTTAAACAGCTCAGCACAGTCACTGCTCCCAGAACCACAGCCGCCGTTTTCTCACTGCAATATTTACTTTTCAGCTTCTGCCAACAAATGGCCACAAACCGATCAAAGGTGAAAGTGACGGTGAACCAGACAGAGCAGTCAGTGGCTGCATAAAGCAGGACGGCGTGGATATTACACACGGGGACGGAGTACACCAGGAAATAAAAATGTTCCCGATAAACAATGGGAATGTGTCTCAGGATCAGGTCGAGGATAATGACCAGGAGATCCGCCGCTGCCATGGCCCCCAGGTAACGTCTGACACATGGAGACAATTCACAATCTTTATAAAGCAGGATGTAGATGGTCACTACGTTAACTGTGAGGAAGGAAAACAAACCCATTATCCATCAGCCTGGAGGCAAAGGGACCCGTTTGATCGGGGACCCAGTGAGATTTTCAAATGTGTCCCTGTATTCAGGGATTTATTAAAATAATTGGAGCTGGAATAACAAATGGGAAGATCTGAATTACTGATAAAAATGTGACATAAACCACAAGGAACCCTTCCTCCCCAAACACAAAGAGACACATCCATAAGGACAGATGGTTTCTCGAACATTCACACACACTCGATCACTCGAGAGCAGACACCGGTCACTCCTTCCCAGTTCCTAATACGGAGGGTGGAAACGTTGCTGTCCTGAAGGATTCTCTCCCAGTTACCTGAAGACAAACGGAGTTTGGGAATTTCTGTATTTTGGTCTAATTTGTGGTCGATCCTGTGTCATGGAGAAATGTAAACATAGGGAAAACGTATTCACCCCTTTAACTGGCTGAGGGGCCTTCGGAACAGTGTCTCCTTCTCCCTCGAACGGGATCTCTTCCCTCAGGATCTTATCATTTGTTCAATTCACTGACGTCCGGCCGTTCACAAACAATGTCAGGGACAGAATGTTCCGGGGAATGTCAGTTATAGAATGTCAGGTACAGAACGTTCCGGGAAATGTCAGTTATAGAATGTCGGGGACAGAACGTTCCGGGGAATGTCAGTTACAGAATGTCGGGGACAGAACGTTCCGGGGAATGTCAGTTACAGAATGTTGGGGACAGAATGTTTCGAGGAACTCCTTGACCTGTCCGTCACCTTTCCCACCATGTCCACACCACACTCCTCTCTGACCAATCACCTTTCCCCACCTCCATCTAACGATCGCATTCCCAGCTTCCATCCCCCAGCCCCAGCCCTAGCCCTAGCCCCCTCCCATTTATCTCAACTCCCTGGTCCACATGCCTCTTTCCGAACTAAAGGATTATGCCCGAAACGTTGATTCCCCTGCTCATCGGATGCTGCCTGACTTGCTGTGCTTTTCCAGCACCACACTCCCGATCAGGAAACAGTCTGACACAGTCATACTCACGGGACCAGGCCTGATGGGTCATGTTTCATGAAGCCCCATCACAATCCCTGGATATATGCTGTCCCACCGGCAGGACAGACCCACCAGCGGTGGGGACTCCCTGGGATGCAGTCAGGGAAGGAGTTACCCTGCAATTCACCAACATTGATTCCACAACCGGGGAAGGCTCATGGTAACAGGTTACAAATGGTCAAGGAAATCGCCTGAGGACGGTAATTCCTGCCCCTCCACCCCACCCCTTCCGTGATAACTCGGTTCCCTCGAGGTTGGAAACAGATCAGTGGAAGCACTGAGGGTGACAAGGACACTGACCGTCCTCTGGGTGTTGGACTTCAATGTCCATCACCAAGAGTGTCTCCATAGGTCCACCGCTGCCTTAGCAGGGAGAGACCTCACATACACAGCAGCCAGACTTGGCAAATGATGGGGGAACCAACAAGAGGGAAACATTCTCACCCAATCCCTTGTCCCAGAGGGATCTGTCCCTAACAGTATCTGTAGAAGCAGCCAGCACACAGGTGGAGGGAAAGTCTTAGCCTCAAATGTGAAGACCCTGCCCACTGTGTTATGTGCATGGGTACACTGTAATGTTAATGGGGTGAGAGATGGAGGATCCAGTCACAGGAATGGGAACTAAAGGCATCGCCAGATCAGCTGAAATGGTTAGATATAGCACATTCTCAAACCACCTCACAGAACCAGCCCAGAAACCATACACCCAGAGGAGATATCTGTTCACCGTGGAACACTGTTTTAGAGCAGGCCAGTGGACTGCTCAGTACAACCCAGCAATCTGTCCAGAGTGGAACACTGCGCAGATCATGTCAGAGCATTTAGCTTTAAACCATCTGTCGAGTATGGGAAGCTGGGATAGAGTCGAAAATACTGCAGATGCTGGAATCCAAAGTCGACAGGCAGGAATCTGGGAGAACACAGCAAACCAGGCAGCATCAGAAGGTAGAAAGTCGACGTTTCGGGAGGAACCGTTCTGCAGGAGCCCTGAAGAAGGTTTACACCGTAAATGTCAAACTTCACACCTCCTGATGCTGCCTGGCTTGCTGTGTTCCACCGGCCTCCCGCCTGTTCGTTGTGGGAAGCAGTGGAGAGCACACCCATGCATTGATCGATAAACCCGGATTAGATATCTGTCCAGCACCAGGAGATGCGCAGTGATCACCAATTTGTAACCTGGAGAAGTTACATTCCCAGCATGTAGGACTGTGTACCTCAACCCAGTACATTGATCTGTATACCAGGAGCAGTTACCTTCCCAGCATGTAGGACTGTGTACACCACCCCAGTACATTGATCTGTATACCAGGAGCAGTTACCTTCCCAGCATGTAGGACTGTGTACCCCACCCCAGTGCATTAATCTGTAACCCAGGAGCAGTTATCCTCCCAGCATGTAGGACTGTGTACACCAACCCAGTGCATTGATCTGTAAACCAGGAGCAGTTACCCTCCCAGCATGTTGGACAGTGTACACCACCCCAGTGCATTGATCTGTAAACCAGGAGCAGTTATCCTCCCAGCATGTAGGACTGTGTACACCAACCCAGTGCATTGATCTGTAAACCAGGAGCAGTTACCATCCCAGCATGTAGACTGTGTACACCACCCGAGTGCATTGATCTGTAAACCAGGAGCAGTTACCCTCCCAACATGTAGGACTGTGTACCCTACCCCAGTGCATTGTTCTGTAAACCAGGAGCAGTTACCCTCTCAGCATATAGGACTGTGTACACCACCCTTGAGTGTTTGCTCAGTAACACTGTGTTAGATCACTGCCCAGTGTGGGGAAACTTGCAGCCCATGCTGGAAGTGACAGGATGTGCAGCTCCCGTCCATTTACAGCTCCAAATCTCCATTGTGCCATGACAAGGGTGTGCCGTGGGTGTGAAGATCACTGCCAGAGAGACAGAGATGGAAGGGCAATCAGTTTGAACAATGACAAATGGGAGGGGTATGGGAAATAGACAGAGAGGTGGAGACTGAGAGACAGTGTAATGGAATGATGTGTTGCCAAGTTTCAGAATGCTGAAATGAAAATATTTTAACAGCATCCAGTAACATAAGCTAGCGTTTCTAGGAATGATAGGTGAACAGGCTGTTGGTGGGAGTTCAGATGGTGCAGAGTATTGGATGAGTATTTGTTCTGCAGCTTTGTATCTGGGTATAGCGTCAGCAGAGTCTTTGACTCATTGAGCTAAATCTAACAATAATTTGTCTCATTGCCATTTTCATTGACTGTGACAGAGGGAACATCCACACGAGGCCGAGCTGGTTTCCTGGTGCTATCTTATCGAACTCATGTCATTAACTACCCACCCCACTCCATGGTGTCCCTCTCATTCAATGGCAGTCCTAATCTCCCACCCATCATTGTTGTCCCATCATCGCCCGGATGCCCTTGGATATTCGGGAAACATGGGCACTGGCGCCATCTTTAAAAGGCCAAGGGGCACACGGTTGAGCTTTCTCAGTTAAGAGCTGCCCTGAACAGTTTACCCGGAGCATGGCAGATAAGGGGCAATTACGCCACGGTTTGTCGACAGTGGCACGGAGGTCCTGGTGGATGGGCTACTACAGAGGGGGGACCATTCTCTTCCCAGAGGGGGAAACAGCACCAGACCCACCGAGCATGGTCTGAGCTTCCCACCCAGCTCAGTGCAGTATCTGCGGTCAGAAGAAATGTCCAGCAATACAGGACAAGCATCAATAAGCTTCCCCACTCTGTCAGGATAAGGGTCACTGTATTCTCTCTTCTCCCTCACACTCACTGTATATCTGTTATAGCACGGACCCCCGAACAAGGCTCATGCTCCACCACTCTCAACACTGCATGCAGCCCCTTCCCTCTCTGTCCCCGTCTCTGTCTCTCTCTCTCTCTGTCTCTCTGTCACCCCGTCCACCTTACCCCCCACATCAATTACACTGCATGTATAAAACGCTGTCGACAGACTCCCTCTGAAAACCTCACCATTTGCCATAATCCCCACCTACACCCGCACTAAGAGCAGGGCCACCCACACCCACTCCCACCCTCCTACCCTCCCTGTCTCCCATTCCAGAAGAAACAGCTTGGAATAGGATAGAAAGGGCCAAGCCGGATGGTGGAGTGCCCGATATCCGTTCCCTCACCTCCACCCCCCCCCCCCCCCCCCCGCCATGTGGAGAGGACCCTGGTATGAGCCGGAGAGGAATAGGACGCCAAGTGTTGAGATTCTGAAACATCCACGTCCCACCGACCGAGTAAGGAGCAATATTCAGTGAAGGGCAATTCTCACTTTAAACCTCATGGCAGCTCCGTTTCCCCCCGGCACAACTTAGAAGCCGTGGCCCTGATGTCATCTCCCTTTTGTGTCGAGCTGGTACAAATGCAATCCCCAAGGTCTCGGTGGGCAGGAGGGTGGGCTTACAACACATCGTCACCACCACCTCCCAGGAAGGGAGCACGGACACTCCCTAACACACCTCCTACTGTAAACAGCTCTGATACTGAATTTAATCTGTGATAGTTACTGCTCTCCCCACTTGTCCTGACACCTTCAACAATCTGTGCTCATATACACCCAGCGCTCTCTGATCCAGCACACCCTTTATAACGGTACGGCCTGTTTTAAATTGTCTTTCATTGTCCTTCCTACCAAAGTGTATCACCTCGCATTGCTCTGCATTGATCCCCATCTGCCATAAACCTGAACACTACACCAACGTGTCACTGTCCTGTTAGAGTTCCACACTGTCCTCCATAGACTTCACAGTTCTTCCAGTTTGGTCTTATCTACAAACATTGAGATTGTCATAGCATCACAGTCCCCATGAAACAACTGAAATCCTGTCCCACTCAGGAGTGTGAGCTAGTGAAATACTGCTATGTTTATTTAAATTACCAGATGAGCTCAATGCCATGTCCTAACAATTCCTTTCAGTGTATTTGTGTATCTCTGTGTGGGGCAGGTCTGGCAGTCTCTGTGTTGCTTAAAGTGATGCAATGCCACCCTCTGCTGGCCTCCACAAGCCACTGCACAGGCATTGACAGAGGGTGAAAACCAACAGGAATTCATTCAGTGATGGGGAGGGAGAGGGCAGCTGCTCACAGCACCATCCAAACTGATGTCTTATCCATGGACTGATCTAAATGTCCCTTAAACATTGTAGCTGTCCCTGCTTTCACCACTTCCTCTGGAAGTTCATTCCACACCCAAGCCAGCTTCTGTCTAACATATTTACCTCTCATGACCTTTGTAAATCTTTTTCCTCGCACCTTAAAATAACCCTCAGTTTTGAATCCCCAACTCTAGGGAAAAGATATCAGCCCTTCAGCTTATCTGTACCCCTCATTATCTTGTAAACCTCTGTAAAGTTACCCCTTAATCTCATCCTCTCCAGTGTAAAAAGTCGCAGCCTACCCAGCCTCTCCTTATCAATCACTCTCTCCATTCCCAGCAACATCCAGATTAATCTCTTCTGAACCCTCACCAGCTTAATAATATCAAGGTCAATAACATCAAAGTGAAAAGATAATGTATTTTATAAGTTTAGAGGAGACCAAAACTATAGGGCATAGTTTTAAGGTGAGAGGGAAACATTTAAAAGTGACCGAAGGGGCAGCTCCTTCACACAGAGGGTGGTGTGCCTATGGAAAGAGCAGGCAGGGTGACCGGACTAGATACAGTATTCCAGAAGAGGTCTCACCAATGTCCTGTATAACCTCAACATGACGTCCCAATTCCGATACTCAAAAGTCTGACCAATGAAGACAAGTGTGCTAAACACCTTCTTAATCGCACTATCTATCTGAGATGCAAATTTTAACGAATTATACCTGACGGACTAGGTCTCTGTTCTACAACACTGCCAAAGGCCCTGCTTTTAACTGTATAGGTCCTACTCTTGTTTGATTTACCAAACACAATACCTCGCATTAATCCAAACTAAACTCCACTTGCCACTCTTCAACTCAGTGAGTGATATTACCACCTACTCACCTTCCCCGTTTAATTTTAAAATTCCTTCCCCTCTGTAGGATGCCTTGATTCCGGCCTTGATTTTCACAAAGACCCTGAGCTTGGGTTGCCTTGTGTTGTTAGGGGGATGAGGGACTGATTGTAGGCACAGTCAGTGGGGAGGAGAGGCTGGACAGTAATCAGTTGCCTTGTATCATTTCATGGTTTGAGGAAGAGGGCGGTCACACATGAGAGGTGGGTAATACTGATCCGTATTTTGGGGCCAAAAATTATGGTCTTTCTCTGTCTCTGTCTATTCGAGACCCTTTATTGGGCAGAGTGTGTCTGCAGGATTTCTTTCCCTAATATTGCAGACGACAGATAATAGCGATTCAAGATGGTCATAGTTAATTTCAATGGCATAGCACGTGTACTCAACATCCTACAGTTTAGACAAATACCTTGCATTTGTTTAACAACACAAAGTGTTTTGTGTTGTTCAATAATGGGAACCTGATGATAATAAATCCATACAAAGCTGAACGCTGTTACTTAAAATATGACCGAAAATTTGGGTATGGTAGTGTAGTGGGTAGTGTCTCTGCCTCTGAGCCAGAGCTCTACATTTTATTCCAGTACCTGAACTTGCGTGGTAGTGTACGTCACTCTGAACTAGAAGGTCTGGATTCAAGTCCTGCCTGTTGCAAAGGTATGTCACATCATATCAGAACAGACTGATGAACAAACACACAGGAGAAGAATGTTACAGCCTTATGGGTTTTGCTGAGTGATGCTAGTGTCCTTACCTCCGAGCACAAAGGTCAAGGTGTAAATCCCACAGAAGTGTCTCAGGATACATCTGAACAAACTGATTAAAATGGATTTTGAATTGTGACCTGATGGAGAAGGAAGAGGTGTCAGTATTGCACTTCAGAATTTAGGCCCAGGATGACAGAAAGTACAGCCATTCGTGTTGATTGGAGTCACATTTCGCAGCCATAGCGGTTTATAAAATCAGAATGGTCATGGATAGGGTGAGTAGTCAGGGTTTTTCCTCAGGTTAGGGGTGTCCAAAAATAGAGGGCATTGGTTAAAAGTGAGAGGGGCAAGGTTTTGAAGAGGCCTAAGGAGCATCTTTTCACACAGAGGGTGCTGTGCATATGGAATGAGCTGCCAGAGGAAGTGATGGAGGCTGGTAAAACTATAGCATGTAAAAGGCATCTGGGTACTGAAAGACCTGCTGAGCTTTTCCAGCAATTACTGCATTTGTTACAAAGTGTATTCATTTTAACACAGGTATACTGAACACATTAACTACTTTAGTTTTTAATGACGCAGCAACATATAAACATACCTTCAAAGTGACCGAGACCATTTTCTGCTAAGGTTATGGCTCTGTGTATGACAGCAGCATGATGCTTCGACATGGAACAGGGAATGTGACGGAGACATAGTTTGGACAATGTACAAGGAGACCTCACATGGTCCAGTTTGGGAGAGGATGACATTACTGTGTGATTCAACTCAGAGAGGCAGAAAATGTAATCTGCCTGAGAAGGAATGGCCGATTGCACTCTCTCTCCTTCATTGTTCCTCATCACAGCAATGTGTGCGAGCTAAAAAAAAAACTCTACAGTCATCGTTGCCATTCTTATTTTTATAGAATCCCTGCAGTGTGGAAACAGACCCTACGGCCCAATAACTCCATACCAACCTTCCAAAGAGTAACCTTCCCAACCCGTTGCCCTATATTTACCCCTGACGAATGCACCTAACCTAGAAATCCCTGAACACTATGGACCATTTAGCATGGCCAATCCACCTAACCTGCACAGCTTTAGACTGTGGGAGGAAACTTGAACACCCATTAGAAGTTCACACAGACAAGGGGAGAATGTACAAACTCCACACAGACAGTCACCCAAGTTCAGAATCAAACCCAGGTCCCTGATGCTATGAGGCAGCGGTGTTAACCATTGAGCCACCGTGCTACTCTTTGGGCGATCTCTGACCAGAATCCATTGGAATCTCCTCACTGCCTAATGCTCAGGGAATTCAGCCAAATCCAACTATTCCAGGATGAAATCGTATTGCTAGCAGTCGTGTGAGTAGAATATCTTCAGAAGCAGAATAACATTTTGGGCAATCTCTCAGTTTTTACTGTTGTGGTGAGTTACACTAAGATTTAGACAAAGTTCTTTCAAGTTAAAATTGCAGAGATTTTGTTAATCTGTGTGTGTAAGTGTGTGTGTATGTTTGTGTGTATGTGTGTGTTTGTGTGTGTGTGTGTGAGAGTGTGTGTGTCTTTGTGTGTGTGTGTTTGTGTGTGTGTGTTTTTGTCTGTGTGTGTGTGTGTGTGTGTGTGTGTGTGTGTGTGTGTGTGTGTGTGTGTGTGTGTGCCTCAGTGTTTTAAACAGAGATATATTGATTATATAATTGCAATACCCAAACAGTTTGCCATTCATCTTTCCATCATAGTTTTAGTAACATTGCTCTGGATCATAATCATGTTGTTTTAGCAGATTAAAGAAACTAGCCTGACTTGTTCCTAAAACTGACCCAGACCCAGTCTGAGACCGATATCATCAGCCACATCACCAACCTGTTTATATATAACATTTGTTGTGAGCAGTGGAGGAGTGGGACTAGCAAAGGAAACAGTGACCCAAAAAGCTGGGGAACGATAGACCGCTGAGCCTGATGTCAGTGGTGGGTAAGTTTTTAGAGGTGATTCTGAGGGAAAGGATTTACATACATTTGGGAAGACAAGGGCTGATCGGGGTAGACAACGTGTCTTTCTGTATGGGAAATCATGTCTCATGAACTTGATTGAATTTTATGAAGAGGTGACAAAGAAGATTGATGAAGGCAGTTTGGTAGACATTGTCCACATGGATCTCAGCAAGGTGTTCATAACATTCCGATTGGTAGGCAGATGAGTAAGGTTCGGTCACATGGGATACTGAGGAAGTTCTTCATAATTGGCTTGAAGGAAGAGGCATATTTTTCAGACTGGAGGCTTGTGAGCAGCAGTGTGCTGTAAGAATCAGAATTGAGTTCACTGCATTTCATCATTTATGTCAGGGATCTGGATGTGAATATCGGGGCAATAGTTCATAAGGTTACTGATGACATCAGAAAGGTGTTGGAGTAGATTATTTCAGAGTACAACTAGACCACAATTATATGTGAAAATGTTGCAAGGAGTGACAGATGATATTTAATTTAGATAAACACAAGGTTTTGCATTTTGAGAAGACAAATCAGGGCAGAAATTATACACTTAATGGTAAGGTCCTGGGGAGTATTGTAGAAAAAGGGACCGAGGTCTGCAGGTACATTGTTCCTTGAAGGTGGAGTCGCAGGTAGACAGTGTGGTGCTGAACACATTTGGCACATTTGCCTTAATCAGTCAGAGCATTGAATATAGAGGTTGTGGTGGCATGTTGCATCTGTATAGGATGTTGCTGCAGCCACTTTAAGAATACTGCGTACAACTTGTTGGTCTGCAGAAAAGATTGACATGGATGTTCCAGGACTGGAGGGTTTGAGCTTTAGGGAGAAGTTGATTAGGTTGAGGTGTTTCTCCCTGGAGTGTCAGAGGCAGAAGGGTTACATTATAGTGGTATATAAAACCATCAGGGGCATGTACATTCCAACAGGCACTTTCTGTTTCCCAGGGTAAGAGAGCCCAGAACAAGACAGCATAGGTTGAAGGCGAGAGGGCGAATGATTTAGAAGGGACTTTAGGGTAAATGTTTCACAGATAGAGTGGTGTGTGTACAGAAAGTGCTGTCAGAGGAAGTGGTGAAGTTGGTTACAATCGCACATTTTAAAAGTATCTGAAAGAGGAGGGATATTGGCCAAATGCTGGCAAATGGGACTAGATCAGATTTGATATCTGATCGGAGTGAACAGATTGGACTAACGGGTCTGTTTCTGTTCCGCATGACTCTCTGATTCTATAAGAGGCATGACGAATAATTCTGAAAGGAAATTTCAAGTCAGAATTCTCTTCACTGAAAGTTTATTGTGCCTCTATGTTCACATTGATTGAAAGCTGCTTTAGTTAAATATTTGACAGGGAAGTGAGTCACGGATAATGGGATACAGACAGGAAAGTGGGGCTGAGTCCACACCTGATCAGCCACAATCTTTGTGCCTGGTGGAGAAGGCTCAAAGTATCTAATGGCCCACTCCTGCTCCTCAGTCCCATGTTCCTGTGTTCCATTCTGCCCACCAAACCTGTTAGACAGGAGCAGTGGGAGGCTACTTACTGCTATAACCTGGTGCACAGAAATAGAGGTGATCAGTCAGCCCATCAAGACTATCACACACGCTTTGAGATGATTTGGGAAATGTAATTGGAAAGCCCAGGCTGGGTATGAAAGAGGCCCCTCAACTCTCTTTACAGAGCTTCCCTTATCTGCAACTTGTGCTTCATTTGTTGGTCATGTTGTAGACCCAAATTCACTGTAAATACAGCCCACATACCTCACCAATCAATAGCTCACAAAATCCTCTGGTCTCCCTGACTGCAACATTCAATAACAGAAACCCTCATGAAAATAACACCCACTAATTTTCCAATAAGAGAATGTGTGAATATCAGAAACAGGGGCAGGTAATTCACTCCCCAAGCCTGCCTTGCCCTTCACTAAGATCATGACTGATCTGTTCTTGGTCTCAAATCCTCTTTTATACCCAATTCTTCAACTCTGTGACAGGTCAATATCCATCGACCTCGTCTTCAAATACTTTCAGTCATCTAGCTCCCCGAACACCCTTGAGAACAGAAATCCTGACATTCAATCCCACCTGTTTTAAGAAAACACTTGCTGCTCCTATACCATGGCTTATTGATGTGACCAAAAGAGGTTGCCTCAAGGTTTCTGGTAAAAAATGACCGACCCTGATATCAAGGCAGTGGTTGCCTTCTGTTGACATCAAGGAGCTGAACAAAACTGGACTTAATGGGAATCAGAGTAACCTCTCCAGTGTTTGGAGTCAAACATGGCACAAAGGAAGATGGTCATCATCTCAGTCCTGGGTCACCTCTGTGGGACATCCTCAGGGTAGCTTCATCTTCACAAACATCTTCAGCTGTTTTATCGATTTCTACCCGCCCCCACCCTCCACAACATAAGATCAGAAGTGGAGATGGTCACTGAAGATTCCACAATGTTCAGAATGTTTTGACCCCGTCAGCTCCTGAACTGGTCTGTGTCCATGTGCAGCAAGATCCAGGCTCCATTGAGGCTTGTGCTGTTAAAGTGTTAGTAACATTCATGTAACAGCACTGCCTGGCACTGCACATTGCCACAGTAAAATAAGAGTTCATTCAGCACCTCACGCTGGTTTCACAGGAATATGAGGAAGCCATTCAGCCCATTGACATTGTTGGAGATGAACTGGGATAGCCCATTCAGTGCCTCCAGCCTATTACTCAGGAAGAGAAGGAGTCTAGTGTGATGGACCACACCAGAGCCCCTAGAAAATATGTAAAGGCAATAGCCTAGACTTTCATGCTTTCTTATTTTAAATGAAATGTAAAGTGTCTGTCCCAGACGCAATGTGACTTGTCAGACTACTCGATGTGAAGCAAAACACCATCTACTTAAACATGAAAGATACGATGAAACCAAAGAAAGAGGAATCTAGAATAACTTAAATCTATTGAACAAGTTAACAGAATAATCGATCTTCGAACTATTACTAATGACCAGTTCCTAGATATGAAAATCACATAAGCACAGCCCCTGGCAAAAAAAGAATATTCAGACACAGCTTGTCACAAACATTTCTCCAATCCAGGAATTAAAAACAGCATCAAGAGAAAATTCCGGAAGAGTACCAGCCAGGAAACATTCACTGAAGCTTCCAACTCTGTGGAGACCCCAATAGTTTCTGACGTTACTGAGAAACCAAAACCCAGTAATCCTAACATGTGAGAATTGGCCACACCCGTTCAGGCTGCATTAAAATAAACCTAAGGACTCCCTCGCTGTTACTCAAGTGGTCTGAACTAGCCAGCTTGGTAACGATCGTTCAATCTCTCTCTGAAAAGAAACCAGGACAAAATAACCTCTTGAAGCAACAGCATCATCGCACTTTCAGCACATCGAGCTGTCAACAGGAAGCAGGGATAACCCAAACAGGCCCTTGGCCCTGTCCAATCGGACGAGGAAGAAGTCAGTCAGTCCCTTCAGTCACTTAAACAGCAATAGAATGAGGCCATTCAGCCCCTTGAGTCACTTCCACAGCAACAAGGGGAGTCCATTCAGCCCCTCGAGCCACTTATACAGGAACAGCAGGAGGCCATGCCCGCCTCAACGCACGTACACAGGAATAGAATGAGGTAATTGATGCTAATTCCTGATAAATGGCTCATGCCCGTAACATCGATTCTCCTGCTCCTCGGATGCTCCCTGACCTGCTGTGCTTTTCCAGCAATCTACTCTACTCTGATCTCTAGCATGTGCAGTCCTCACTGTCTCCTAATTGATGCTCGAACATGATGAACAAGTGGAGCAGAGGCTGCACAGACAGACTGTTCCGCGTTGTTCCTCCTGGCTCCATTGCTTATGATATACATGTGGGACTTCAATGTGGTTTCCTCACTGTGAGGAATGAAGCCATATGTCTTGTGTGAAGTCTCAATAAGGCATCTTCCATCTCCGAGAAGCCAGCCTGGCGTTCTCTATGTAGGGCGGAAGCTGGTGGGAATGGCTACCTGTTTCAGAAGGAAGGTATTGTGGCTACTGAACATGGCATTCAGTTCGGGAAAGTTAATTAAGGCACATAAACAATTAGCAAAGCTACGTAAGACTGATGAATGGACTCTCTAAGTTCAAATCATGCTGATCTTGTTCATGTTGATCTTGTCTAGTGCATGTCCTGTTCAGTGTATCCTGAATGCCTTACTCTGTCCAAGTCTATTTCCACCCTATGATCTGTCTGGCCATGCTTACTATGATCTGCCTCCACTGCTCATAAATAAAGTGTTTCCCTGTACTGAGGTACACGTGACAATAAATCAAACCAATCAATCCTGGGTAAAGTATGGAATATCCCTCCCTGTCAATGTCTGTTTTGGAAATAAGAGATCACTGCCACTCCTCATGTTTTAGCATTGCCATTTCCTCATCTCACACAGTTCCACAGACTATACCACAACGTCTTCACTCTATCCTCATGTTACCATCACCTCTGTCTGGGGTAAGGAGATCGTTCCTTACAAGGGAGATCAAATCTGTAGAGAGTGCCCCAATGCTTTCTCAGCACGGCTCTACAACAGCAGGAAAATGGCTTTACTTATGTACTTGAATCATCTTATAATGAAGGACAGCATACCATTGACTGCATACATTATGTACACAGGTTTTGATTCGGAGCAGTCAGCATAGACTTGTGAGTGGGAGATTATGCTTCCCAAATTTGTTAGAGTTCTTTGATGTAGTGACCAAGAAGGTTGACGAGGGCAGAGTGGTAGATGTAGTCTCAATGGATTTCAGTAAGGCCTTTGATAAGATTCCACACGGCAGGCTGCTCTGGAAGGTTACATCATGTGGAATGCTGGGGGAACTGGCAAATTGGATACACAGTTGGTTTGATGGTGGGAAGCAGAGGATTTAGTGGAAGGATGCTTGTCAGACCGGAGGCTGGGTCCATAGCTGTTTGTTATCTATGATTGGGTTGAGAATGTACAGGGCATGATTAGTAAGTTTTCAGATGACACTAAAGTAAGTGGTAGCGCGATCAGTGAGGACGTTTATCAGAAATTACAGCATAAACTTAATCAGGTGGGGAAGTGGGCCATAAAATGGCAAATGGAAATTAATGTAGATGTGTGAGGTCTTGCATTTTGGAAACTCAAATTAAGGTAGGCGTTTCATAGTGAATGGGAGAGCCTTAAGGGGTGTAGTGGGCAGAGAGACCTTGGCGTTCAGATGCATGGTTCTCTGAGAGTGGAGTCACATGTAGACAGGGTAGTGAAGAAGGCTTTTGACGCACTGGCCTTCATCAGGCAGAACATTGAGTATAAATGTTGGGAATTTATTTTGCAGATACACAGGACTTTGGTAAGGCCGCACTTGGAGTATTGTGTTCAGCTTTGTCAACTTGTTATAGGCAGGATATAATGAAATTAGAAAGATTGCAGAAGAAATTTACAAGGACATTTCCAGGACCCAATGGTCTGAGTTATAGGGAGAGGTTGGACAAGCTCGGACCTTTTATTTAGAGTGTAGGAGTTTGAGGGGCGACCTTATAGAGCTGTATACGATCGTGAGGGTTTATGGATAGGGTGAATGATCTCAGTCTTTTTCCAAGGTTTAGATAATCGAGGACGAGAGGGGATCAGTTCAAGGTTAGAGGGGAAGAAATAAAAGGGAATCTGAGGTGCCACTTCTTTACACAGAGGGTTCTTACGTAGAAGTGCTGCCAGCTGATGTGGTTGAGGGGGGTACATTAACAACATTTCAAAAGCATTTGGATAAATATGTGGATAGGAAAGGTCTAGGAGGATATGGGCCAACTGCAGGGAAATGGGGTTAGCGTGGATGGACATTTACAAGGTGGACTCGAACCTCTTTGTTAATTAAACCCAACACCCAGAAAAGCTCGCCTCACTTCGTAATCTGTTAAAATATGAGCCACACAGATCTCCTACATTCCACTCTTTAAAAAAAAGGACAAGTTAGTTTCTTAACTTTAATAGTGAACACTAAACAGCAACTATTCATAAACACAAGCCCCTCTTGTCTTAGCTACTTATTATCTGACTCCAACTCTGAAAAAATATGCTGTTCCAACAACCCACACATTAAACATTACAATCTCAAGACCACACAGTCTCTATCTTCCCCGCTGTGCTCACTCTTTCAGCTGCTGATCTCCCTGGGTCATGTTTTTTCAACTGCAAGTATGTTTTACATGAACATGTGTCTTTGATAGAGAGTGTTTAAGATGGTCAGTTAGCACTCCTGCTCTACAGCAGTTACTCTGCTGTTGGATGGCAGTGGCTCTCCCTGTAGTGTTCAAAATGCTGGGATTATATACTTCCCATGATACAATAATTCTCATAATTTGATTGCTTTCCAGGTGTTCAAACAATAATATTCAAATTCCCTTGGCTTCTGGTATTCTGAGCTTTATTTAAAATCCTTGGTTATATTTGAATTGGTGTCAAAACAGCCATTTCTTCCCTAATTGTTACATGTTGAACAGCCTGACCTTTAGCTGGCATCTATGGCTGTACTTTCTATTCAGCAAAACCCGTTCTGTCTTCAAGTGACCAGACATGCTTTCAGCTTCATAACACCTCCCCGCTTCAGAAAAAAAAAAGCACAATCAGAACGTAAAGATAACTTCATTTATTTTCCTCTAATTCTTAATCCCATTATTATGAAATACAAAAGTATTAATCTCTGTTATGCCATTCATACTAATTCTGCACAGATATATAACACTGGAGTAAGTCAACTCTTATCTATGCTTAGTCCTTTAAATCCTCGATAACACATCTGCCACCACCTATTTAGGATCCACAACATATACATTTTGTAAGTTTAAAGTCGGTAAGATAAGACTCCAATGAAATAGTCTCATATTCTGGTCTTTAAATATTCCAGAAAATGCGAGAGGATTGTTGTTGTCCACAACCATCTCCGACAATTTGTTTGTCATATACACATTAAAATATTGCCAGGCCATTACGAATCGTTCTTTTTCAATAATGGAGAATTTGTAATTTTTTTTCTGGTGAATATTGAGTTTTTTTCGACAAGTAGCCAATTGGCCATTCAATTCCATCATCATCTTACTGTATCAATACATCGCCGACGCCTATACCCCTAACATCAAACACAATTTTCAAAGTGTTTCAAAAATATTTGGTGCAGATAAAACTGGTGCGGTGATTAATCCTACTTTAAAATTCTCAAATGCCTCCTGGCATTGTTCTGTCCACCACAATTCTGTTTCCTTCTTTAATAAATCCATCAGTGGTGCCAATACAGTGCTAAAGTTTGGAACAAACTTCCCATAGAATCCACTCAGTCCCAAAAATCGAAGCACCTCTTTCTTCGAGAATGGTCGTGGAAATTCCTCAAAGTCTTTGTGTTCCATGGGATCAACCTTCCATGTCCAATGTAATGTCCCAATAACGTCACCTCTGCCTTCGCGAATTCTGTTTTCTTTATGTTTATTACCAAGTTTGCTTCTTGTTATCGTTCAACATCCTCTGCCAACTGTAACATGTGAGCTTTCAATCACTTGCTAAAGATCACTACATCATACAGATAAACTGCACAATTTGTTCACCTGGCCCCAACTCTGTTCCTGAGTCTTAAATGTGGTGGTGCATTATTCCTTTAATTTAAATACTTGGGAATGTTTTTGTTATACCAAGAATCTTTAAAAGATAGTTTAACTGACTCAACATTTTTTTTAATTTGAAAGAGACCACTAAAACTGGCTTTACCGAGATTTCCTACCACTGGTAGCAATATTAATTCGTCATTCCCGTGTCAAGATTGGGAAAGTAACGGTGAGAGTGAGTGACAGAGTGTCAGTTCCAGGAATGCAGTTTGTTCTTGAGAACGATTTAACAGAATACAAGGTGGGAGAGGTACCCTCCTGTGGTAGAGAAGTCAAAGGAAGACTAGGGAACTGAGGAATTGAAAGAAAAATAATCAGGAAATTTTCCAGACTGTGTAGTAACATGATCCCATAAGTTACAGCAGGAAGGAAAATTAAAAGAAAAAGACAAAGGAGTTGATGTTCAGTTACCTGACCCCCTGTTTGATGGAACGGTGCAGGAAAACACCTGAACAGGCAGAGGGTCAGGCAGAGGTGGGAAATCGTCAAAGTTTCAGAGTTTTTATCTGCCACCTGATTCACTCTATGTTTTGACCTTTTCAGGTGCTGTTTAGATAACTCACCTACTCCATATAATCTCTCCCTCAACTCACATACATAATCCAAGTGTGAGATCTCTGACTTCGGTCCTGTCAATTTATATTTAAGTTATTTCAAGGACCTCTCACTTCAGGTACAAATATTAACTCAAAGGAAGTAAACTGAGTAGATTTATTTGGGGCATCTCCGATGGCAAGCAATTCAATGGGACACCTTTATCCCAATCATTCAGGCTGTTTACATGGTCTTCAGCATCTGATGCTAACTTTCCAAGGCTCTCTGGGATTCAGGATGGGACGCACTTGATTTGAAGTGCTGTCTGCCTTAACTACCCATGACTTTTTACCTTCCTAAAACAGCTGAGCGGTAAAATGAGACCCTTGGTCTGACTGAATCTCTCTGCATAACCCACAGTGAGTAAAGAAAGTTAACAACTCCTCCACCTCCCTTTTTGCCTTAGCACTCCATAATGGAATTTCCTCTGGAAAATCTGGGAGACACATCCATTATCATCAGCAAATATTGGTTTCCACTTTTATTTTAGAAAGGGGAGCTACACAATTAATCATAACCCACATGAAAGGTTCTTTGAATACAGGAATTGGCAACAACGGTGCTGGTTTTATTACTGTCTGTGACGTACCTACCATTTGGCATGTATGACATGAACAACAAAAAATAACCACGTCCTTATGTATTCTCGACCAATAGAAATGCTTATGTACATTAGCCTGAGTCTTCCGTACACCTAGGTGATCTGCAGTTAGTTCATGTGCTAACCATAAAACTGTATGCTACTGGTAACACAATGTGTTGCACTTCGGCCCATTTCCCTTCTGCACTAATCTGTCGTGGTCTCCATTTCAATTTTAGGATTTTATCTTTAAATTAATAACGTTTGACAATATATTCTGATTCTTTTTCTGTGTGCGTGTGTATGTGTAAGTGCGTGTACGTATCTGTTGTAAGTCCATTAGCATTTCAGGACTAAACCCCTCTGCCTGACCATCTGCCTGTTCAGGTGTTTTCCTGCACCGTGACATCAAACAGGGGGTCAGTTCACTCAACATCAACTCCTTTGCCTTTTTTTCTTTTGTTTTTTCCTTCCTGCTGTAACATATGACAGTGGGATCTTGTTACTACACAGCTTGGAAAAAATCTTGGGTATTTTTCTTTTAACTCCCCAGTTCCCTAGTCTTCCTTTGACTTCTCCACCATAGAGGTGCCTCTCCCACCTTGGATTCTGTTAAATCATTCCCAAGAATAACTTGCATTCCTGGAACTGACAATCTGTCACTCACTCTCACCGTTACTTCCCCAGTCTTGATTTGGCACTCCAACCTGATGTTACACAAGGGCATGCTTAATTTCTGTCCCCATTCAACGGATTATCACGCTCTTGTGTACCATGTCAGGAAGAGTGAAAATACTTCTATCACTTTACTATTAGAGGCTGAGAGAAAGTGTGGACTGCAGATGCTGGAGATCAGAGATGAAAAGTTTGGGGCTGGAAAAACACGGCAAGTTAGGCAGTATCCGAGGGGCAGGAGAACCGACATTTCAGGCACAAGTCCTTCATCAGGAAAGTAGGGGTAAGGGAGGGGGAAGTGGTTGTCAAATAAATAGAAGGGTGGGAATGGAGCTGGGTGGAAGGGTGCGTGGAAGGCAATAGGTAGGTGTAGGTGGGGTGGGATGATGATATGTCAGAGAGGAGGGTGAAGTGGACAGGTGGTAGGACAGTTGAAACCGTCAAACTATACAACATCAACGTTGACTTCACCAATTTCCAAATCGCCTCGCCCCCAACCTCATCACATTTCCAAACGTTGAACTTAGCACCGCCCTCTTGCACTGCCCTAACTGTCCATCTTACTTCCCACCTATCCCCTCCGACATATCACTATCACTCCCACCTACATTTCCTATCACCTCCCAATGACCCTCCCACCAGCCCAGCTCCTAACCTCCTATTTATCTGTTAGCCCCCTTGTCCCCTCACCACATTATGCCTGATATGTCGATTGTCCTGCTCTTCGGATGCTGCCTGATCTATTGTGCTTTTCCAGTGCCCCAACTTCTCAACTATTAGAGACTGAGCAGATCCCGTATCTTATAAAGTTATATCTTCTTGTCCTTCTCCCCCTGTTCTTTCTGAGTAAACTTCAACCACAGAGGCGAATTCTTTATAGAGATCAGGCAATGCCTCCATACTCAGCCCCTGCCTCGGTTGTGCACTCTCCTGCAGCTTCTCGGCTCCACTTGGGGTCTCCTTTTCCAGTTTCACTCATGTCACTGGTTTAACCTCTTCCACACACCTTTTCCCAAAGTGCCTTCCTTCAACCCCCAGTACTGTGTGTGCCAGCTTACTGCAGTGAAAACACCTTTTCCCAGTGCCCTCCTTAAACTATCGGCACTGGAATTGTTTGTGTTCCACTCCCTGTGAGAACACCGGAGGCCTTTCTCCACCTTTCAACCCCCTTGGGATTTTTCTTTCAACTGTGGTAAACTATTGCTCGTGTGTTTTACTCGTTTTGTAGTGTAGGATTTCCCCTTCTCCCAATTTCTATCCCTCACAGGATGAAAATCCTCCCAGAAGCTAAATTTCTTCTCATGCACCAATGCATATTTACCTGCCATTTCTGCCGCGATTCTAATTTCTTGAACTTTCTATTCATTGACATGAATTCTTACCATCTCGGGAAGTGAGTTTTAAACTCCTCCAGCAGAATAATCTCCCTTCGGGCCTCACAGGTCTTGTCCATTTTTAAGGCCTGCACTCATTTCTCAAAATGTCTGTGGTTACTTCTTTCAAACTCAATATCAGACTGACCAGGTTCCGTCGCTATATTTCTGAACAGCTGTCTATATGCTTCTAGTACCAATTCATAGCTTGTCTGTCATCTGCATAATCTCTTGCTCCCTCGTGTGACAGCACTACATATATCTTTCAAGCTGTGCACACCAGCCTAATCTGAACTGCAATTACCCACAAGTTCACTGGACACGTTATCTGTCAAGCCATTTTTGCAAATATAACAAAAAAGGTTTCGACACTTTCCTCACCGAAATATTGCAATATATTAACATTGTAGTATAGATCTCCATGTTCTCCCTTCATCTTCATCCTGCTAATTAAACTTTCTCATCTAATTCCAAACATCTGAATTTCAAACTCCCCCTCTCTTTTTCCTCTCTTTCTCTTTTTTCTCTCTCTCTTTCTGTCTCTTTCTTTATCTTCTAACTCATTTTGCCACATGTGCAAATTAAGTTTTTCTAACTCGCCTGCAGTTGTCTGTTTCTGTGATACACCAAAGTGCTTGACCCACTCCATTACAATTACAGCTTTCCTTTTGTCCCTGGTGAAACCCAATTCTAATCTACTTGTTAATTCTAAAATATGCCCTTCCTATGTCTTTTCACGCCTTCTTGGTCAATTTGGGAATCACCTTGAAACCACAGAACCTCTTTAGTAATGTTAAAAGCAATTTATTTTAATTTTACCAACCACAAGGAAGCAAAATTAAATGAAATTTCTCACCCGCATTATTTGAAGGTCAAGGTCACTAACTGCCAAGTGATGGAACCTGCTGGGTCATTTTGTACCCCAAATCTGTTCAAATCTCTCCAAATCCCATACAACGAGCCCTCAAACCTTTATGATGTGAATGTTAAACCCCTCTGTTAATTAAAAGCACACACCCAGAAAAGCTCACCCCGCCTCATACTCTGTTAAAACATGATTGACAAAGTCGTCCCAAATTCCACTATTAAAAGAAAAATAACAATTTATAAGTATGTAAGTCAACGCTGAGCTGGGATGTTTGTTTTCAGATGTTTCGTAACCATGACTAGGCAACATCATCAGTAAGAGTCTCCGGTGATACACTGGTGGTATGTCCCAGCTCTCTCTTTATAGGTTTTGGTTTCTTAAACTGGCTGATGTCATTTCCAGTTCTTTCTTTCAAGGCAAGGTAGATAGGTTCTAAATTGATGTGTTTATTAATGTACTTCTGGTTAGAAGACCATGCCTCTCAGAACTTACGTGCATGTCTTTGTTTCGCCTATCCTAGGATGTGGTGTCAAAGTGGTGTTCTTCCTTGTCTGTATGTATGGAAACTAGTGATAGTGGGTCATGTCTTTTGGTGGCCAGTTGGTGTTCATGTATCCTGGTAGCAGGACAACAGGAGAGTTTGAAATGGAGGAAGAATGATTTTATATACACTGTTTAATCAGTTTGTGTCCAGATAAGGAAGATTGTTCATATGTGTACAACACATTTGAATGAAGAACACAGTTAACAAAAAATGATGCACATGACATATAACATTTATAAAGCATTAAAACATTTTTATCCTCATCTAAGTGATATGTTCCCCTTCTCTCAACGTTCCCCCTTTTCTGGGATTCCCTACTCTTTTCTCCCATTCATTTCAGAATGTCTGTTATAAATCTTGGTTATGGTGTCCCAACTCACTTCAGTTAATTCTCTTTCTACCAGGAATTAAATTCTTTCCAACGCTCGTGTCTGTCATATTATTGGAGAGAAAAATTCTGGCATCAGACACAGCAGTTCAACATATTACTCTGTTGTACATGCACTGTTTAAACGACCACAGCACACAGGAATTGTCAAAACATTGAAGGATGTTCTCGTTAATCTCGTTTTCTCATTTTTCTTATCTCCACATCAACATTCTGTCTTTCGTTGTCTCTTTTTATCTATTTAAGAAATCCCCCAATTATTCTTTGTGTCCCATCTCTCAAAATTCCTTCTTTCGGTTTATATCTATTGCTCTCATCTCGATGTAATGTGATTATAAATGAGTAACGTAAGTACAAAGATATGCGGGAGGAGTTGGCCAGAGTTAATTGGAAGGGAAGCTGAACAGGGAAGACCATGGAACAGCAATGGTAGGGGTTTCTGGGGATAATTCGGAGGATATCAGAAATTCATCCCAAATGAGATGAAACATACTCATGGGAGGACAAGGCAGCCATGTGTGATAAGGCATCAAACCAAAAGAGGAAACATACAACGTGGTGAAGATGATTGGGAATCCAGAGAATTCATTGGTTCTGAAACTACATAAGACTGGCATCACTGACACTAATCATGGTCAGGGAGAGAAACTGGGAAACACATTCACCTCAAACACAGAAGATGGCATTACTGAAGGAAAACTACAGATGAATTAAATAATTGAATTAAAATCAGTTAAGTGCTTTTGCGGAATGTGTCAGATTGAAAGTATAACCCAGGGAGACACCCTCAGCATTATGACGATTTGAAAATGGAAGTATTAGCACATCAGAAACCAGAGTAGGTCATTGAGTAGAGGGATGATGGGTGAATGGGTCTCGATGTGAACTGGGGAACAGACAGCAGAATTGCATTTCAGATATTGCAGCTCAAAATTATGTATTCATGTAGTGCTACAGACCACAGCATCAGGAGAAGCAGACCTGCATTCATACACAACCTGAACTATTTTGCCCTGGATAATCTCCTCAGTCTGCCATTACCCTCAACACGATCTATGGTTCAGTGACGATTGTGGGTGAACGTGTCAGGGTCAGAACCACGTGAACCTAAACCTGATGCTAACACATTAAAGCTACCACACTTGACCAACAGATCTGATTGAAGCTCTGAAGTTTTGTCACATTCAGTCATAAATGGTGATGGATGATGAAGCAAATGACAGAGGGAAGGGCTGCCCAAACATCCCAATCCGAAATAATGAAACAGTCCTGCATATTAGTGTAAAAGGCAAGCATGTAATACCTACACCACCGTCAGCCAGAAGTGTTGAGTCAATGATCCATTTCACTTTCGTCATGATACCCACTGCATCACAGATGCCAGTCTTCAACCAATTTGATTCACTGCATGTGCCATGAAGAAACAGCTGAACACAGTAGATACGACAAAGACAATGGGCCCTGACACCATTCCTGCAATAGGACTGAAGACTTGTACTGCACAACAAGCCGTATCCCTGGGGAAGCTATTTCATTCCAGGTACAACTCTGACATCTCCCTGGCAATGTGGAAAATTACTCAGTGCCCGAAGAGCGGAATAATTACAATCTGACCAATTACCATGCCCTCAGTACAATCACGATAGTCAAATTGGTGGGAGTTATTTTTGACAGAACTATCAAGCAGCACAGAAATAACCTGTGCAGTGTGGTTTCAGACAGGTCCCCATGTAGAGATGGTGCTGTTGTGAAAACGTCATTAGATTCCTAATCCAGACCAGGTTAATCCTCTGGCAGCTGGTGTAAGTTAAAAACAATTAATAAAATATCGATATTTAAAATCTGGTACCAGTAATAGTTACCATGAAGCCAATGCCGATTGAAAACAGCAGTTTGCTTCCCTAATGTACTTTCAGGAAGTGAATCTCCTGTGGTTTCCTAATCTGGCCTAAAAGTGACTCCAGACGCACAGACATGTGATAAACTCTTCAATGGTCTCTGTAATGGCTCCAAAATTATCATCCCTGCTTCTAGTCTGTCTCACCCTGTCCGAGTTTATATATTTCACTGAGATCTCCACTTTCCTAAAGCCCATGGAATAAAGGCCCAGTCGCCCCAAACTCTACTCCCACAACAAGCCTGTCATCCCAGAGATCAGTCTGGTCATCCTTCGCTGCTCTCCCTCAATGTCAGGTTTGTCCTTTATCAGGAAAGGAGACCAAAACTGCACACAATACTGCAACATGTTCCAGATGGGGTCTCACCAAGGCCCTGTCCAGCTGCAGTAAGACACCCTTACACCTGGACTCAGATCCCCCTGAAATGAATGTCAACACACCATTTACCTTCCTAACTGCTTTCTGTTCCTGCAAAAATTATTTTCAGTGATCAGTATACAGGGAGATCCAGATCCTTTACAATATTAAAGATACCCAACTGGTGGGTCTATGTACACCGGTAAGTGTCCCAATGTCATTCCCAGTATTTTCTGCTTCAGAGCTCACTGCCCTGTATGGACGCCAGGAACCGGTGAAGAATGAAATGAAAAGAAGCATAAGTCCCTTTATAGAGTAACATTTTTCAACCTTTTCAAATGGTAGGCTGCCGTTCTATTTTTCCCATCAAAGAGCACAACGTCTAATCTAGCAACATTGTTCTTCATTGCCTCACATTTACACAGACACTTCACTTGCCTCAGTCACCTTGGAGCTTTTTTTACATCCTCCTCACCCACTCACATTCCGAACTCAATTAATGCCATCAGCAGGATTGGAAATATTGTATTTGATTCCCTCTGACAAACTTTTGGTGTTTATTTGAAATAGCTAGGGCCCAAGCACTGCATCCTGCGACACGCCCGAGTCCTCTGCTTTATAAAAAACATTGATTTATTCCTACTCACTGCTTCCTGTTAGCTCTCCCATTGTAAAACCATGCCCTTCTGTTAGCCCCAGTCCCATACAATTCAAATTTGCATAGTAGGCTTGGGGCTTGATCAAAACTCTTTCTGAATATCCAATCGTATTGCATTGATTGCTTCTCCATAGTTTTAGTGAAAGTCAGTTTCTCAAATATGATTCCCATTTGATAAATCTCTGTTGTTTTTTTTCTCCGCCCACTGCTTTCAGTTAAAGTACTTTCTCCACAACGTCTATTTCGTAATTGTATTCTATTCCCTTTTTCTCTCTCACCAGATTCAACTTTCCTCGTATTACGAGGAAGATTGTTTTATGTTTTGTTTTCTTCTGTAGGGACATTACTGAAATATTTGCTGCATAGTTCTGCCATTTCCCACTTCTCCATTCTCCATTCTCTCGATATAGACTGTATCGAACCTGCACGTATTTTCCCCTTAATTTTGCCATTGATGTACTTTATGAAGCTATTACAAATTCACACTTATTACCGTTGTGCATATAGAGTGCTCTGAAACCCCTCAATTTCTGTCTTAAGCTTTTCAATGATTGACCTTGCACAACCATGTACTCTAGAAGCATAGATTCTGCACCGTCAGAAATACAGCACGGTCTACATTGGTCCCACGAGCTGGGAATGTGTTGACACTTCAAGAGGTCGTCCAAGTACTTTGTAACAGCTCTGAGATTACCCGTGACAACTCCCTCTCCGGTTGTACATACCAGACCCCAAAACCTTCTCGGTAAAAACCAATCCTCAAGTCCTCTCTAAATCTCAAACACTTCACTTTAAGAATATGTTCCCCCTTGTTCTGCCTCTGACTAAAATGAACAGCTGCTGTCTATCCACCCTGTCTATGTCCCTCATAATCGTTTCCTTCTGAATCACATCCCCTTCAGTCTTCTCTGCTCCAAACTAAACAACCTGATCTTATCCAGCCTCTCTCCATAGCTGATATGCTCCATCACAGGGAAAATCCTGGTGAATCTCCTCGGCACACCCTCCAGTGCAATCACACCCTTCCTGTAATGTGGTCCCAGAAATACACACAGTATTCTATCTTGGCCTAACCAAAGTTCCACATAGCACTTATGCATCGAAGAATAAAGGCTATGCTTACACTATCTTTGTTTTTTGAACTTGTGGATTAACCTGTCCATCACATTCAGGTTCCTTCTGAGCTCCCTAGTGTGCTACCATTCACTGAGTACTCACCTGTCTGCTTCCTTCTTCCAAAGTGCATCACCTCGTATTTATCAGGGTTGCATTCCATCTGCGACTGATCTGTCCATCTGTATCTTCCTGCAACATAAGACCTTCGTCCTCACTGCTAACCACCCGGTCAATCATTGTATCAAACACAAACTTAGTTATCACACTCTCCCCACCTCTCGTCTATTTTCGCAGATCACCATTTATGAATATCACAAATAATAAGGTTATAGATCACACAACGCCAGGTTATAGCCCAATAGGTTTAATCAGAGGCACTAGCTTTCGAAGCGCTGCTTCTTTATCAGGTAGTTGTGAGGTTTGAAAGCTCGTGCCTCGGAATACACATGGTGTTGTGTGATTTTTAACTTTGTCCACCCCAGTCCAATACTGACATCTCTGAATCACAAATAATAAAGGACACAACATTGATCCCGATGGTGCCCCATTAGACACCGGCCTCCAGTCACACCAACAGGCTTCTACCACTATCCTCTGATTCCTACCACTAAAGTTGATTTAGATGCAACTTGGCAATTCACTCATGACCCCTACCTATTCCCTGTTTATTCTGTTCCACTTGACACACTTGTTGAATACCTGGGGGTTCTCCCTAAACTTGCCTTCCAGCAGATTTCCATGCACATGTATTAGTCAGTCCTCTCCGAGTGAAGAATTTCCTCCTTATTGCAGTCTTAAATGGCCTGTCCCTTAGCCTGCCAATTTTTTTGCCTTAAATGTAGAGTAGGCAGCCAGAGAAACATTCTGTTTATTTCCACCTTTCCTATGTTTTCTAAACTTCCAAAGTTTCACTGCGATCACCTCTCATTCTTTGAAACCTTAGAGTACACAGGCCGAGTTACTGCATCAATCAACCTCACTATCTGAGGAATGTATCAGGAGAATGTCCATTGCTCTACCTCTATGGTCAGTATATTCCTTCTCAGATTAAGTCACCAAAACTGTATACAATACACTAGGTACAGTCTCACCAACCCTGTACACAATACTCCAGGTACAGTCTCACCAACCCTGTACACAATACTCCAGGTACAGTCTCACCAAACCTGTACACAATAGTCCAGGTACAGTCTCAACAACCCTGAACACAATACGCCAGGTACAGTTTCACCAAGCCTGTACACAATACTCAGGTACAGTCTCACCAACCCTGTACACAATACTCCAGGTACAGTCTCACCAACCCTGTACACAATAGTCCAGGTACAGTCTCACCAACCCTGTACACAATACTCCAGGTACAGTTTCACCAACCCTGCACACGATACTCCAGGTACAGTCTCACCAACCCTGTACACAATACTCCAGGTACAGTCTCACCAACCATGTACACAATAGTCCAGGTACAGTCTCACCAACCCTGTACACAATACTCCAAGTACAGTCTCACCAACCCTGTACACAATACTCCAGGTACAGTCTCACCAACCCTGTACACAATCGTCCAGGTACAGTCTCACCAACCCTGTACACAATACTCCAAGTACAGTCTCACCAACCCTGTACACAATACACCAGGTACAGTCTCAACAACCATGTACACAATAGTCCAGGTACAGTCTCACCAACATACTTTGAAACTACATCAACATTTCATTGCATCGATATTCTGACGCCTTTAATTGAAGGTGAACCCAACTTTAACTTTCTACTTACATAATTCCGAAGTTATTGTGTATGATTTCCTTTCAAAATGCACTCTGATTCTCTCCAATGTTGCTGTTAATTTCTAAATATCCAATAACACATCCTGTCTCATAGATTCCAAAAGTGTCTCTACAGTTGTCAAGTAAATTGGTCTGCATTTCTTTACACTATCACTTTTTCTCTGGATGCCTGGATCCCTTCCATTCATCTACCCACCATGCTTGGATCACGTTTATTACCTTCCATTTATCTACAATAGCTTTCCAGCCTCTTTGGAATGTACAGGAAAATAAAACAGTCATCGCCAGTGCAATTAATACTTCTATTGCTGATTTATTTCCGACATTTTGAGTGAATCTGTTTCATCAGACTTAGCAATGCTCAATCCAGCTCCATGTTCAAGTACTACCTTGTTACTGATATGAATTGACTTGATGCCTTTATCTCCCGAAGGCCGATCTGATCACTTGGTATTTCTGGGTGATTTTCTGGCTCTTCCTCCATGAAGACAGATGCAAAGTAATTGGTTATTTCTCGGTCATTTCCCTGTTTTCCACAGTAACAACTCATCTACCAATTACAAATTTCCACATTTGACCATGTTTTTATTTTGTTTCCTTTGAAAGACAGATCGTATATTTATGCAGTCCTTGAGTTCCTGTTTGTTAGCATGCATGTTTGCTTTTTGATTTCCTTATCAGTTTCATGTCCGTCCTTTACTGGATTCTAAATTTCTGACATTTCTCAGGTTTCCACAATGTCTGGATTTCCTCTGAAGTCACTTCTTATGATTAATATAATCTCTAATATGTTATATTAACCATCATTAAGTCACTTTCTCACTCTTGGGTGTTTGTACGTTAAAGAAATTGGCTTTTGTTTCAGACTTTGCAGTATTTGTATAAACTAGATAGATCCAAGAACGTTGTAAGAGGATAAAGACGAAATTGTGGGGGCCTGGCAGATATTTTCCCATCATCGCTGGCCATGGGTGAGGTCCCAAATGACTGAAGGACAGGAATTGTTGTGCCCTTATTCAAGAAGGGCGACAAAGAAAAACCTGGGAACTATAGACCAGTAAACCGGACATCTGTAGTGGGTAAGGTACTTGAGAAGATTCTGAGACGTAAGATAAACGCATATTTGGAAAGGCAGTGATTAGAAGCAGTCAGCATCGCTTTGTGCATGGGAGATCATGGCTGACAAATTTATTAGCGTTTTTTGATGAAGTGACCAGCAACGTTGACGAAGGCAGGGTTGTAGACGTAGTCCAATTGATTTCAGTAAGGCCTTCAATAAGGGTTCACATGGTACGCTGCTCTGGAAAGGTAGATTGCATGGAATGGAATGGGAACATGGCAAATTAGATACAAAATTGTCTTGATGTTAGGGAGCAGAGAGTAATAGTGGAAAGGATTCTTGTCGGACTGGAGGCCTGTCACTAGTGGTGTGCCTCAGTGGTCGGTGCTGGGACCATTACTGCTTGTTATATGTATAATTATTTAGTTTAGAATGTACAAGGGATGATTAGTAAGATTGCAGATGAACTAAATAATGTCGTCTCGTGGATATTGAGGAAGGTTATCAGAAATTGCAGCAGGACCTTGATCAGTTAGGATGTGCGCCAAGAAATGGCAAATTGAGTTGAATATGTCTAAATGTGAGATCTTGCATTTTGCAAAGTCAATTCAAGGTCGGAGTTTCATCATGAATGGTTGGGCCTTTAGGGTGTAGTGGAACAGACGGACCTGGAATTCAGGTGCACGGTTCGCTGAAAGTTGTTTCAGAGATAGATAGAGCAGTGAAGAAAGATTTTGTCACACTGACCTTCATCAGTCTGGGTATTGAATACCGAAGTTGGGAGTTCTGTTGCAGTTATAAAGGATGGTGGTGAGGCTATACCTGAAGCGTGATGTTTGGATTTGTTCACTTTGCTCTTAGAAGGATGTTATTAAACTGGAAAGAGTGCACAAGAAATTTGCACGGATGTTGCCAAGGACTCTATTGTCTGGATTTTAAGGAGAGGTTGGGCAAGCTAGAAATTTTTAAACTGAGGTTGTGTGAGACTGATGGCGATCTGACAGCGTGTATAAGATCATGGGAGGCATGAACAGAGTGAACGCACTCAGTCTTCTTTCCCTAAGGTTGAGCAATCCCGCACTAGAGGGCATCAGCAGAAGGTCAGAGGAGAAAGAATAAAAGGGAAGCTGAGGAGCAATTTTTTTACACAGAGGGTAGTACGCATATGGAATGAGCTGCCAGTGGAAGTGGTTGAGGTGCGTACATTAACAACATTTAACAGGCATTTGGAGAAATATTTGTTTTAGGAAGGGATTGGAAGTATACCAGGCAATAGCAGGGAAATAGGATTAGGGTAAATGAACATTTTGTTTGGAATGGACCAATTTGGGCCGAATGGAATATTTTTGTGCTGTAGGACTCTATGCCTCAAACAACCATTACTTGTCTCTCACTGAATGTTATATTCTATTTTTTTTTTCCAATTCACTGGAACTAACTTAACCCTGTAGCCTCCAGACTTCCCCGATGTTTGAGTATAATGTTCAAAATTTCTATATTGCATCACAATTCCTCAAAGCTGCTTCAGCGCACGGTTAGTAATTAGTTCTCCAGACCACACAACACCAAATCCGAAATAACCTGCCCTCTAGTTTGGTTCACAACCTCCTCTCCAACTACCTGATATACACTTATGGAATTTATTTTTCACAACATGAGTAGTCACTTAGGTAACTCAGTTTCGACGCAAATTGACATCATCCAGTATTACTGCCTCACCCACCATTATTTGTTACTCATTCACAGGATGAGGGCGTCGCATTTATAACCAGCATTAATTGCCCATGCCAGAGGGCAGTTAACAGTCAACAGCGTTGCCTTGGGTCTGGAGTCACATGCAGGCAAGACCAGGTAAGGACAGCAGTTTCCTTCCCTAAAGGACATCAGTGAACCAGATGAGTTTTTCCAACCATCGACAATGGATTCATGGTCTTCATAAACCATTCATTCCAGATACTTATTGAATTCACATTCCGTCATCTGCCATGGCAGGGTTCGAACTCGGGTACTCAGAACATTACCTGGATCTCTGGGCAAAGATACCAGCAATAATATCACTATGTCATTGCTTCACCTTACATATACTTGCATATCCAATTTCCAGTTTGTATGACAGTTTTGGTCTCGATATATAACACACCAATGTTTGCTTCTCCTTGCTATTTGTAAGATCCACCTAAACTGATTCTGTGTGATCTGAGGGACAGCGTCTGAAAAGTTATTAGTGATAGACTTGGACAAGACGTTTGGGGAGGCCCTCCTGAACGCTTAGATGATCTAAAGAATTGGTCAGCAATACAGGACAAGCATCAATATCCTCACTGCTCTGCCGGGATAAGAGTCATCGTATTCACTCTGCTCCCTCACACTCACTGTATATCTGGTTTAACACATATCCCCGAACCAGGCTCACACTCTATCTCCAAATAAGGTTCAAGCACAACCACTCTCACTATTGCATTCAGCACATTCCCTCCCCACTTTTTTCTGTCACTGGCCCAGTAGCCCCGCACACTGATAACACTGCATGGATACAACACTGTGGTCAGACTCCCTCTGAAAACCTCACCCTTACCCCCTCCAGCACTAACGGCAGGGACACCTATTCCTACCCTCATTGCTTCCCTCCTCTTCTCCCATTCCAGGAGAAAGAGCTTGGAATTGGACAGAAAGGGCCAAGCCGGTGGTGGAGTGCCCGGTATCCGTTCCCTCAGCCCCATACCCTGACATGTGTGGAGCATCCTAGAAAGAGCTAGAGAGGACCAGGAGGCCTTGTGTGGAGATTCTGAAACGCCAACGTCCCACCAACTGAGTAAGGTGCAATATTCAGTAAAGAACAAGTCTCAATTTAAACCCACTTTCAGTTTCAAACTCATCTCTCTCACTCGCAAAAGAACAGATATCCCATTGCACAGAGATGCAGGCATTGAAATGCACAGAAGTATTGGTAAACACCACAATATACTAACATGCACAATGCATACAAGGAGATAGGCATACACACACAGAGAAGCACACAGAGACATATACAGTCACACACAAATAGACAGAAACACAGATAGAAACACACAGGCTGATACACAGACAGACAGATGTATCACAAACACACACACACATACATACACACAAAGACACAGACACTAGTGTCATTAAGACACAAATAAATAAGTTTTTGATTTATGAGAAGATCAAGGATTCTAGGGAGAAGGTAGGGGAGTGATTTTGAGGAACTTTTAAGAAATGATTGAATGGCATGTCAGACTTGATGGGCCAAATGGCCCAATTCTGTTCCTTTCTTTAATGCTTGTGTGGTGTTATGCTATAAGGTACTCTCTTCCTGAGACAGCAGCAGATGCTGGGTTTGATACATATTTGACTGGAAAGAGTCAGTGGTAATGTGGGACAGACTTGGAGGGCGGAATGGTTTATGTCTATTCCTAGTTATTGTATCCTTATATCCGAAAAGGAGCAGTGAGTTGATGTGAGGTTAACACAATTTTAAAACAATGGGTCCCATAATGAAATAAGGATGTGTGCTACCTGTGATGTCTTCATCCTTAGGGAGCAATGAAGACTTGGTTATTGAAGATATTCAAGGCTGAGCTCGACTGATCTTTGCTGGACAAAAGAGTCAATGTTTATTGGGAGCAGACAGGAGTCGGATGGTCAGACACAATCGGATCAGCCATGAGGATTCTGAATGGTGCAGCCGAATTGCCAACTGCCGCCCCTATCCAATGTGTTGTTCCTTCAATCCAGCCCTCGATGCTGTTATGGAGATATACTGTTGCCTCTACCCTAAGTGCTGTTTCCTCAAACCACCACCCGAGTCTGTTACAGGGTAGGGGACCACCCCATTCAGCCACATAGGATCTTTACAATGATTTGGGAGGAGACCATTCTGGCCCTCGAAGGAGTTACACAGGAACACAGAAAGAAGCAATTCAGCTCATTGAGTACATTACGCAGCCCAGGAGGAGGCCATTCAACCCGCCTGACCTGCTGCAGAGGAACTGGGTTGCTGTCACAGTAGAGATAAATGCATATTTTTACAAAACTGGAACTAGTTCTGCCTCAGAGATCACTGTAGGGTCATCAATGATCAATATTCTATGTCAAATATCTGGATGAAGGGACTAAATGGATCAAAGCTGAATTACCAAGATGACCATTCAACATATCTTCAAATGGAGGTACTGAATCTGCATTGTGATATAGACAGGGAAGGTTCGTGAGCAAACCTTTAGCATAAATAATATAACGTGAGTTGTCTATTGTGGTAGGAAGGATAGAACAGTAGGAAACAATTTAAAGGGAGAGAGATCGTAGAACTCTGTGATGCAGACGTTTCTTATGTTCCTGGTACATGAATCATATGAAGCCTGTCTGCAGATGTAGCAAGTGATATGGAAGGTAAGTGGAATGATGCTGTTTGTGGCAACGGATATTAGGTTTAATCAGGAATGTTTTACTGCATTTGTGCAGGGCATTGCTGAGACTACATTAGATACACTGGGTGCAGTTTTGATCCTCTACACTAAAAAAACCGGATATAATTACTTTCGAAGGTGTTCAAAGATGCTTCCCTTTATTCATTCCTGAAATGAAGGCCTTTTGTTATCGGGGATTATCTGCTAAGGACTTAGACGGGAAATCTTATTGAAGCACGATTTTCAGAAAAGTGTTTCAGCTGGATACATATTTTCTCTTCTTAAGGAGACTAAAGTTAGAGAATTTTTAATGAATGTGATTTGTTGATATAAACGCAAATATTATGAAGATATCAACCCATTTATAAAAATTACGCAGACACATATAAAGATGTCATCAAATTATAAAGTGGCCACTTTTATTTGCTAATGAAAGGCACTGTGCACAACAACAATGATGCACCTGCATACAGCATACAGTCTATAATCATCTATTCCAGAGAATGTTCATGTAGATCGCACATGGTCCAGTTTGGTGTTCAGTTGACATTACATTATTTTTCCACACAGAGAGGGAGAAAAATATTGCCTGCCTCAGAAGCAGCAGCCAATTAGTCTCTCTCTCTTTCTCTCTCTCTCTCTTACTTTGTTCTGCCTGAAAACAAGGTGTAAGAGCAGAAAATCCCTGAGTCATCTTTACCATTTGTGGAGGATTCCTGATGAGGATTCATAGGAATCTCTCCACTGCCCGAAGCAAAGGGAGTTCAGCCAAATTCAACTGTTCAAGGAAGAAATGCGCATTCCCACACATTTGTGTGGGCAGAACAACGTCAAAGGCAGAGAAACATTTGGGACACTCGACCATTTTAACATTCGTTCAGAGTTCAACCTTCTGTGTGTCACGTTTTTCTAGAAAATTACTCAGTCTGATACCTATTTCATTGGCCACAGCACTCAACTGGTTGCATTAAAAATTTGCTTTGACCAGTACAGGCGTGGGAAAAGACATCAGTGACCCTGAACATTGGTCACAATACGATCAAGAGATTCTCAAAGGGCTGTTAAAGTTTGTGATGACTGGATATTTCCATTTATTCAAAATTGTGCACAGTAAACATTTGACAGATAAATGAGTGCAGGAAAATGGTACACAGAGAAGTGCTGCTGAGACCATCATCAGATCATAGTGCGTGGTGAAGCAGTGACACAGTTTCTGATGACCCACTCTTGCTCCACAGTCCCATGTTACTATGTTGCATTCAGTCCCTCACAGCTCCTGCACAGGAGCAGATGGAGGTCACTTGCTCCAAATACCTGGTCCACATTAACACAGGATCTCATTCACTCCCTAGAGACTGTCACACACGGTTTGGTGAGTGTTGTAAAATGTTACTTGGAAATCCAGTCTGGCTTCGAAAGATGCCTCTGGTCTCCTCACAAAGTGCCTCCTCTCTGCATCTTGTACTTCATTTGTTGGTCATGGTCTAGACCAAGATCCATTATGAATAAAGCCCCATACCTCACCCAGAGTTTAATCAAAAGTGCTTTGCTCTCTCTGATTGCAACATTCCATAACAGAACGTCGAGGAACATTACAACCATTAACTTTGTAATGACAGAAAATATGAGCATAAGGAACAAGATCAGGCAATTCGGACGGCCAAGCCATTGTATATGATCATGGCTCACCTACTGTTTGCATTAACTCTTCTTCTATACCCAATCCATCACACCCGCGAGTTCTCTGACAGGTCAAAAATATATCTACCTCCTCTTTAAATACTTTCAGTGATTAAGGTCCCTTAACTCACCAGCCCAGATAATTTCAGACATTGATTTCCCTCTATGAGAGGAAAAAAACTCCCCACACAGACACCGTCACCTATTGATATGAAGAAGAAATGAACACGGGGGCTCACGAAAGAGTGAATGGCCTTGATATCAAGGCAGTATTTGACAGAGGGTGTCATCGGGACCATCTACTGATTTAAGTTTAATGGGAATCAGATGTTCCCTCCCTACTGTTTGGGCTCTTTCAGAGCACAAAGGAAGGTGTTTGTGGGCGGTGGCTGACAATCTTCTCAGTCCCAGGACATCTGTTCAGGAGATCCTCAAGTTCACTTCCTCAGCAGAAACATCTTCAGCTCCTTCATCAACGTCCACACCCCTGGCGCCCACATCCCTGGCACCACTCTCCCCCCATCCATCATAAGATCAGAAGCGGGGTGATCACTGAAAATCACTCAATGTTCAGAACATTTTTTCCCTCCCCTGCTCCTGAACCAGTCTCTGTGCCCATGTGCTGCAAGACCTGGACAGCAGTCAGGTTTGTGCTGTTAAAGTGTCGGTAACATTCATGTAACAGCACGAAGGAGAAAGTGAGGACAGCAGATGCTGGAGATCAGAGCATAAAAATGTGTTGCTAGAAAAGCGCAGCAGGTCAGGCAGCATCAAAGGAGAAGGAGAATCGACGTTTTGGGCATAAGCCCTTCTTCAGGAAATGTAACAGCACGGCCAGACACTGCACATTTCCACAGTTAAAAGAGGACCTTATTCAGCACCTCAAGCTGGTTACAGGGATATATGGTAGCCATTCAGCCCATTGAAACGACTGAAGAAGAAGAGAGACAACCATTCAATCGTGCTGCCTGGTCCCCAGAAAGAGGAAGGCTCTAGTCAGTACATTGAGCTGTTGAACAGGAACAGGCAGAGCCCAATCAGACCCTTGATACTGTTCTATGGAAGCAGGAGGAGGCCATTCAGTCCCTTAAGACATTTATTCAGGAACATGTGGGTTACATTGATGCTCCAACCTGAAAAACGAATGGAGCGGAGATTGCACACATAGACGGTTCACGATGTTCCTCGTGGCTCCATTGCCTGTGGACCACATGACACTTTAACATGTTTCGCCGGCAGTGAGGAAGGAAGCCAAATGTTTTGTACCAAGTGTCAAAGAGGCATCTTCTATCTCTGAAGACAGAGCCATGCTCTCCATGGAGGTCAGAAGCTGATGGGAATTGTTAACTGTTTTAGCAATAAGGTATTGAGGCTCCTGTCGGGATTGTGGATTACATGACGTTCATAATGTGGGGAGAGGTTTGTCAAAGACTGACCCTCTCTCTCTCAATCAAAATGGGGAGTGGCGTGGGGTGAGACAGACGTTCCCAGAGGCTTTTAAACTATCAACAATCATGTAAACCTAGTAATAAACAAGCCATGTAATTTATCACCATATCACTGTCTGTTTGGAATATATTGAGTGACTGTCTATCCCCCTAAGGTTCAATGCAATCACCTCTTATTCCCTCAAAGCTCTGCAGATTAATCCTCATGCACTCCTGATGGTACAATCATCCCAACAATGAGTCTGGTAAAACTCTTTTATACACTTTCTGCCAAGAAGACTATTCCTTATAAAAGAGAGAAACTCTCCCCACAATACTCCAAATACTGTCTCAGCAACACGCTCAGGGTTGATCGCAATAATTCTGTTGCCTTACTTCGCTGTCTCAGCTTGTTTCCTGTGCTGTAAAAAGCCATTCCTTCTCTCTACACTGTGATTGATGTGGAATTTAGAACTTCTGTCCGTCTGTACTTCAGCATCAATAAAGTCATCAGCAGAGTGGCCAATGGAGATGAATATCACTCTCAGAGAGAGACTCAATGAGAAAGAATTCACTCGAAACAGGGAATGATCACCTACCCGAAAGATTATGATTTGCAGGAACATGGAAATCAGGCAGAGGAAGGGAGCGATCTTTTCTTTTATTCTGCTCTCACGGGATGTGTGCAGCCCTGGTCAGACCAATATGATATGCTGATCCTGAACTGAGTACCTAGTTCAGCGTTCCACAGGACAATACAGAGTAAAACACACCACAGTGGGTTTGCAGTCACACAGAGACCTGACCTGGGAAGGATGACCCATTGATTTCTCTACAGAGCATGAGGCAAACAGATAGGCTTTGTTAAAACAAGTTGTGATGAATTAATTTTCATTCCATCAACTTCCTTCCGGAGACACCAAAAGATTATTATTCTGTACCACTTGATTATGAGTCAATGACTTGACCACCATGCACTGTCTGTCCTTCTGACAGATTCTGTGGAGAGGTCAAATTAAGTGCAAATATTTTGTGATGTAAGCAAAATCCGAAGAGTCTTGAAACGTTTATATCTGGATTTACCAAAGACACAAATGATGAATTATTCAGCAGTTGCACTGAGGCTGAGAAGGAGACTGAGATATCCTGATAGTGGCCTTGGTCAGGATTGGTGAGTGGGGAGAATATGTAGGAATGCAAACCTGAATGGGGGAAAAAGATCTTTGAGTTTAAGAACAGTCTGGTTTCTCCTCGCATATTGTTGAGTAAGTTGTGAATAGTAATTTGATAGTTATAATTTGTAAGGAATAAAACTTTTGACTGTATCTGAAAATGATGACTTGCAAATTCTAAAATTTGAACGTGAACAGCAATGTAGTTCAACTCAGCTTAATGGTCAGATGGAATGACTTACCAGGAGCACCAACTGTTGCGAGGATAGGATAATAACCACCTTGAATAATCCAAAGGATATCTTCGACCCGTTATGCTAATGATATCCAAGCATGAGAAAGGTAGTAAAGACCCAACGATAAACTCCTGTCTGTTATTGTAATATTCCAGTCTAATGTTCTCAGATTCTGATCCATTATTGGAACATTCCAGTCTAATGTTGTCAGATTCTGATCTCTCCTCCCCCTGTCTCTCGAGAGGCTGATCCCTGTTATTCCAGTCATTGATACTCCCACCCATACTGGGATAACATATTGAACCGAGTCTTTAATTAATAGAAGAGGCAAACCCTCCAGTGACACATTTACGATCCACGGAGACTGACATCAAAAAGTCAATGAATAAATAGCTCCAGCCAACGCCTGTCAATTCAATATTGTTTAATTAAAAATTCAAAACAATGATTCAAACTTTCCCATTCTGGATGGGATATGTGAGTGTGACTGATGGAACAAATCTTGAGGCTGATAGATCAATTGAGTTCAACCATTCAATCTGACTTGTATGCAGGAGAAATGTCATAAGTTTCTCAGTACGTAAACATGCTTCTCTGTTTATAAATGGAAACATACATCCTGGAACGACTGACCAAGCATTATAAATTCAATAAAACATTGAGACAATTTTTATAGTTCATGATCTGAGGGGAATGTTTGTCTGAGAAACATGAGACAAATTGCATGGCTATGTTAACAGGGAATTGAACGTGACAAATGTAATTCAGATTGTTATTCCAGTTTCGGAGAGAGGCAGATGAGGCCTGTGCTATTGATGTTATCGATGTTAGTGAACTGTGATGAAATGTCATTTACTGGACTTCAATTCCAGTGTGATTACGGTATTGTGGAAGAGACGGAAAACAGAGAGAATTGGGAGACATGGCAGTTCAGACTGGAGGGAGGGACAACAATATTCTCCAGTCATCAGTATTGGAATGTTACCCTTTATAACTCATATGAAGTTCAGATTCAAGAATACATTTAAAGTGAGGAATGAGGAGAAAAATCTGTTTATTGAATACAAAATACAGGGAAAAAATGATTTTCTGTTCATATTAAACTATGGAAAGTACACAGAGATAAGATACACTCATGATATTGAGCTACATAAATTGACAGGTGCATTTAAAAACCACGGAAGTGGTGTGAAATCTTCCTCAATCGTTATTTGGCCCACAGCTGAGATGCTGATTTACCCTCTATCAGTGATCCACCTCACTGAGATTCTCTGGCGCAGTACCTCAGTATTGAGCAGAATTCTCAGTCCCTGCTGCTGTTCAGCCATTCTGTTTAAATTTAACCACCTTCTCACTGTAAAAATAAAATCACTTGGCCTTTCGGACTCTGTTTAACTGTCAGCAACTCAGCTCTGTGACATTATTGAAGATAAATGCTCTGGGACCACAGCCAGTATCCTCACAGTGCTCAAAAGGTATGGCACTAGATAAGGGCCTTGCAGTCGGTGAGAA
Organism: Chiloscyllium punctatum; assembly: GCF_047496795.1. Classification (NCBI taxonomy): domain Eukaryota; kingdom Metazoa; phylum Chordata; class Chondrichthyes; order Orectolobiformes; family Hemiscylliidae; genus Chiloscyllium; species Chiloscyllium punctatum. The sequence continues at coordinate 10,187,255 of NC_092790.1, forward strand.
GTTCTAAATAAAACTTCCATTTTCTGTCTGTTCCTGTCTATCTCCCCTCATGCTGTCTTCTAATCTATCCAACTCACCCTCGTTTTGACATCTCTGCAATCTCTCCCTGTTTCAAAATTGTGCAGTTGCACATCTTGATATTCGACTGGGACAACACAACTGTTATAGGACAAGCCAAACTCAGAACAGCCAGGGAATTCCTTGAGGCATGGCACTCATCCACAGATTCTATCAACAAACACATCGACCTGGACCCAATATACCGACCACTGAAATAGTCAGCTGGAACTGACAACCGGAAGCGGCAGAGACAAACCACTATAAATGCCAGAGGAAAGATTACAGAAGTGCTTCACAGGAGACTCCCAAGCACTGAGGATGTCACCTAGACATGGGACGAAACGTCTGCAACACAAATTCCCTGGTCGGCAAACAGAACCACAACAACGAGCACCCGAGCTACAAATCTTTTCACAAACGTTGTGCTTTGTGGACATTTTGGAGAAATGGATAGAGCAGGGACAGGACTGATCGTTGGAGGGTTCGGGGTTTATATGCTTCATTAATAACAAGGAAGGTACAAAAGGGGCGGGGGGTGGCATTGTTAATCAAAGACAATATTACGGTGGCAGAAAGGATGTTTGATCAGGACTCGTCCACTGAGTTAGTATGGGAAGAGTTTAGAAACAAAAACTAAGAGGTCACCCTGTTGACAGTTCTATATTGCCCGCTGAAAAGTTCCAGAGGTGTAGAGTAAGGATTATAAAGATGACACAGTATAGGAGCGAAAATAACAGAGTAGTTGTTATGGAGGACTTTACCTTTCCAAATATTGACTGGAAATGCTTCAGTTCAATTAACTTATATGGGTCAGTTTTTGTCCAATGTGTGCAGAATGGTTTCCTGACAGAGTATGTACATAGGTCAACAAGGTACAAGGCCAAAGTAGATTTGGTACTGATAATGAACCAGACCAGGTGTTAGATTTGGAGGTAGGTGAACACTTTGCTGATAGTGACCACAATTCAGTTATGTTTACTTTAGCGATGGAAAGGGACAGGTGAATACCGCAGGACAAGAGTTATAGCTGGGGGAAAGGCAATTATGATGCGATTAGGAAAGGTTTTAGAATACATAGGATGGGGAAGGAAACAGCAGAGGATGGGTATAATTTAAATGTGGAGCTTTTTCAAACAACGGCTACTGTGTGTCCTTGATAAGTTTATTCCTGTCAGGAAAGAAGGAAGTGGTCGAGCGAAGCTGCTGTGGTTTACTGAAGAAGTTGAACCTCTTGTCAAGAGAAAGAAGGAGGTTTATGTAAAGATGAAACTTGAAGGCTCATTTCGGATGCTTGAGAATTGCAAGTTATCCTGGAAGGACTTACAGAAAGAGATAAGAATAGCCAAGAGAGAGCATGAGAAGTCTTTGGCAAGTCGGATCCAGGAAAACCCTCAAGCTTCGTATCAGTATGTCAGGAATAAAAGAATGACCAAATTAAGATTAGGGCCAATCAAGGACAGTAGTGTGAAGTTGTGTGTGTAGTCCAAGGAGATAGGACAGGCACTAAATAAATATTTGAATCAGTATTCACAATGGAAAGAAAATGCTGTTGAGGCCTATATGTAGTAAAGGCTATTAGACTAGATGGGATTGAGCTTCGTAAGGTGGAGATGTTAGCAATTCTAGAGAGTGTGCAAATAGATAATTCCCGTTGGCCATTTGGGATTAATCCTAGGATTCTCATGAGAAGTTAGGAAGAAGGTTACACAACCATTGGTTCAAATCTTTACATCGCTATTGTCTACAGGAATAGTGCCAGAAGACTGGACGGTAGCAAATGTTGTTCGTTTTTTCAAGAAATGGAGAAGAAACAACCCTGGTAACTATATACCAGGCTTACTTTGTTTCTGGGTAAAGTGTTGGAAAAGATTATAAGAGATAGGATTTATTATCATCTAGAACGGCATCATTTCATTAGGGATAGTCAAGATTTTGAAAAGGGTATATCATGCTTCACAAATCTTATTGAGTTCATTGAAAAGGTGACCAGAAGGTGGATGAGGGTAAAGTGGGGTATAAGGATTTCAGTGAAACATTTGATAAGTCCCCCATGTTAGGCTATTGCATAAAATATGGCGAGTGTGGTGTTATAAAAGCAGAACAGACGAGGCAGCGTCCAAGGAGTAGGAGAGTCGATGTTTTATTTGTTAGCCCTTCATCAGGAATCAGTGTTGTGGTCTCCAGCAGCTGCAGTCTTCACTTTCTCCTAGCTCCTCGGATGCTGCCTGACCTGCTGTGCTTTTCCAGCAACACACTTTCGACTCTGATCTCAAACATCTGTAGTCCTTACTTTCTCACAGAAAATACGGAGACGTGGAATTGAGGGTGATTTAGCGGTTTGGACCAGAAATTGGATAGCTGAAAGTTGATGGGGAATGTTCATCCTGGAGTTCAGTCGTTAGTGGTATACTGTAAAAGTGTTTTGGGGCAACTGTTGCTTGTCTTTTTGAAAATGACCTTAATAAGGGAATGGAAGGATGAGTTATTAATCTACGGTTGACAGTAAGGTCGGTGGAGCTATGGGCAGTGCTGAAGAATTTTACAGGTACTGAGCTGTAATGTTCTATGTTTATGGACCTACAATGGGCTAAATAGCTTCCTTCTGTGATGTAACAATTCTGAGGTACTCTGACCCACAATAAAAGCTTTAGGTGCCTGGAGAGACAAGCTGCTCCAGTAAAGGACACACACTGCACAGTCATACATCATCTCTTCCTGCTTTCTAATATACACCGGCCTCAAAATATCAGTCCAAACAAAATAGATTGATTCAAATTCACGCAGTCAGCAGGAGGTTCACCTGAGGGGATTACCGTCAGAGGATTCAATGAATAATAGGATTTCAGAATAACACAAAAAAAACAATATCACAGCAGCATAATAATTGGCAGCAGAGTAAAAACTTAAAGTTGCAAATAGTTCCAAGTTCAACATTGTGTTCAGTTTTGGTCACCTTGCTATAGGAAGGATGGTATTAAACTGGAACTTTACAAGGATGTTGCCAGGACTCAAGGGTCTGAGTCAGAGGGAGACGTTGGATAAACTGGGACATTTCTCTTTAGAGCGCAGGAGACTGATGGGTGGCATGAAGTGCTTTGAGTGTCTAGTCATGGCCCACATCAGTTCCAGTCTCCCAGACTGATTCGATACCCTCCAATTTTCCTACCAGTGGAATGGGTCCATAGCAGCTGCCATATCCCTGGAACATGTGGACAACAAGGACACCCACGTCCGATTCCTGCTCATTGACTATAGGTTCACCTTGAACACAATTATTCCCTTCAGAATAATCACAAAACTCCCTGGCCTTAGTCTCGGCTCCGCCCTCTGAAGTTGGATCCTCAGCTTTCTGACCTACAGTACACAATCAGTGAAAATAGGTAAGTGTGTCTCTTCCATGATAACATTCAACACTGAAATCCCAAAGGATGTGTCCTCAGCCCCCCTACTATACTCTCTGTACACCCACGACTGTATTGCCAAATTTTGAACGAATGCCAGCCACATGTTCACTGATGACACCATCATAATAGGACAGGTATGTAATGATGGCAAGTCAAAATACAGAATGGAAATACAGGACTTGGTGATGTGCTGCACTGAGACCATCCTCTCTTTCAACGTTGGCAGAACTAACCAACTGATCAATGACTTCAGAAAGAAAGGAAGAGAACATGCCCCCATCTGCATCAATGGAACTGAAGTTGAAAGGGTGCAAAGCATTAAGTTGCTTGGAGTGACGATAACCGACCTCCCATGTAGATGTGACAGCCGAGATGGCACAACAACGCCTCTTCTTTCTCTGGCAGCTACGGACATTTGACATGTCCACAAGGACCCTCACCAATGTCTACAAATGCACCACTGAGAGCAAACTATCTGTGTGCATAATGACCTGGTGTGGCCATAGCCCTGTCCAGGACAGTAAGAAAAATGACAGAACGTTGTGTGCATAGCCCATGCCATCACGGAAACCATGATGTCCTATCCATTGTCTCCATTTACACAGCTCACTGCCACGGAAAGGCTGGCAACATTATCAAAGACCCATCGCACCCTGGATCTCTTACAATCTCTTCCATCATGCAGACACTACAGAAGATTGAACACACAAATTAGCGGCTCATGAACAACATCTTCCCAGCCATTTTTAAACTAATGAATGGACTCTCTAACTTCAAATTATGCTGATCTTGCTCACATTGATGTTGCCTATTGCATGCCTTTTCTGGTGTATCCTGTATGCCTCAGTCTAAGTTTTTCCTTTACCCTATGTTCTGCATGTCCTTGCTTATTGTAGGAGCGAGATTCCCCAGCTAGGGTCAAAGACTCTGGAGGCAGACAGGACACAGGTACGGAATGGACTTTAATTCAAGCAAAACCTGGTTAATGCTGGGAGAATACCAAAGGATCTTCCTCGAATCTGGCTTTGACATGAGAAGACAATCCTTTCCTTAATATTTAGCTCAGATCAGACGGCAAATCAATGACCTACTTTGATTTTACAGTAAAAATACAGTATTTTTATACGTTCTGAGTTGCAATGATCATACACAACTTTGTCAGTGTACCCTCCACTCCCCGTCTGCAGAACCAATCTTGTAAAACAACTGATCAATGATGGACACTCCCAGGGACAGCTCGAGGTTCTTATTTGTTTCGGATGTTTAACGTTTTTTTTGTTATCTCTAGTCCTTAGGATCTTTTTTCATGAATTCCAAAGTTAGTGGCTGCACTTTTTTGGAGTCATATCCCTCACTGTTTATTCTGAAGGATTGTATGAATTCTATTCTCCAATGGGCAGGCTATCTCTTATCAAATTCCGTGACCACATTTTACATTAAAAAGCTGATTCTGATACAAAATTCGTAGTATCACTATTATTTCTACTGTTAACCTTTTTCTTAGCGAATTAGACAAGACATGCCGGGCATCTCTTTAAGGTTTATAATTAGGTTTAAATCTGTGTCCATGATTATTTACCAAATATTTAACTAAGACTTATTACTATTGTAAACAATTTCAAATGCACAGTTAGCTCTTGAAAGATAAATTGAGTTGCTGTTTGTGTGGATGAAAAGAATCCTTACTGAGATCAGAATAAGTTACATTTTGTAGTGATTCTTCAACGATTTTGTGCTACAATTTCATTATTTCATCTGTGTTCTGTTATAAATCATCATTTTCTTTTAAAAAAAAGAACCTTCTTTATCACTATGTTGGCATGTTTCAGAATTTTGCGAATCAGATTATCCTTTCTTTTGCCTTGGAATTATTTCCTTTTCAAAGGCCCTTTTTTCACTAATGCTGAAGCAACCTATTTTAATTTCTGGCTATTTTGTGGCTTTTCAAAAACAGACAGCTGAAGTAGACTTTTAAATTTCGGCCACTCCATGTCTCTAAAAAAAGGCAGCTCCAACTCTCACTATGATCTGCCAGAACTGTGTATAAACAAAGAGTTTCACTCTACTTAGATACATGCGACAATGAATCCTATCAAATCAAATAAAACCAAATCACATGATAGAGAGAGAGAAATTGTCACAAGGTCAACACACCCAGATAAAACCTCTGCAACCTGCCACATCCGGCCAAAAATTCTGATAGACGATTAAACAACTAACTGATGGAGAGGGCTCCACAATTATCTCCATTCTATCAATGGATCAGCTCTGCACATCTGTGTAAAAAACAAGGAAATAGTATCTGTACCATCCTAGCCAGGGGCGTTGAGTCGATGATTCAACTCGCCATCATCATGATTCCCACAGAATCACAGATGCCAGTATTCAACCAATTTGATTCACTGCATGTGACATGAAGAAACAGCTGAACACAGTAGATACGACAAAGGCAATGGGTCCTGACCCCATTCCTGCAATAGGACTGAAGGCTTGTGCTGCACAACAAGCCGTGTCCCTGGGGAAAGCCGTTTTACTCCAGCTCCAACTCTGATATCTCCCTGGCAATGTGGAAAATTACTCAGCTATTCCCAGTTCCCAAACTGGGAATAATTACAATATGACCAATTACAACCCCTCAGTCTCATCACGATAGTCAAATTGGGAGTTCTTTTTGATAGAGCTGTCAAGCAGCGCAGAAATAACCTGCTCAGTGCGGTTTCTGATAGGTCCCAATGTGGAGATGGTGCAGTTGTGGAAATGTCACTGGATTACTAATCCAGACCAGACTAATGCTCTGCCAGCTGGTAGAAATTTTAAAAAAAACATATAAATATCTAAAATCTTCTGTCAGTAATGGTGACCCGAAAGCCATTGTCGATTGTAAGCATCTATTTCTTTCCCCAATGTACTTTCAGGAAGTGAACCTCCCGTGCTTTCCTGATCTGGCCTAAAAGTGACTCCAGACACACAGACATGTGATAAACTCTTCAATGGCCTCTGAAAAGGCCAAGCAAGACACTCTATTGTATCAAACTGCTTCGAGTACTTCAATGGTAAAACCGGACCCAATGCCTAGCACTAGACTCGGTATTGGAAAAGGGAACGGGGGACAGAGTCCTGTCGACCCTGAAGAGATTTCCTTCCGAACATGTAAGAGCTACTGACAACATTTACAGAGCTTTCCCACAGACTGCACAGAAACATCAGGAAATGAGTAGGCCATTCAACACATTGAGGCTTCCCCATTCTAGCTAATGGAGAAAATGTCCTCAGTGCAGTTTTCCTCACACAATGTTTGTATTCCTTAATATGCTTAAACATCGTGAAATATGTAATAATAATTGCTGTCGTCACTGTTGTCCATCAATTTTGCTACTCCAATCAATATACAGGCCGTTGTGTGATGACACATGCCTATTAATGATGGTTTGGTTGCAATGCCGTTCATGAATTGTGTGCTTTTTTAAAATAAACAAGCTGCTATCAACGTTACGTGATTCCATCCCAACATTGGCTAAACAGCAAAACCATGCTCGTGATGTGCAAAATGCCCACTCAGTGTGTTCAGCTAAAACAGGGATGCAATCCACTCTGCAAGCCTTGAAACTGAGCCTCACATTGGGAATTGTAGTCTACGTTTCGAAGAAACATCATTTCAAACTGGGGGAGAATTTCGGGGAGAACTGAAATTCCACGGCAGCATCACGTCGTCAGTCAGTCACGAAAACATCTGGTGAAGAGCATCGTGAAAGGTACACGGCTGTCGTCAGTGGCTGTAGTGTTAAAGTGTTACATATAAAGTACTATTTCCTTGGAATACATGTTTTAAAGATTAACTTAGACTGTGCTAGTGAGTATGTTAGACCACCTTTCATTTTTGGTTTTTACTGATATTTCAGGGTTCGCCCCTTAGCCCCATAGCCCCCGTTATGTATGTTGCACCATTATCAAACTACTTCAAGATTTGGAACGATAAAACCGAGAGAAAACTCGTTGTCCGAAAAGGGAACGGGAAACACAGTCCTGTTGACACTGCAGAGATCTCCTTCTTAACATCTGAGAGCTTGTGACAGCTGTACTCCAGCTGTCTGCTCATTTCTTTAGTGTCCAGAACTCCTTATTTATATTTAATGTCCTGGTTTCTACAGCCTTATGTGGGAGAGAACTCCCCAGGTTCGCCAGTCTCTGAGTACACACATTTATTCTCATATCAATGCAGATTGACCTGCCTGTATCTAATACTGTGGCCCCTTGTATTAGACATCACAGTCAGGGGAATTACTATACCTGCTTCCAATCTGTCACGCCCTGTCAGTTTTATATAATTCTCTGAGATCACCACTCATTTTCCTAAAGCCCATTGAATGCAGGCCCCGTCGCCCCAAACTCTGCTCCCACACCAAGCCTGTCATCCCAGAGATCTGTCAGGTCATCCTTCGCTGCTCTTCCTCAATGTCAGGTTCGTCTTTTATTAAGTAAGGAAACCAAACTGCACACAATACTGCACAATGTTCAAGATGGAGTCTCACCATGGGCCTGTACAGCTGCAGTAAGACACCCTTACTCCTGGACTCAAATCCCCCTGAAATGAAGATCAACACATCACTTATCTTCCTAACTGCTTTCTGTTCCTGCAATAATGCTTTCAGTGAATGGTGTGGAGGGAATCCAAACCCTTTTCAATGTTACAGCTCCCCACTTGGTGTCTCTATTTATCACTGGTCAGCGTGGCGAAGTCATTCCCAGTATTGACTTTTTGCTTCAGAACGCACTGCCTTGCATAGACCTCGGAGGTCTGCACAGAACGAAACAAAAATACAGCATAAGTTTCTTTATAAATCAATATTTTTTCAACCAATCCTTTTTCAAATTGTAGGTTGCCGTCCTGTTTTCCCACCAAAGAGCACGACGTCACATCTGCCCTCATTGATCTCCATTTGCTATGTATTTGCCTATTCACTCCACTTGTATCAATCACCTTGGAGCTTTTTTACATCCTGTTCAACGACTCACAATCCGACATCGACATTTAGTGCCATCAGCAGAACTGTGAATGTTGCATTTCATTCCCACAACCAAAGGTTTGGTGTTTATTGGGAATAGCTGGGACCCAAGCTCCGATTCCTGCTATACTCCAACCTTTCCACTCGAAAACACATTGTTTTATTCCTATTTGCTGTGTCATGTCAGCTCTCCCATTCTAAATGATGTCCACATATTAACCCCAGTCCCATAAGATTCGAATTTGTATGGTAGGCTTGGAGCTTTATCACCTATTTTCTTAAAAATCCACTCATATTGTATTGATTGCTTCCCCATAATTTGTACCCCTCAAGTCCAATCACAATCTTCCTGTAATGTGGATCCCAGAACTACGCAAATTATTCCATCTTGGATTAACTAACGTTCTGCATAGCTCTTATAATCTATGCCTCAATAAAAAAAGACCATGTTTACATTCGTTCTGCTTTATTAAATTGTGTGTTATCCTGTCCATACCCATTCATGGATGTGTGGAGAAGCACCCGCTGAGCTTCCTAGTGTGCTGCCATTCATTTAGTACTACCCTTAGTCATCGCCTTTATTACGGTTACGATCCTTCTGTCATTGGTCGGCCCATCTGACCGTTCCATTTACAACTTCCTGTAAATTTAGACCTTCTTCCTCATTTCCAACCAAATGGCTAATCGTCTTTAAGGTTACAAAATCACACCATGTTATAGTACAACAGTTTTATTCAGAGACACTAGCTTTCGATGCGTTGCTTCTTCATCAGGTGATGATGTGTTTCGAAAGCTGTTGCCTCCAAATAAACCTGTTGGACTATAATCTATTGTTATCTGACTCTTAACTTTGTCCACCCCAGTCCAACATTGGCACATCAGAATTACAAGTCACAAGGAAACAACACCGATCCCTGTGGTGCACTTTTGGACATCAATCTCCAGTAACACAAACAGCCTTCTAACACCATGCTCTGTATGCTAACACTAAATTAATTTGGATGCAATTTGGCAAATCATGGATGAGTGCGAATTGTTCCCTTTTTAATAAGATTAGGTTTCCTCCAGTGTGGAAACAGGCCCTTCGGCCCAACCAGTCCACAAAGAGTAGCCCATCCAGATCCACTTCCCTCTGACGAATGCACCTGGCGCTCTGGGCAATTTAGCATGGCCAATTCACCTGACATGCATATCGTTGGACTGTGGGAGGAAACCGGAGCACCCGGAGGAAACCCACGCAGACACAGGGGGAACTGGCAAGCTCCACACAAACAGTCGTCCAAGGAGCGAATTCAACCTGGGACCCTGGTGCTGTGAGGCAGCAATGCTAACCTCTGAACCACTGTGCCGCTTGAGGTACCAGCGGAATATCTGGGCATTTTTCCTAATCTTACCCTGCCAGCAGTTTCCATGCCCCTGTTTGAGTCAGTCCCCTCAAGTGCTTGATTTGCTTCTTCTTTCTATTTTAAATGGCCTGTCCCTTATCCAGTCATTAGTTGCCTTAAACGTAGATTAGACAGACAGAGAAACATCCTGTTTAATTCCAACTTGTCATATGTTCAGTGAGTTTTCTAAGTTTCACTGCGGTCACCTCTCAATCTCGCTGTTTGAGGGATTAATCTGGGGAATGTCCATTGCACTTCCTCTGCGGTCAGTATATTCTTTCTCAGATTGAGTCACCAACACTGTACACAATACTCCAACTACAGTCTCACCAACACGCTGTGAAACTGTTTCAACATATCTTTCAATCTATATTCTGATTCCCTTAAATGAACGCGAACATAACTTTAACTTTCCACTTACATATATTCCTCAAAATGCCTTTCACATTTTTATTATGAACTCACTGTATGAGTTCTTACCGAAAGCCTTCTGATAATCCAAATATGCCAATTCTACTGGGTCCCCATTATCTATGCTGTAAGAAACAATTTCAAATAATTCTGAAGTTTGTCAAGTATGTTTTCTCTGTCAGAAACACATGCTGATACTCTCAAATGTTGCTGTTAATTTCTAAATATCGAACATCACGTGGTCTGTAGTAGATTCCAACGGTTTTCTTATGGATGTCAAGTTAATTGGTCTGCGGTATCCACACTGTCTCCTCTTCCGTTACAGATGCTCGGATCCATTCCATTTACCTACAATTCTTGGAACATGTTTACTTCCTTCCATTTATCTACAATGGCTTCAGGCCTCTGCACAAAGTGCAGGAAAATAAAACACAGTCATCGACAGCACAGATAGTACTTCTCTGCTGATATATTGCTAATATTTTGATGTGAAGTACATCTGGTTTGTCAGACTTAGAAATGCGCAATCCAGCTACAGGTTCACGTATTACCTTGTTACTGACTTAAGTGTCAAAAGTTCCATATGATCATTTGGTAATTCTGGGTGATTTTCTGGCTCTTCCTCCATGAAGACAGAGGCAAAGTAACTGGTTGATATCTCGGCCATTTCCCTGTTCCCAACAATATATTCTCCGCTCCTGATTACACAATTTCCTATTTGACCTTGCTTTATTTTGTTTTCTTTGAAATACAGATTGTCGATTTATGCAGATTTTGTGCTCTAACATTGTGCAAAAGGCCCTTGGGCCCAGCAGTTCCACACTGCCCCTTCGAAGAAGAACCCATGCAGACCCATTTCCAAACGATCTACGTTTACGCCAGACGAATGCACCTAATGAACACATCCCTGAACACTATGGAGCAATTTAGCATGGCCAATTCACCTAACCTGCAGATCTTTGGATTGTGGGAGGAAACCGGAGCACCCAGAGGAAACCAGCGGAGACAGGGGGAGCATTGGAAACTCCACACAGACAACTTCCTGAGTATTCTCACGTTTTCACAATGTCTGAAATTCTTCTGAAGTCACTTCCTATGATTAATATAATTTTTAATTTCTTATGTTAACCATCATTATGTCACTTCCCCGACTTTGGTAATTGAACCTTTAAAAAGACGTATTTTTCAGACTATGCAATATTTCTATAGATCTCCTGGTCCTGACCAGATATATCCAAGAACACAGCAATCGGGGAGAGAAGAAATTGCGGGAGTTCTGGCTGATAATTTTGCATCATCGTTAGCCACAGGTGAAGTCACCGAAGGCTGATGGGGAGCGACTGTTGTGCCCTTATTCAAGAAGAGCTGCAACGAAGAACATAGGAACTATAAACCTGTTAGCTTCACAACTGTGATAGGTAAGTTACTTGAGAAGTCTCTGAGATAAGATATATATATATATATACACATTTGGAAAGACACGGAACAGTCAGCACGGCTTTTTGCATGGAAGATCGCAATTTACTAATTTTTAGCGTTCTTTGATGAACTGACCATGAATGTTGACGAGGGTAGGGTGACAAAAGTAGTCGACATAGATTTCAGAAAGGCCTTTAGATTGGATTAGATTCCCTAGTCTGAGAACATGCCCGCCGGCCCAATAAGTCCACACCACCCCTCCGAAGAGCAACCAATCCTGAATAATGCACCTAACACTACGGGCAATTTAGCATGACCACTTCATGTAACCTGCACATCTTTGGACTGTGGGAGAAAACCAGGAGGAAACCCACGCAGACATGGGAGAATGTGCAAACTCCAAACAGTCAGTTGCCTGAGGTGGGAATTGAATCCAGGTCCCTGGCGCTGTGAGGCAGTAGTCCTACCCATTCAGCCACTGCGTCGCCCCAAGGTTCCATGTGAAAGGCTGCTCTGAACTGTTCGATCACATGGAATTCAGAGGGAGCTGGAAAACTGAACATACAATTGGTTTGATGTGAGATAGCAGAGTGTAATAGTGGAAGGACGCTTGTCGGATTGAAAGCCTGTGGCAAGTGGAGTGTCTCAGGGGTCTGTGTTGGGACCATTGCTGTTATGTCTATCAATGATTTTGTTGAGAATGTACAAGGCACGATAAGTAATTTTGCTGATGACACTAAAATAAGCGGTATAGTGGACAGTGAGGAAGGTTTTCAGAAATTGCAGCCAGACCTTGATCAGCTGGGTAGTGGATCGTGAAATGACAAATGGAGTTTAATATAGATTAATGTGAGGTCTGTCATTTTGGAAAATCAAATCAATGTAGGAGTTTCATGGTGAATGGTTAGGCCTTAAGGAGTGCAGTGGAAGAGAGGGTCCTTGGAATTCAGGTGCACGGTTCTCTCAAATTAGAGTCACAGGTAAACGACAGTGAGGAATGCTTTTGGTACACTGGCCTTCATTAGTCAGGGAATTGAACAGTGAAATTGGGGAGTTACGTTGCAGTTATACAGGATGTTGGTGTGGCTGCGCTTGGAGTACTGTGTTCGGTTTTGTTCAATTTGCTCCATGAAGGATGTGATGAAATTGGAAAGAGTGCAGAAGAAATTCACAAGGATATCGTCAGTACTCAATAGTTTAGTTATAGGGAGAGTTTGGACAGGCTAGGTAATTTTTCTTTGGAGTGTCCAAGACTGAGATGATATATTGCAAAAGTATATAAGATCATGAGAGACATGGATAGGGCGAATGCACTCAATCATTTTTCCAGTGTTGTGAATCATAGACTAAAGGGCATCAGTTTAAGGTCAGAGCGGAAAGAATTAAAGGGAACCTGAGGGGCAACGGTTTTTACACAAAGGCTGGTACACATTTGGAATGAGCAGCCAGTGGTTGAGGGGGTTACATTAACAACATTTAAAAGGAATTTAGACAAATACATGGATAGGAAAGGATTAGATTGAAACGGGGGCAATGGCAGGGAGATGAGGTTAGTGTGGATGCACAGTTTGGTCGAAATGAACCTGTTTGGAATAAAGGGTCTGCCTCTGTGCTTTAGTACTCTATGACGCTAACAACCATTGCTTGTCTCCCACTGAATGTCATATTGTACTTTCCCAATTCACTGGAGCGAAATTGACCCTCCAGCCTCCAGGCTTCCATGATGTTTGACTATCATGTTCAACATTCGATATGATATGCAGATGCCGTGTAAAATGCAACATATTAATGTCACTTTTCCTCAGAACAAGGTTATTAATTAGTCATTCTGAGCAGACATCACCAAATCCAAACAAACCTTGTCTTTAGTTTAGATCACAACATACTCTTCAAGCTACCTGATACACATTTCTGGAATTTATTTTTCACAGCATTAGCAGTCACTTAGTTTACGCAGTTTAAGTGTAACGTGAGATAATTTAGTATCCCTGCAGCATCAACAATACCAATTTTCCACAGCATAAGATATACAAAATTTGTACGACAATTTTACACGGCATGCTTTTTTTTAACAATTTTACAAGGCCACTTGCTCCAAATACCTGGTCCACGTAACATAGGATTTCATTCAATCCCTCCAGACTGACACACACAGTTTGGTGTGGGTTAGAAAATGTTATTGGGAAATACAGGCTGGGTTCGAAAGACACCTCTGGTCTCTTTACAGAGTGTTTCCGCTCTGCAACTTGTGGTTCGTTTGTTGGTCATGTAGTGGACCCAGATTCACTGTGAATACAGCTCACCGACATAACTCAGAGATGATACACAAAATACTTTGCTCTCTCTGACTGCAACATTCAGGAAAATTACAACCATTAGCTTTCCAGTTACAAGATATGAGAACATAAGGAACAGGATGAGGTAATTCGGAAAGTCAATCTTGCTGTGCCATTGTATACCATCATGGATGATCCACTGTCAGCATCAATTCCATTCAATTCCCAATTCTTCACACACTTCTACTCAATGATATTGGGCAAAAACCAATCTACTTCCTCTGTAAATACTTTCACTCCCCGAACTCACTCGTCGAGAGAGTTCCTGACATTCACTATCCTCTGTGAGAAGAAGACACTCCCCACACAGGCACAATAACCTATTGATATGTTCAAAAGAGGTGAATACAGGAGCCCAGCTGAGAGTGACAGACCCTGATAACAAGGCAGGAGTTGGCTCAGGATGGTATCAAGGAACGCTGACTCAATTACATTTAATGGGAATCAACCACAATATCTCCTCTGGTTTGGGCCGTCCATAGCACAAAGAAAAATGTTCGTAGTTTGTGGACACCAAGCCTTTCACTCCCAGGACAACCCTTCAAGAGTTTTTCAGGATACCTTCCTGAACACAAACGTCTCCAGCTGCTGCATCAATGTCTTTCCTCCACCATAAGATCAGAACTTGTGATGGTAACTGAAGATCAGACAATTTTCAGAACATTTTGTCTCCTGTCATCTCCTGAACCAGTCTGTATCCATGAGCAGCGAGACCCGGACAACGTTCAGGCTTGTGCTATTAAGATGCCGGTAACAGCCAGACACTGCACATTTCCACAGTTAAAAGAGGAACACATTCATAATCTCATGCTGGTTGCACATGGATATGAGGAAGTATTGCAGTCCATCGAAATGAATGAGCAAGGAGAGGGACAAACCATTAAACCTTGTGCTTGTTTCACAGGAAAAGATGCAGTCTATCCAGTGCATCTAACAGGAACGTGCAAATTCCAATCAGACCCTTGTACGTGTTCGAACGCATTTGCGACCAGGACGAGAACATTCAGCCCCTCAAGGGCTTATGCAGGAACAGGAAGATGTCATTGATGCTCCAACGTGACAAACCAATGGAGCAGAGACTACACTCAGAGACGACTCCATGATGTTCCTCGTGGCCCCATTGCATGTGGACTGTGTGCTATATTAACATGGTTTCCTGGTAGTGAGGAGAGAAGCCAAATGTTTTGTGCCAAGTCTCAAGGAGGCATCTTCCACCTCCGAGAACACAGACCCATGTTCTCCATCGAGGAGAGAAGCTGTTGGGAATAGTTAACTGTTTTAGTGTGAAGGTATTGTGGCTGCTATCGGGATTGTGGATAACATGACGTTCAGTGCAGAATCACACATACCGAATGCACTATATTAATTTCGGGAGACTGTATGCAAACCCTGAACCTGTCTCTATCAATCGACATGGAAAGTAGGGCAGAAGTAGGGGAAACGTTCTCAGAGGCACTTAAACTATCGAGAATTATAGCCCGAGTAAAAACCAAACAATGGAATTATCACGTTCTTACTGTCTGTTTAGAACAGAATGAGTGATTGTCCATTCCCCTCAAGTTTCAATGCAATCATCTCTTATTCTCTCAAAGTGCTAGAGATTAATATTCACTCACTCCTCATGGTACTATGATCCCAGTGATTAGTCTGTTGATGCTATTTCACACTCTCTCTGTGACGAGGAGATAATTCCTTATAAAGGAGAGAAAATCTTCCAACAATACCCTAAATTCTGCCTCAACAACACTCTCAGGGATGATCATAATAATTCCCTTCCCTCACTTTGCCGTCTCTGTTTCTTTACTGTGGTGTGAAAAAGCCATTCCCTTTCTATGCCCTGAGACTGACGTGAAATTTACAAGTTCCTTACCTCTGTACATCAACATCAATAAAGCCAACACCAGAGATGGAGATGAATATCACTCTTGTGGAGAACTTCAAAGATGTCGAATAAACTTAAAACAAGGAATGGTCACCTACCCCAATGGAAATGATCTGTCGGAATATGGTAAACAGGCAGAGGAAGGAGCTATCTTTCCTTTGCTCTTCCCTCACGGGATGTGTGCTGCCCTGGTCAGACCAGCATGTTATACCGATCGGAAACTGAGTGGCTGGTTCAGCTGTTCCACAGGACAGTAAAGAGTAAACTACATTATTGTGGGATTGCAGTCACACGGAGACCTGACCAGGCAAGGATGACCCATTGTCTTCTCTAAAGGACATGAGGCAAGCAGACGGGCTTTTTCTCACAAATGATAATGGTTTCATTTTAATTATATTAATTTCCTTCATGTGATATCAATGGATTATTATTCGATGGCAGTAGATTATGAGTCAATGACTTGAGCACGATACACTGTCTTACATCTGACAGATTTTGTGCAGCGAACAAGTTAAACATCTCAAGTGCAATTATTTTGTAACGGACACGAGTTTGAAGAGACTTGAAGAAACAGCTGTAACGGATTTCACAAAAGCACAAACAACAGTTCATTCAGCAGTTGCACTGAGACTGAGTCGGAGACTGGGATATCATAATGGTGGTATTAGACAGGATTGGCATGTGGGGATGTTATGGAAATATAAATCTGTGCAGGACAGAAAGGATTATGGAGTTTGAGAACAGTCTGGTTCCTTCTCGCATATCAGTGAGTAATTTGAAAACACTAATTTGCTTTATATAATTTACAAGGAACTATGTTTTTGATTGGAAGTGAAGACATTGATTTCCATTTTCCAAACTTAACATATCATGAGCAGAAATTCAGTTTAAACCAGTTTCGCAGTCAAAGCGAATGACTTACTAGGAACACCAACTATAGCGAGGATGGGATAATAACCACCTCGAAAAATCCAAAGGATATCCTGGATCCGCCATGCTAATGGTATCCAAGGTTGAGAAAGGAAGTAAAGACCCAAGGATAAACTCCTGCCCATTGTTGGAACATTCAAGTCTAATGTTCTCAGATTCTAATCTATTGTTTGAACAATTCAATCTAATGTTCTCAAATTCTGATCCATTGTTGGCACATTCCATTCTCGTGTTCTCAGATTCTGATCCATTGTTGGAACATTTCAGTCTAATGGTCTCAGATTCTGATCCATTGTTGGAACATTCGAGTCTAATGTTCGCAGATTCTGATCTCTCCACCCCTTCTCTCTGGAGGTGCTGATCCTTGTTCGTGCTGTCGGTGATGTTCTCTCTCACTCTATGGCATAAAACATTGACAGAGTCCATTTATCATTTATCGATGGAAACCTCCACTGGGATAATTAGAATCCACAAAGATTGACAATAATCACAGTCAGTGAACAAGTAGCTCCAGTTAAGCCATTTCAATTCAATGTTGATTTTATTAAAATTCAAGATAACGTTTAAGATTTAAACATTCAGCATGGGAAATGTGGGAGTGACTGAGGGAAAGGATGTTGGAGATAACAGATTTCTTGTGTGTAAGCATTCAATCTGCCTTGGATATGGGAGTAATTAAAGAGGACTGTTGGAACATAAACTAGTTTCTCCATGTATAAATGGAAACATACAGCCTGAAATTATTGATCAGTGATTATAATGTTGAGTGAACTTTTATAGTCCATAATCTGGTGGGAAAAGGTGCTCAAGACAACATGCATGATAACAGGCAAACTACATGGATATGTTCACAGAGAATTGTTCGTGATAAATACAATTCAGATTGTTATTCGAGGATCAGACGGGGCAAGTGAGGGTCATGCTGCTGATGTTATTGATGTCAATGAACTATGATGAAGTATCATTTACTGGAATTCAATTACTATGTGATTATGACATTGTGGAGGGGGCAGAAATTAGAGAGAATTTGAGGAAATTGCTGATGAGACTGAAGGGAGAGATAATGATATTGCCAGTCGTCTGTATTGGAACATGCCTCTTTATAAATCAAAAGGTCAGATTCAGGACGCATGTATAGTGAGGGATGAGGACAGCCAACATTTACCGTAAGACCAGACGACATAGGAGCAGAAATTTGGCCTTTCAGCCCACTGAATCTGCTCCGCCATTTGATCATAGCTTTAAGCTTCTCAATACCATTCTCCGGCTTTCTCCACATAACCCTTGATCCCCTTGACAATCAAGAACCTATCGATCTCAGACTTGAATATACTTAATGACCATTTCTCGATAGCTTCTGTGGCCTTGAATTCCACAAATTCCTCACTCTCTGGCTGAAGAACTTTCTCATTATCTCTGTTCTAAAAGGTCTTTGCTTTATGCTGGGCCCTTCGGTCCGAGTCTCTCCTATCAATAGAAACAGTTTTCCAACGTCCTCTCTGTCCATGTCATTAAGTATTTTGTAAGTTTCAATTAGATCCCCACATATTCTTCTAAACTTCATCAAATATTGACCCAGAGTCCTCAAATGTTCCACATATGTTAAGCTTTTCACTCCTGGAACCATTCTTATGAATCTTCTCTGAACATCATGCAGTGCCAGTGCATCCTTCCTGAGATACAGGGCCCAACACTGCGCACAATACTGTAAATGTAGTCTGACCAGAGCCTTATACAGTCTCAGAAGTATATCCCTGCTTTTATATTCACACCCTTTTGACATGAATGGCATAATTACATTTGCCTTCCTAACTACTGACAACCTGCAAGTGTACTTTGGGAAACTCCTGGACTAGAACTCCCAAGTCTCTTTGCACTTCAGACTTCTGATTTTACTCTTGATATTGAAAATAGTCCATGCCTCTTGTCTTTCTGGCAAAGAGCACGACCACACACTTTCGCGCACTTTACTCGACCGAGCAGTTCTTTAACCAATCTGCCAACCTGCCCACATCCTTCTGCAGGCGAAGGAGAGGACTGCAGATGCTTGAGATTACAGTCCAAAAGAGTGGTTCTGGAATATCACAGCCGGTCAAGCAGCATCAGAGGAGCAAGAGGGGCGATATTGCAGGCATAACTCTTTGACAGGAGCGAGGGGGATGGGCTGAA
This sequence comes from Chiloscyllium punctatum, assembly GCF_047496795.1. Taxonomy (NCBI): domain Eukaryota; kingdom Metazoa; phylum Chordata; class Chondrichthyes; order Orectolobiformes; family Hemiscylliidae; genus Chiloscyllium; species Chiloscyllium punctatum. The sequence goes on from NC_092790.1 coordinate 10,206,254, forward strand.
GGGGGCTGAAAGATAGATAGGAGAGGGTGAGGCTGGGGGTCTGGTACCGTGGAAGGCGATAGTTAGATAAAGGTAGGTTGTAGTCATGAAGGTCAGAGAAGATGGACAGATTGAACAGTTCAAAGAGGCATTGCGAAGTTAGAGTGTTAGATGCGAAGATAGGTGGAGTTGTGGACAGTGAGGAGGGCTGTTGTCGGCTGCAGAGGGACTTAGATATGATGCAGAGCTGGGCTGAGGAGTGGCAGATGGAGTTCAACCCTGCCAAGTGTGAGGTTGTCCATTTTGGAAGAACAAATAAGAATGCGGAATACAGGGTTAATGGTAGGGTTCTTAGTCAGGTGGAGGAACAGAGGGATCTTGGGGTCTATGTACATAGATCTTTGAAGGTTGCCACTCAGGTGGATAGAGTTTGTAAGAAGGCCGATGGAGTATTATCGTTCATTAGCAGAGGGATTGAATTCAAGAGTCGTGAAGTGATGTTGCAGCTGTACAGGACTTTGGTTAGGCCACAGTTGGAGTACTGTGTGCAGTTCTGGTCGCCTCACTTTAGGAAAGATGTGGAAGCTTTGGAGAGGGTGCAGAGAAGATTTACCAGGATGTTGCCTGGAATGGAGAGTAGGTCGTACGAGGATAGGTTGAGAGTTCTCGGCCTTTTCTCGTTGGAACGGCGAAGGATGAGGGGTGACTTGATAGAGGTTTATAAGATGATCAGAGGAAAAGATAGAGTAGACAGTCAGAAACCTTTTCCCCGGGTACAACAGAGTGTTACAAGGGGACATAAATTTAAGGTGAAGGGTGGAAGGTACAGGGGAGATGTCAGGGGTGCCCCCCCAGAGAGTGGTGGGGGCATGGAATGCGCTGCCCGTGGGAGTGGTAGAGTCAGAATCATTGGCGACCTTTAAGCGGCATTTGGATAGGTACATGGATGGGTGCTTAATCTAGGTTAGAAGTTCGGCACAACATCGTGGGCCGAAGGGCCTGTTCTGTGCTGTATTGTTCTGTGTTCTATGTTCTATGTTCTTTCAAGTTGCAGGAAGGTGAAATGAGCAAACTGGTGAAATTGACATTGATATCCTGTGGTTGGACGGTCCCAAGAGGATGAGATGTTGTTCCTCCAGGTGTTGGGTGACTTGAGTTTGGCAGTGGAGCAGCCCCAGGACTGGCATGTCCTTGGCGGATTGGGAGGGAGAGTTGAAGTGTTCGGCCATAGGATGCTGGGGTCATTTTGTGTATGTGTGTGTGTGTGTGTGTGTGTGTGTGTGTGTGTGTGTGTGTGTGTCTGTGTGTGTCAGAGATGTTCCCTGAAACGTTCCAAAAGTTGGCATCCTGTCTCCTCAATGTACAGGAGACAGGGAACAATGTACACAGTACAAAGTCTACGGGGTGTGGAAAGATCCTTTGGGACCTTGGATGGAGGTGAGGGGGTAGTTGTAGCCACGCATTGTTGAGGACAATGTGGGGTCTATCCTTGTTGTGGTAGGAAGCGTAGGGTTCAAGTACAGAGGTGTGGGAAGTTGAGGAGATTTAGTGGAGCACCTTTCTGCAAGGTCTCCACGTCTTCAATGCTATCCGACCCTCTTCATATCTTTATACTGTCTGAGCATCAGGCTGTGGGTGCTTTGGTGGCTTAGTGGTTACTACGGCTGTTTCACCATACTAGTGGCCCAGGTTCGATTCTCACCACAGGTAACTACCAGTTTGGTGTCTACCCCTTCTTCCCATATCTGCATGGGCTCCCTGTGGGTATTCTGGTTTCCGCCTGCAGTCCAAACAGACCTAGATTAGGTGAAATGGGTATGCTAAATTGCCCATGCATTAGGTTATTAGTCAGCGGAGAATGGGTCTGGTTGGGTTACTCTTTGGAGGGTTGGTGTGGACTTATTTTGCCAAAACGCCTGTTCCCACACTCGAGTGATTATAATACTAAAAATTAGCCAAAGTGCCCTCAGTTCCTTCATCTAAATCGTTAACTGTATGACATGACATTTGGTGATCCGAACACTGAATCTTGTGGAACAATGTTTGTCACTGACTGCCAAGACATATTTTATCCTTACCCTCTGCTTGCTTCTATCGATGCGAGCACGTTGCCTCTGACACTATGGATCCCCTTTCTCAATAACCTCCAGTGTAGCAATTTGTCAAAGGACGTCTTGAGGTGCAGGTAGATAATTAGATTTAGATTATTTACAGTGTGGAAATAGGCCCTTCGGCCCAACAAGTACACACTTACCCGCCAAAGCGCAACCCACCCATACATTTACCCCTTCACCTAACACTAGGGGCAATTTGGCCTGGCAAATTCTTCTGACCTGAACATCTTTGGACGGTGGAAGGAAACCCATGCAGACATGGAGAGAATGTGCAATCTCCACACAGTCAGACGCCTGCGGCGGGAATTGAACCAGAACTGTGGCAAAACACTGCGAGGCAGCAGTGCTAACCATTGTGCCACCGTGCCGCCCACAAGCATCCATTGGTTCTCCTAATCTGCTCAGTACCTCCACAAAACATTCTCGCGGGTTTGTCAGGCATGACCCCCTCTTGTTGAAACCATGCTAACTCTTCCCAAGTTCACCATCTACATCCAAATAATCAGAAATGGCACCCTTTACATCTGACGCTAGGTTAATCAGTCTGTAATTTTCTGTTTTCTGCCTTAATCCCTTGTCAAACGGGGTGTCACGTTAGCGATTTTCCAGTCCACTGTGTCCTTTCCTGATTGTAGTCATTCCTGCAAGATCACAACTAACTCTTGCACGACATCTTCAGCTATCTCCCTTACAAGAGTGGGGTGTAGTCCATTTGGTCCAGATGATTTATCTAGATTCTGGCCATTCAGTTTTCTAACGCATTCTCTTTGGTGATGACCACCATACTCCGTTCTTCCCCTCACTCTGTTGAATTTTTGGGAAATTAATCGGACTCTTCCACGGTGAAGACTGATGCAAACTTCCTCAGCCATTTCTTTGTTCCCCACCACTACCTCTCTGGCATCATTTCCTATTTCTACTTCGGCCTCTCTTTTGAACTTTATATATCTAAGTGGCTAGTTTACCCGCTTCTTTAATTTTCTCCCTCCTTATACATTTTTGTTGCCCTCTGTTGGTCTTTGTAAGCTTCCCAATCCTTTGGTTTCACACTGTCCTTCACCACATTCTGTACTTCTCTCTTTTGATTTGATGCTATCCCTGACTTCCCTCATCAGCCATTGTTGCGTCATCCGCTCGTACCATGCCTCTTTCTCCTTGCAATGAATCTCTGCTGTGTCTCCTAAATTGCTCCTGTCATTGCTGTTCTACTGTCTTTCCTGCTAGGCTACTCTCCCAGTCAATTCTACCCAGCTTCTCCCTTATGCCTCAGCAGTTGCCTTCATTCAGTTGAAATACTGTTGTCTCTGATTCTATCTTCTGTCTCTCAAATTGCAGAATAAATTCAACCATGCTATGATCGCTGCTTCCGACGGTTTCCTACAAATTAAACTCGCTTATCTAGTCTGCCTCTTTGCACAACACTAAAACCAGCATTTCCTGTTCCCTCGTGGACTGCACCACAAGCTGCTCAAAATATTCTTGTAGACATTCCATTAATTGCTTTTCTTACAACCACGACCAAACTGATTTTCCCAGTCCTCCTGCATATCGAAATCCCCCATGATCAATGTAACCTTGCCTTTTCTACACATCTTTTCTATCTCCTGATGTATATGATTGCCGAACTCCGAAGCACTGTTTGGAGGCCTGCATAAGACTCCAACTGTGGTTGCTTTAACATTGTGCTTCCTCAGTTTTACCAATGCAGATTCTACACCATCTGACCCTATGTTATTTCTTGCTATTCATCTAATTTAATTTCGTACTAGTAAGGCAACACCATCTCGTCTGCCCACGTGCGTATCTTTTAGATAGGGTACATATCCTTGAACAGTTAGCTCCCAATCCTGATCCCCTTGCAGCCATGTCTCCGTGATGCCAATCACGTCATACCTGCCAATTTCGATCCGGGTCACGAATTCATTTACCTTATTCCTTACACTGCATGCATTCAGATATAACATTGTCAGTCCTGTATTAACCAACCCTCTTCTCATTGTCATTCTGTTTTCAGTGTACTTGAAGTTTGTTTGTTAACCATTTCTAGATACTCTATCCTATTTATGTCTGTGTTGGAGATTTTAAGAATCTTTTAATTCAGGTTTCTAATTACCCCTATAACTAATTCCCGTTCCCCTATCGCCACCACCATTCGTATTCCATTTACATCCCTGTCTACCGCCCTAGTTATACAATTGAATTGGACTCTTATCCCAGCATGGATCTGTTGAAGACTGTCCCATTGGAACAGGTCCTTTCTTCCCAAGTAATGAAATGTGTTTATTCAACACAAAATACAGTGACAAAATTATTTTCTGGACAAAAGAAAATATGAAATTTATAAAGAGATAAGATTGTTGAAATACACTCATGATATTGAACTATATGAAGTGAAATGTGGTTTACTAAACCATGGAAGTGGTGTGCAAACCTTTTCAGTCATTACTTGACCCACAGCTGAGATGCTGATTTCCCCTCTGACAGTGATCCCCCTCACTGTGTTTCTCTGGCCCAGTCTTTCGCACAGTCTCTCAGGAGGTTATCAGTTCCTGCTGCTATTGGCACAGTCCATTTAAATTAATCGACATTCGCTCTGGAGCCAGTCAATTGGTCTATTGGATTCTGTTTAGCTGTCAGCCACTCAACGCTGTGATATTATAGGAGATAAGTGACTGGGATCATAACCAGTATCAGCATGGTGCTCTCAGGGTATGGCTCTCAGACGAAGAGCTTGCGGTTCAGGGGAATTTTAAAATAAAGCTTCCATCTTCTGTATATTTCTCCTCATGTTGCCCCCTGATCTATTTAATTTCATCTCCGTTTCACACCCCTTCATTTCTCACTCACTCTGTAACTCCGTTTTCTCTCCTCTCTGTTTATCTCCCATCACATTCTTTATTTCTGCTTCATTCTTTTTCTCTCTCTCTCTCTCTGTATCTCCAATAACTCTCTCTGCTCTCAGATAGTGTAGTTGGAGTGCTCTGGGTGCACGAAGGACTGAATAGCTTCCGTCTGTGCTTTATTAATTCTGAGGTTCTCTGACCCACAATAAAAGTGTTAGGTGCCTCGAGAGACAAGCAGATTCAGTGAAGGACACAGGGCACAATCATTCATTATCTCTTGCTGTTCTCTTATATACAGCGACCTCGAAATATCTGTTGAAACAAAATAGATTGAAATTCGAGCAGTCGGAAAGACGTTCGCCAGATGATATTGCATTCAGGATTTAATAAACAGTTGCCACACCCAAAATGTGAATTTGCCTGATAGCTGCTGCTCCCAATTATCACTCCCTAGCTCCTGCCGAATACTGACGTAACTTGCCTGACCCCAGTTCCATAGCTTCTCAAAATGTCCTGACTTATCCATGATCTTAGCTACCTTAAAACTGAAGGAATTTCCAAAATGTTTCCAAAATGCTGTCCCCTGTAATTTCAGTCACCGTTCCAGGCTCATTAGCCAATACGAAGTCGAGTAGAGGACTATCCACATACCGTTTCAAGTAACCCGCTTGGATGCACCAAACATATTCAGTCTAATCTCAGCCACTTACTCTATGGAGTCCCAGTCAATATTGGGGTTGTTGAATCACTCACTTTGACAACTCTGTTTTTATTACACCTTTCCATAATTGGCACACAATTGTTGTCAAAGTCTAGGTGGCTGTTGAAAGGAATATAGCATAATCCGAACACAGTAATTGCATCAATCTTATTTTTGTTATGTACTCATATTGCCTCAGCGGATGATCCCTCCAGTACGTCCTCTCAGTGCAAATGCAACATTATCACTGATTATTAATACAACTCCTCCGCTTATTTTAACTTCCTCTCTATCTCGCCGAACAGAACAAAATCCTGGAACGTTAAAATTCCAGTCCTGACCCTCTCCAAACTAAGTGTCTGTAATGGCTGCAACATCATGGTCCCATGGATTGATTCAGACTGGAAGCTCATTTGCCTTACCCATAATAATTATTGCGTTGACATAAACACACTTTGCCCAATGCCATCAGATCCTGACCTGATAGTTGGTTTGAGTTTCCCTGATGTAAATTCGTCTCTTCTATTCTCTGCTAATCAGTAATACAGACAATATTTAAACAGACAATTCCAGCTTCCTCCCTTGTTCCTTCAATACGTACATTGAATCACACACTGTCCAATTCCAGTAAAGTGCTGAATAATTATTTTACATTAAACAACTGTCTCCAGCCACTCACTGTATATTTTACAACTCTCTCTGAACCAATGGATTGACATCTCCCTTGTCCCTCTGTCAAACAAATTTCTATAATATTAACATAGCAGTTATATATATTCACCTAAGCTCCAAGTTCATCCGTCTTGCCTGTCATACTCCTCATACAATAATCAGCACACTTCAGACTGCCAGGCCCATTGTGTTTGGTAACCTCTTCTGTTTGTTGTTGGTCTTAGCTGTACTGGCATTAGTCGCCAACCCCGCCTCAGTCGTGTACTTGTGGACCTACTGCACTGGTTCCCTCTGTGCCCCCCTCCCCCCAAAGGCCACACGAGTTTAAACCCTCCTGAGTGACAATAGCAAACCTGCCTGCCAGGAGATTGCAGTCGGTTCAGGTATATCTCGTCCTTCTTGTGCATATCTTATCGACTTGGGAATCCCAATGATTCACATATCGGAAGGGCTGCCTCCTCGACCAGCTCTTTGCCCATGTATTTAACTGTACTTCCTTCCTATTCCTAACCTCATTGGCACATGGAATAGTCTTGTCGCATCAAAATTTAAATATAATTTCAGCATAACTCTGGAAAGACTTTATTTCTTTAAATAGACAGACTTGACAATAAATACTTAAGAAGGAGAAAATGAGGAGATGGCAGAAATGACGAAGGATGATCCGACGTATCTGGAGGTTGTTGGGTCGTAGGTAACGACTAGGACCGCACCAAACTCCAGAAAGAACCCCACTAGTCCTCAGCTACTCCCCCACCAATCTCCAGTCAGAACCCAACTGGTCCTCACCTACCACCCCACCCAACCTCCACATATGTCAGATCATCCTTCGTCATTTCCGCCACCTCCAAACGGAACCCACCACCAAGGAAATATTTCCCTCCCCACCCTTATCAGCATTCCGGAAAGACCATTCCCTCTGCAACTCCCTTGTCAGGTCCACTCTTCCCACCAACCCAACCTCCACTCCTGGCACCTTCCCCTGCAACCACAAAAAATGCAAAACTTGCACCCACACCTCACCCCTCACTTCCCTCCAAGGCCCCAAGGGATCTTCCATATTCGCCAAATTCACCTGCACCTCCACACACATCATTCACTGCATCCGCTGCACCCGATGTGGCAACCTACTTGCGGAACTTTTCAGAGAACACCTCTGGGACACCCGCACCAACCAACCCAACCGCCCCGTGGCTGAACACTTTAACTCCCCCTCCCACTCCGCCAAGGTCCTGCAGGTCCTTGGCCTCCTCCATCGCCAGACCATGTCAACACGACACCTGGAGGAAGAGCGCCTCATCTTCCGCCTAGGAACCCTCCAACCCCAAGGGATGAATGCAGATTTCTCCAACTTTCTCATTTCTCCTCTCCCCTCCTTATCTCAGTCACAAGCCTCGGACTCAGTACCGCCAAAACGTCGATTCTCCTGCTCCTTTGATGCTGCCTGACCTGCTGCACTTTTCCAGTAGTAAATACTTAAGTATGAGTTCATTAACTGGGAAAGAGGAGTCTCTGATTCAGTCCAGTGATGACAGCATCTCATACTATCACCTCCACCAAAGCTGCTTAACAACTAACTCAAGTTTGCCAGAGCAGCGAGTAGAGAACGAGGAGGGAAGCGAGGGATGCGAGAGATTAGGGCTTAATTCATATCTGGGCAGTGGCTATAGCCGAGATACAACACGTGTATCTCCCGAATGCCGCCATCCTCTAACCGGAAGGAAAAGACCCTGTAAGGTAAGGCTTTTATTTCTTAAGCTTCTTCTTCATTTATTTACGTGCTTTGTTTGCTTTTAGGTAGTTCATATATAGCTAACCGTACAATGACAGGGGAACACAGAGCCGTGGTATGTGACTTACTTGATGTGGGAGCTTGTCTGACGTTCCTGACTCTGACACTTGCAAGAAGCGTGTCCAGCTCCGGGTGTTGTTTGACTGCATGACGGTTTTGCAGCTGCTGATGGACTCACTGAGCAGCATCCGTGATGCTGAGGAGTTAATAGATAGAACGTTTAGTGAACTGGTCACACCGCAGGTTAGGATTGCTGAGTGAGACAGTGAATGTCTCCAGCTACGACATGATACAGAAACAACACATTAACCGACTCACCATCGTTATTGTATATAACTAGAGCTGAATTTGTTGTTGATTTTTTTTGTTTGTTTTTAACTGTTTTTTATATCTCTGCTTATGGAACATGTAGGCAATAGAAGAACAAATTTCAATTTAAGGAAGATTCATATTTCGCAGAGTCCCAATTAGACAATTAAATCACATCCTTTCTTTGTCAATCTTGCACATTATCTTCTGAAAGAATTCTGGCAGACTTGTCAATGGGACCTCTCCTTGACAAAGTCATGCTGACTCAGTCCTATTTTACTACGCACCTCCAAGTACTGCATTACAAAGGCCCAGTTCTTCAGCGAAATATCCCAGGCCAAGCCATCTCCAGCTGCTTCATCAATATCCTTCCCTCCATTCTATGCTCAAAAGTAGATATGTTCAATGACAAATGTGCAATTAATGCAACCCACAACTCCTCAGTTGAAATTTAACATAACACTATCAATTAGAGAATGGGTTACTTTAGATTTTGTACTATGCAATGAGAAAGTCTAACTAATAGCGTTATAGTATTGGACTCCGTGAGATCTGACTGTAGCGCAGTTCATTCTGAAACTAGAGATTGAAATTTGAGCAAAGGAAACTAAGAGGGTATGAGTGGCAAGTTGGCTGAGTTGGCAGGATGGTGTTTTGGGCAAATCACAAAACACTTTGCTGGTAGACAAGCAAAAGCTAGTATTTGAAAAAGATACATCATTTATAACAGATATACATTCTTCAAATAAATAAAAATCTAATTGAAAAGATAAATCAACCATGGCTAATGAGGCTGGTACAATTGTAACATTTAAAAGGCACCTGGATGGGTATATGAATAAAAAGGGTTTAGAGGGATATGGGCTGGGTGCTGGCAAATGCGACTAGATTAAATTGGGATATCTGGTTCGGCATGGACGAGTTGCACCGAAGGATCTGTTTCCGTGCTGTACATCTCTATGACTCTACTCTCCAGCCTCATTGTTAATACTAGCCTCGAAAAACCCATTAATGAACGATGTCAGGCCAAATGCCTTATGATTTCTTGTCTGTTGCCTCCCTCCTTCCTTGCACAGAAATTTTACATTCCGATTTTCCAGTTGTCTGGGATTGTCCCTGACGATACTTATTTCTGAAAATCCACCAGCAGTCCTCCACAATCATCTCCTCTATTTCCTTGAGAAATTTGACTTGTTATCCTTCCAGTCTGTGTGCTTTATCCATCTTCAAACATTGCAGCTTCCACAGCACATACTCATCAGCACCGACCACCACCCTCATCTCTTGCCCTTGACTGTCTTGCAGTTCTGGAATGCTGCTAGTTCTCAACCATTGTGAGGACTGATGCAAAGCACCTATTCAGTTCATCCTCCAATTCTTTGTTCTCCGTGTCTCTGTAGCCAGCCTCGTTTTCTAGTTGTCCAAGGTTCACTCTTGCATCTCTTCCTTTCATAGATCTCAACTAAACTCCTGGAGTCTTCTTTTATATGGCGAGCAAGCATATACGTTCCACATTCTCCAACTTGTTTTTTTTTAAATTATCTTCTGCTGCGAGAGAAAGGCTTCCCAATCTAAACAAAAAGACTGACAGAGAGTATTCCACGAAAGTGACTGCTGAAAGCAACATGTAACTACAATAATCCTGTCACCTATCATTGGTTAGCACGGTGACATGACTCTGTTGCCTCACAGTGCCAGGGACTCGGGTTCAATTCCAATCTCTGGAGCCTATCTGTGCAGTGTTTGTACAGTCTCCCCTTGTTTGCATTTGGAGCGTTAACTCCTTTCGTCTTTCCACTGTCTGTGTCTGTGTTTATGCCATTGGCAGTACTTTTGCTTTAGGACGATGAAGAAATGCAGCAAATGCAACCGGTATTCGTAAAAGCGACCCAGGTGCTCAGGCTGTCCTGGGTGTTTAGGAGACTTGCGTGTACACTTGTGTGAGTGCAGTGTCACTGGCTCCCACTCTATCCCTATCAGTTCCTCAGTCCATCCATCACTGCATGCAGCCTTTCCTCGAGCCACTCCTGAGACTCCCTAGAACTCATCACCTGGCATTGGATGCTCCCAATGCAGGGCTCTGTATGCAAAGCCACTTTCTGACCCACGAGGGCTGCTGGGTAAAGACCCTGCCATTAAAAGGAACAGAATAACTAAAATCCAATTGAAAATCAAATCAGAGTAGACGGGCTAAAATGCATCAATCTGCTCTGTCTCTTTCTGGTCTTTTGGACTAACTTCTGTTTATACTTGTCCATCTGCAAATAGAAGTTCAATATCGAACATAGAAAATTTACAGCCCAGGAACAGGCCCTTCGGCCCTCCACGCCTGAGTCCATTCAAATGTAATGTCTAAACCTTTCAGTCAATTCCGAAGCATCGGCATCCCTTTTTTCCCTACCTACTCATTCATCTGTCCAGACCGATTTTAAATGAATCTACCATACCTGCCTCTACCACGTCCGCTGGCAACACCTTCCAAACGCCCACCACCCTCTGTGTGAAGTACTTGCTGCGTGTATCCTCCTTAAACTTTCCACGTCTCACCTTGAAAGCATGACCTCTCGTTATTGAATCCTGCACCCTCGGAAAAAGCTTATCTCTACCACGCTGTCTATACCCTTCATGATTTTGTGAACCTCAGTCAGGTCCCCGCTCAATATCCTTTTTTCTAGTGAAAATGTACCTAATCTACTCAACCTCTCTTCATAGCTAGCACCTTCTATACCAGGCAAGATCCTCATCAACCTTCTCTGCCCCCTCTTCAAAGCTACCACATCTTTTTTGTGACATTGCGCCCAGGACTGTACACAGTATTCTAAATGCGGTCGAACCAATGTCTTGTACAATTTTAACATGACTTTCCAGTTCTTATATTCAATATTCCATCCTATGAAGGCATGTGTACTATATGCCTTCTTGACCACTCTATCCACCTGTGCAGCAACCTTCAGTGGACCTGCACTCTCAGATCTCTCTGCCCATCAACTTTGCCCAGGGCTCTACCATTCGTTGTACAATTAGCTCTAGAATTAGACTTGCCTAAATGCATCACCTCACATTTGTCTGGATTGAAAGCCATCTGCCATTTTTCCGCCCAACTCTCCATTCTATCTATATCCTTCCATATACTCTGGCAGTCCCTTATGCTTTCTGCTACTGTTCTAAATGATGTATCTTTTCAAATGCTAGCTATTGCCTGTCTACTGGTAAAGCGTTTTGTGATTTGCCCAAGACACCAACCTGCCAACTCAGCCAACTTGACAATCATAACCTCGTAGTTTCCTTTGTTCAAATTTCAATCTCTAGATTCAGAATGAACTGCGTTACAGTCAGATCTCACAGAGTCCATTAATTTAACGTTATTAATTCGACTTTCTCATTGCATAGTACAAAGTCTGAAGTAGCCCGATATCTGATTGATAGTGTTATGTTAAATTTCAACAGCGGGGTTGTGGGTGGTATTAATTACACATTTGACATTGAACTTTCCTACTTTTGAGCTTATAACGGAGGGAAGGATATTGATGAAGCAGCTGGAGATGGCTTGGCCTGGGATATTTCGCTGAAGAATTGGGCCCATGCAATGAAGTGCTTGGAGGTGCATAGTGAAGTAGGGCCGAGTCAGGACTTTGTCAAGGAGAGGTACCGCTGACATTTCTGTGAGAAGTCTTTCAGAAGATAATGTGCAAGATTGACAAAGAAAGGATGTGATTTTATTGGCTAATTGTAACTCTGCGAAATATGAATCTGCCTTAAATTGAATTTTATTCATCTATTGGTTACAAGTTGCATAAGCAGAGATATAAAAACAGTTAAAAATTAATAAAAAAACAAATTTAGCACTAGTTAAATACAATAACGATGGCGGGTGCTCGTGTTTTGGATAACCACCTCTATCCACCTACTATATTCTCTCATACATTCTTCTCAAACCCACCCCACTCGCATTTATCTCGCCACAGTCAAGGCTCTGAAGCTCATTGCTGATGAAGGGCTTTTGCCCAAAACACTGTTTTGCTGATCCTCGGATGCTAACTGTTTTGTTGATTCAGTTCCATGTTTGGGTGTCTTGAACGTGTGATTCCGAACAGGACGTTAGTATCTGAGACAGGCTACTTTGAGTGGATAGGAAAACACCAGTGTCCCAATTGAACTCAAACCAATTCTTCAGCACCATTTTATAATCCTCAGGTACTGGAGCCGGCTGTGTCCCTCTTCCGAAATATGGGAACACTATTTAGGTTTAGCTGATGAGTGGCAAACAAGAATAATTCTTTAATTTGACCAGGCAGTAATTATCTCAAATAGGAAAGAATCCAGAAGCTTTCTATTGATTTCAGTGACATAATCAATATCCAAAGACAAATATCCAGTGTATAAAGATTGATCAGAAATTCAACTGGACTGGCCGTGGAAAAACAGCATTTCAGATGATTTGAGTAACTCACCTCCTAAAGCTCCCCAAAATCTTTCCATTACATACATGGCACCAGGCAGCGAGTCTAAAGGAAGACCCGCTGGTGCCTCGATGATTACCATGCAAGAACTGTTGTCGAGGGAAAAGCAGACGGCTAGTTAACACTGCCTCCATTGGTAGTCAGTAATAATGAGTCGTTGCAACACTGACACACAAGATGCACTGTATAGACTCTGTCCCAATAGCACTATGGATTACCAACACCAACTGCACTGGGGCTTCTCAGAGGCAATTAATGCTGGTCCACCTCCGTTAAAATCCCACACGAATTAAAAAACAAACTCAATTTTCCAATAATTTTTGAACAATGCAGATTTTCTTATTGATCTGATGAGCCTGTAGCAATCTCTGAAGTTGTAGAAATCAATTCACGCATAAAATTAAAGACTAACTGACAACTCAGGCACAGGTAATACAAGATAACACAGCATTTAAGAAGCAGCTGATTCGTCACTACAAATGTCAGGGCAGAGTAAACTATAATCTCAATACAAGTGAGATTAATGCATTTTGTTGGCTTTTGGCTGGCATATACCTGTTGGGCTGTAGAGCCTGTCTTTATGCCGTATGGCTTTACGAATTGAGTTCTTGAGAACAGAAGATGTAGTCCCACTATTTCCATCGCTGTGGTGAGGAATGCACAGTATTCTAACTTGAATCAATATCATTGTCCCTTCACTGTCACTTGTTCAGAATACTGTGGCTCTCTTTGAAACATATCAGTTAGTCTCCCTGCAACACGAGGATCACTGGGGTTCACCACCATATTCTGAATGGAAATTAGACACAGGCAATAAATGTTGTTCTTGCCAACGGTATTCATCTTACGAGAACAACTGAATAGAATCTGCTCTATTTAATGCACCCATTCTAACCGATCTGATTTATGACGCAGTTTTAATGAGGCTTTTACTTTGACCTAAGCATCTGAACTTTCTGTAACTCCATGAAACTTCCACGAGAGTGTTCGCAGTGCTGTTTAAAAAACAAATTTGCACATTGTGCTCATCATTCTAAAATGGAGACCCTTGTGCGCTTGGAAATGCTTTCATTATTTGTCAGTATCTAAAGGCAATAGCAACAAAAAAACTAAGATCAGGAATAAGTGATTGGACAACTTGAACCAAGTCTGCTCTGTGATAAGATCATGGATGATCTGATTGTGGCCTGAAACACACATTCCTGCTATGCCTTATAATGTTAATGCATCGTTCTTAGGCGGTAAACTGTCTACCTGTGTCTAAGAATATTCATTGTCTTATTCTCTGGGAGCGGAGTTCCCACAGATGCAGAACCCTTTGAGATGGTTAAAACTTTCACCAACAGTTTCCAGCAGTCCATCCATTTCTGGAAATCTCTCGCACAAATTGAAATATTGTTTCAGCATTCAACTTGAATCGACTATTCAGAATTAAATGGGTTTAAACGGGATTATGCGTCATTTGCCTAAACGCCAACTGATCCAAGTCCATTCTGACAAAGTTTCCTCCAGAGATAAATGCTCCTCACAGGAGTCAGTTGAATGAATCTTCTCTGGACTGCTTTTCATGTCATTGTGCCCTCAGCTCCTCTAATGTGATCTCACCGTACCCTGCAAAACTGCAGAAAATCTTCCTTACTCCTGAGTGTATTCTCTTTCATAAGGTTTGAATATATATATTGCCTCCCTATGATGTGCTCGCAATGTGTTCTTTTGTGATCCAGGTGCCTGATTCCTTTGTGCCTCACGTTTGCAATCTCTCCATTGGAATATTACACTATTTTTCCATTCATACCACCAATCTATTCAAACACAGACGCATTTCTCCTGCTCTGCGCCATATATCAATATATCATTCAGTTGACCCACTTCGAACTTTCTATAATATTATGAAGTTGAGGTCAACATCCATCTGATAAGTAAAAGCAAAGCACCCAGTAAAGATTTCCTCGCCTTATAATATGATAAGGGCATGTGACAAGTGATGTAAGCCACCTCCTTTTTGATACCCAGTTTGTTATGATGGAGTGTTTCAATGAAATGGAATCCTTTCAGACATTCTGTAATTAACAATTAACTATTTACCTGCCTAGGGGAGGCCCGATGGCTCAGAGGTTAACAGTGCTGCTTCATAGTGTCTGAGACTCCGGGTTCGATTCCAACCTCGGGCAACTGCCTATGTGGAGTTATCACATTCTATGCATGCCTGCGTGGGCTTCAAACACGTGTTCCTGTTTCCTCTCACAATCCAAAGATGTGTGGGTTCATTGAATTGGGCATGATAAATTGCCTACAATGTTGACAGGTGTGCGAACTAGGTGCATTAGTCAGGGTTATATATAATTAATAGGGTAGAAAAATGCATTTGAGGGGTTTACTTTTTGGAGGGTCAGTGTGGTCCTTGTTCGTCTGAAGGGCCTGTTTCCCTAAACTAGGTATTCTATGATTCTAACTTTAACAGTGTACAAACCACTAACAAACTGAACAATCACTCTGTAACTCATTACTTATTCTGAATAAAACAAGATTTTCCTGACATGCAGTTTCACAAATGCGCATTCCACACATAAATCCATTATTCGTAAGAACAAAATTAAAACTTAGTTTCTTAAAGTTCATACAGAATGGACTCTGTTGAAATTTCTGTATCTTATTCCCTCATCCTTTTCTGTCTGAAATGCCTTCTTAGTTGTTTTCAGGTTTCAAGTATATTTGCTCAGCGTGTTGTGTGCCTTTATTGATGGATGCAGCTTTTTAGGCAGAGTATGGAGATTTTTGAGAGACCCCAATATTTTTTCGCAGATGACACTTCCCTGTCATATTTCTTTTCGGATATAAGTTGACTGTTCCCCTCTGTCCAATTGCCTCTCTTTTATATATCCCTCCTTGACACATACATTGACACCGAGATCTCTCTGTTCATCGACACTTCAAAGAATCTTACCATTAGCCTCGTACTCTTTATTCCTTTTGCTCCTTCCAAAGTGAATCGCCTCACATTATTGCACATTAAACTCAAGTTGTCACCACTCAGCCCAACTCTGTAACCTGCGACACCCCTATGTCCCTCAGTAACCTGGAATATCCTTCACACTATCCACACTTCACCAACCTTAGTATCATCATTAGATGTGCTAACACATCATTCTGTGCCCTCATCTAGGTCATTTAAAAAAATGACAAACAGCAATAATCCCAACAAGTTCCTCTGTAGGAACTACAGTTTGTGGTGCTGTCTGTGAAAACAGAAAGCATTGCTGTTGTGCCTCTGCCATTTTTGAGTTTTTCATTGTTACCTTGTCAGTTTCATCCTGCAAAGAGCTATCACTTAGTTTCACTTTGTGCTTTTTTTAATGCACGAATGAAAGCTACTGGTATCAGTATTTATGATTCCATTCATTTCCTTTCATAGCTTCTTTTAATGTTGTCTGTTAACCTTTTGCTGAAGTTTTTTGTTTGTTTTCATTAATTCCCAGAAAGAGGGCATTTATGTGTAGGCCAGCATGTATTGCCCATCTGCGATTTTCCAGAGGGAAGTTAGGAGTTATCTACATTCATGTGGATCTGGGGTCACATATCGGCCAGACCAGGTAAGGATGGCAGTTTCCTTCCAAATAGGACATTAGTGAAACAGGTGAGCTTCTACTCACAATCTATTCATATTCACCATCAGCTTGGTAACCCCAAATTTGAATTCAAATTCCACCATCTGCCATGGCAGGATTCGAACCCAGCTCCCCAGAACATTATTTGGGTCTCTCGAGGAGCAGTTCTGCTGTAATGCAGTAAGCCACAGCCTTACCCAACCCCCGGAGCATGACTAACTTGTGTAGTATGATTTGCCCTAGTTTTTGAACTCATACTGTCATTCACTTCCTTATCTCGACATGGATATTTTTTTCTGTCATGCAATTCCGCTTGTCTCACGAATGTACTTTAATTGCAGGTATTTAGTATCCCCTGAAGTATTTGCCAAGTTTCTTCATCTGTCCTGTTTTTGACTGTTCACACCCTCGCTGACGATGTCTGAAAATTACTCTTCCAAAGAGGTTTCTTCCCTTGATTTTAATTTGTAACTGGACTGATCTTCATTTTGTTCCCTCGTGCCAATATCACTTCTTAATATAGCCCGGGTATCATCTTTAACCAATACATCAATTCCACCTCCTTTATCTATCCTTTTGTAATACCGAATACCCATGGGCAGTTCACTGTCCAGTCCTGATCTTCCTGTAACCATGATTCAATCATCCTTACAAGGTCATGCCCATTTATCTCTGTATCTCCTGCCAGTTCATCAATTTTATTCAAATTGCTGTGTGCTTTTAGGCCTAAGGTTTTAAAATAAGTTATTTTGATTTGTTTTTCCCCTTTAATGTTTTCTTGAGTACGAACTTCCTAATCTCACACACCTCACTCCTTTACGCCCCCCATACATTCCATCTTCATTTGTTAATCTCTGATAAACACCTCTATCATTTATTCCATGCTCCATCTCACATATTTTGGACTGTTTTGAATCCTTCTCGCAGCATGGTCCTGAGACTGGCGGTGCCTGATGCCCTACTCACCTCTACCTTCTGCTCAGTTCCTGACCTGCTGCTCTGTTTCCCAGCCTCCTGGTTTATGAGTTTAAATCCACCCAATTTGCACTAGCAAACCTCCCCACCAGGATGTTCGTGCTCCTCCAGTTAAGATGCAATCTGTCCATATTCTAAAATTACCACCTGTCCTGGAAGAGGGTCCAATGATCCAGGAATATGAAACCCTCACCCCTAAGCTAGTTGTTTAACCATATGTTAATCTACACTGCCTTCCTCACCCTTACCTCTTTTACACGAGGCACTGGGTGTAATTCAGACATTACAGAGAATTGTTTTTTTTCTCTCTCACACACACACATACACACACACACACACACACACACACACACACACATACACACACACACACACACACACACACACACACACATACACACACACACACACACACACACACACACATACACACACACACAAACACACACACATACACACACACACACACACACACACACACACACACACACACACACAAACACACACACACCCTGCAACCAGTAACGTTATAAATGATCAGAATGATAAGTGGAATGAAGGAATCAGTTAAAGGTAGGATGCAAGAAATTAGAGTAATGAATAGACACTTCATTGATCAGAACAGACAAAAATGTGATCAAAATAATGAATAAAATCCGGGTAAAATAAGAATACTCCGTTTCTCTTAACTAGCATAACAACATTCCATTTCAAGATCGTCAGCACAAGACCCTCGGAGTGAGATAAGGCAAAAGTTTATTTTTACTGAGAGAGTTGTTAGGATTTGGAATGCCCTGCCTGGGAGATTTGTGAATGAAGATTCAGGAGCGAACTGGATATATATTTGAAAGTTCCGAATTTAAAGGGCAACAGTGAGAGAGGGGGCAAATGGGAGGATTTGGGAGACATTTCACAAGCTGATGCATACACAGTGGCCCAATAGCCTCCTTGTGTACATTAAAGTTCTGTTCTCTAACATGTACAAATGCAAGTCAAAGCCAGTATCAGATTATTTCCACTTGTAAATTTTGGGAAATATCTGATCATTTTGCTGCAGCATAACCATTTAAAATGCAAATATTGCAAGGTCAGCTTGATGATGAAGTCTAATTAGTAATCAGTATAAGAAAATTTTAAATCTTGTATCCCAATTACTAAATCAAATCTTTCCTTTCCTTTGCCACAAAACTCTTTGAAAATGTCTGACTGTTCACTCACAAGGAAGTATGTTCATCGTTCTTTTTCAAATTTCACATTAAATACCATGCATTCTAAATATTGCAAGGTTTCAAATTATTGTTCACTTCAATTTAATAACACAATTCATTTATGTAAACTAATATTCTCTGTTCATTTTGAATTTTTGTCATTTTTCAATTGTTGGTAAAGAGCTGAAGCTCGCACATTTATGTGAAATTAAACTGATTGATTATATAAAAATGTGTAAGTACGCTATTTATATATGATGATCCAATCGTTTTCTCACTCTAAAAATGCAATCATTCAGAAGCCAACGACTTTCCAAATATTGGAGCGAGGATGTATTCATTTGAATACTGACAATGAGTATGTACTTGTAGTGAATTTTGAGAAGATTTGTAGCTCAGGTTGAGGTTTTGGGTGGAGGTTTGCTCGTTGAGCTGGGAAGTTCATTTCCAGACGTTTCAACATCTTCATCTTCAGTTGGCCTCAGGCGAACCAATGCTGAAAATTCTTGCTTTCTATTTATATGTTTGGGTTTCTTTGGATTGGTGATGTAATTTCCTGTGGTGATGTTATTTGCTGTGGTGAAGTCACATCCTGTTTCTTTTCTCAGTGGTAGAAGTTGAGTTCAAACTCGCTGTGTTTGTTGATAGTGTTCAGGTTGGAATGCCATGCTTCTAGGAATTCTTGTGCGTGCCTCTATTTGATTTGTCCTAGGATGGATGTGCTGTCCCCGTCGAAGTGGTGTCCTTCCTCATCCGTATGTGAGAATACTAGAAAGAGAGGATGATGTCCTTTTGTGCTTAGTTGGTGTTCATGTATCCAAATGTATGTAATTGTTGATCACCACTATAGTCAGATAACATGTTCTTTGTTCGATATTTGTCCGTATTTTTGTATCATAAAATATTGGCAGGAAAGTATATTTTAGTTCCATAAATATCTGATCATATGACATCAATCTAATTGTTTTCAGAGATGATGCAATTACTGTTTGTTTGAATAATGATATTTCACAATTTCGTGAATCACAATTCACGAACATAGCAAATATATGATTTTTTTTCAGATCAGCTTGCAATCATATCCTACATTGAAAAAAGATTTTGGAAGATTTGAATTCAGTCACAGCTGCCAGTGAGACTGGGTAAGACATTGTTCTGCTCTTAAATGAATCCAGAGAGCTTACACCTGGGTCAGAGCAGTCATTCAAACATTATTTCACAACAAACTATTTCGACTTCATCTTCGTTCTGAGCATTGCACGGGGGCGGATGAATGGACATGGAGTGTCAGAATCACATCGTACAAGTTACTTATGGTGATGGCATCTGGCTTGCCTGCCAGACTCCAAGTATCTGCCACCTGGACCAGACACTGGGCGAAGACGTCAACAAGTTGACAGTATTCTGCAGCACATTTTGTCTCGCAAAGAAACCGCTAAAACGGTGTCCAATAGATGTCACCTTCACATTCATCAGTATCAAAATAAAATTGTACATCTCTGTTGATGGACAAAAAATAATACATGGGTCTCCCAACAGAATCTATCTGAAGGAAACAGCCTTTAATAACTGAACTTGACGGATTCTGTCTAGTGTAGGTCGTCACACACATATTGTACTGGTACTCCGGTGACTGTAAGAATGCACACCATTAGAGGACGTCTTGGCCTAACGCCCTTACAAAGCTTCCTGATTTCACACACATCACTCCCTCACACATTCAACAACTGATAAAAATCCACAAGCTAGGTGAAACAGGAAACACAGAACAGTGCAGCACAGTGCAGACTTTTTGACCCTTGACGTCCAGCCAACCTTTTATCCTACTCTATGATCAGACTAACCGACATTCCCTTCATTATTCTATCATTCATTTGCCTATCCAATAGTCGCTTAATTTATCCCCAATGCAGCTGACTCTACTACAGTTGCCAACAGTACATTCCAACCATCCACCATTCTCTTTGTAAGGAGCCGACCACTGACATCTCCACTAAACCTTCCCCCAATTACATGAAAGTTTTTCTCCCTCATGATCGATATTTGCACCATGGGAAAAAGTATCTGGCTATCCACTCTATCTTTGCCTCTCATCATCTTGTCCACCTCTATCAAGTCATCCCACATCCTTCTTTGCTCCTCTGAGAAAAGCCCTGAACTCTTCTTTGTTAGCAACCTGATAAAGCTACTCAGCACCCTCATTAAAGGTTCCACATCCTTTCCAAAATGAGGCGACCAGAACTGATCACAACATTCTATGTGTGATCTCACCAGGGTTCCATAGAGCTGCAGCATCAACTTACAGCTCTTAAACTCTATCCCCCTGCTAATGAAAACATCATACACCTTCTTAACAACCTTATCAAACTGGGTGGCAACTCTGCGGGAGCTATGACATGGACCACGAGATCAGCCTGTTCCTCCACAATGCAAGAATACTGCCTATTTTTCTACATTCAAATTCGATCTTCCAAAATGAATTGGTTCACAAATTTCCAGTTGAACTCCATCTGCCACTGATCAGTCCCATTGCAAACTACAACAACCCTCCACACAATCCACAACATCAACAATCTTTGTTATATCGACAGACTTACTAACCTACTCTTCCACTTCCTCATCCAAGTGAGTTATAAAAGTCACAAAAGGCAGAGGTCCCAGAACTGATCCCAATGGAACACCACTGATCACCGGGCTCCAGACTGAATACTTCCCATTTTCCACCACTTTGTGACTTCTGTGTGCCAGCCAATTCTGTATCCAGTCAGACAGGTTTCAATGTATCCCATCACTCCTTCCTTTCCGAATGAACCCGACTTGGAGAATATTATCAAACGCCTTGTTAAAATCCATGCTTTCCACATCCACTGCTCCACCGTCTTCAATGTGTTTGAGCCCATCCTCAAAGATTTTAATAAGTTTTGTGAGGCATGCTCTGCCTCTCACAAAGCCATGCTGGCAATTTCTAATCAAACTATAATTTTCCCAGCCATCATAAATTCTAAGTTTGTGAGAAGATTTGTAGCTCGGGTGCATGTTGTTGTGATTTTGTTCGCCGAGCTGGGAATTTGTGTTGCAGACGTTTCGTCCCCTGTCTAGGTGACATCCTCAGTTCTTGGGAGCCTCCTGTGAAGTGCATCTGTGATCTTTCCTCCGGCATTTGTAGTGGTTTGAATCTGTCGCTTCCGGTTGTCATTTCCAGCTGTCCGTTGCAGTGCCCGTAATGTAACGAGGACATACCACAACCCAAAGGACTGGCCACACTACCGTATATCAAGAGCATTTCCGAACTGACAGCCAGACTGCTACGACCACTAGGACTTATTACAGCACACAAACCAACAGCCACTCTCAGACAACAACTCACCGGAATGAAGGACCCGATACCCAGCATGAGCAAAACCAATGTAGTGTACAAAATCCCATGCAAGGACTGCACAAAAAACTACATAGGACAAACAGGAAGACAGCTAACGATCCGTGTCCATGAACACCAACTAGCCACGAAAGGACCAGCTATCCTTAGTAGCCACACATGCAGATGATAAGCAACATGAATTCGACTGGGACAACACTACTATTATAGGACAAACCAAACAGAGAACAGCCAAGGAATTCCTAGAGGCATGGCACTCATCCACAGATTCAATCAATAAGCACATCCACCTGGACCCAATAAACCAGCTACTGCAGCAGACAGCTGCAACTGACAACCGGAAGCGAAAGATTCAAACCACTATAAATGCCGGAAGAAACATCACAGAAGCGCTTCACAGGATTCTCCCAAGCACTGAGGATGTCATCTAGACAGGGGAAGAAACGTTGCAACACAAATTCCCAGCTCGGCGAACAGAACCACAACAATAATAAATTCTGTCTCTCAGAAACCCCTCCAATACTTTGCTCAATACTGATGTAAGACTGACTGATCTGTAATTCTAAGGATAATCCCTAGTACCTTCCTTGAACATGGCGTAACGTTTACCGCCCTCCAAATATCTGGCACTACTCCAGTCGACAGTGAGGATGTGAAGATCATCGCCAAAGGCACAGGAATCTCTTCCCTGTCTTCCTGCAGTAACCTCGGGTTTTGTCCATCTGGCCCATGGGATTTGTCTATTCTTGTGTTTGTACTTCAATCAATCTGTACTTCACCTCAAAATGTCTGCTCCCTGTACAAACAAATGATTGACTGCTTTCCATTTCAGGTGTCTATACAGTGCTGCCTTCTGGAACACATATGGTTCCCAATATCCTGTCAATAATGGAATGGAAAACATGGGAAGGCACCAATGCCTTCTCGATGAAGGGCTGATGTCCAAAGTTTTTACTCTCTTGTTCCTCAAATGCTGCCCGATTGGCTGTGCTTTACCAGCGCTAGAGGACATGCAGTTCTCACTTTCTCCATTACTTAGAGCTCTCCCCTCTGCACACTGAAAAGGGAATTAATCAGCAGAAACTCATTGCATGTGGAGCTGACTGTTGAGTTCTGGAAAGTTTTATTTGATGAACACATTTATTAAAAGAGAAATTTCATTCAATAAATATTCATTCATTCCCAGAGTTACAGTTTTGGTTCATGAATTGGGCAGCTTGACAACAAACAATGAATGACTGAAGAACTTCGCGTTACAGAGTATTCCAGGTGTTACATTCCAGGCTGGATGTCCTCTACCTTAATGCTGGGAATTTTATCCGACAGGCAGATATGATAAGGGAATAAGGTGAAATAGGATAGTGTGACATTTTTGACATCACAGAGATGTGTTTGAGGGAGGTTAGGGCTGACAACTCAATATTCTGTGGTACAGGATCTATAGGCACGACAGGAGAGTTGGAAAAAGAGTAAGTGGAGTTGCATTATTAATTATGGAGTCAGTTACTGCAGTAAGAATGATCTCCTAATGAAGCTTGGTGGTTAGAGCTCAGGATCAAATCCATGACAGACACACCGCTGGGGATATATTGTAGACTACCAGATAAAAGAAAGTACAGGAGCTGATAAAAAACCAATTTACTTAGGTGTGTGAATACAACAATAGGATCATCATATTCAGGCATTTCAATTCCAAACATTCATTCGGGCAATGATAACTTATTTAGAGAGGGCAGATGCCTTGAAATTTATTCTGCAGAGCTTCTTATATCAACTTGTAGCTGACACATCAATGGGCGGGGCTGTGCTGGGCCTCACTGTGGGGAACGAAGCCAGTCAGATGTTGCATGCAGGATTGGGAGAGCATGAAAGGACCAGTGGCCGTGACTCATACGCAAAAACGTTTGAAAAATAAAAGCTTTTTGGATTTGGGAGACTGATTTTATGAAAAAAATGACAGGATCTGGCCAAAGTGCAGTTGCTTCTGGGTGAAACTATAGCAAAAGAGCGTGCGGCGGGGGGTTGGAGTTCACTTGATCAAAATGGAATTGATAACAGTGTCGCCCCAGCATGTTTAAGCGAAGATGAATTTTAGGAAAACAAGCCCAGAGAACCTCGGGTGTAGACACAAATTCCGAACAGAATTAATATGGAAAGAGAAGCTTAATGCAGTTACAAAGTGCGCAGGTCAATGGAGGTCCAAAATGAATATAGAAAGTGTAGGGCTAAACTTAAAAACTCAGTAGAAGAGCCGAAGTGGAGGCGGGGAGTTGAAACATTAGAGGGTAAGATTAGCAAGAATTCAAACACATTCTTTCGGTTTATTAAGGAGGAGAGGATAACGCGGGAGAGAATTGGGAGTGTTCGGGACAAGGGGGTGCACGGATCCAGAGAATATATTAAATACGGACTTTTTTCGGTCTTCAGTTTGAAGAAGGAGTTCCTGGATTCAGGGAGAGTGACCCTGTGATCCTTGAGTGAATTGATACAGAAGCTGATGAAGTATTGGAAGTTTATGCGGGATAGAGAGTGGGCAAATCCACAGATCAGGATGAGCTGTATCTTAGGCTGACGTGGAAGATGAGTGAGGAGATTACAGTCTCTTAACTTTTCATTTTTGTTTTGCCTCTGACCACAGAGAAGGTGTGATAGGACAGGATAACATCTAATATTGATACAACATTCAAACAGAGTGCTAGAAATACCACATGGGACTAAAGACCCCCAAGTCTCACATTAGTGAGAGGGAAACAAATGTAGAAAAGTCTGTGGGCTGTTGAGGCTGGACCAGTCAATATATTCAGGGTTGAGGCAGACTGATTTTCATACAAGGTTTATGGGGAAAATGTAGACAAGTGGAATGGGGGATTATCAAAATAGATGACATCTAATTGAGTGGAAAAGCAGACTCAGTAAGCGGATAGACATACTGTTGTCCCTATTTCGAATTGTATCATTTTTACAATAGCCTTGTATTAACTGGAATATCAACCTCTCTCGCTGTGGAGTGAGACACAGTTTGGAATGCAGTCGACGGATTCAAGGAATTAATAAATACAGTACTATTAGACAGAAAGGACCAAGGGATTGGGACAACGCAGATTGGTTGTCGGGGTGAAGATTAGCATCAGCGCAGTCAGCACTACCAAAAGGAAGACCTCAGTAAGACACCCTCCAAGACCAAACAGTGACTTTGGCTGGAGAGCAGGTAGTCAGTGGCCAGGTGTCAAGGAGTGCCTAATGACCAAGTGCTACATCGCTGCAGTGTCTTCCTCCTTCCCTAACCAAAGGTAAATGTGAAGGGGTACAGAGAGACATGCTATTGGTAGCAGAGTAAGTAGTAATGTTTGGCTCAAGTGGCTTTGGAAAGCAACAGCTCAGCAAAAACTACAGGCAAGCTCAAATAAAGTCCTTTCAACTTTAGTGTTGCAGCAGTGGGGATAGCAGTTAAGGCAGTTGTTCGTTCCTCCTACGGGATGTGGGAGCTCAGGTAAATTTCCACCGTCTCTGAAGACGAGATGTGTGGAAAGTGAACCCAGCTGCAACTCCTGGGAGACCGTGTTCGGAAGTTGGAGCTGAATGCAATCAGGATCATCGGAGATAATGAGAACTTCATAGAAAAGAGCTTTCTTGTTGTGGTCACACCCAAGACCCGCACCAATCATAACTGTAATATCGCATCCCACGTTAAGATCCATGCCATGAGTTCATCGGGCTTACGTGTCAGTCCTGTTTCATGTAAATAAAGAACATTTAATACAACAGGCAGTTCTTGCTTCCTGTTGTGTTCAAGACAGAGAGGAGGTAGGCGACGACCTGGAATGGCGAACGGAGTAGGCAGAAAGTGCAGGAATCCACTGTGACCAATCCCGTCGAAAACAAGTACCCCATTTTGAATACTGTTCAGGGGAATGACGGTTCAGGGAAAAGCAGCAGTAGCCAAGTTGGTGGCATTACCATTGACTCTGGGGCACAGTGGGAAAGGGTAACGGTAAACAGGACCTTAGAGACAGGAGAGTCGATTGTTAGAGTGACAGGTCGGAGATTCTGTGGCCTCAAACGGGAATCCAGGAAGGTGTGTTACCTCCCAGGTGCCAGAACGTCTCCTTGTGGTTGCAGAAAATTCTCAAGGGGGAGGGGAGCAGCCAGAAGTCATTGTGCACATTGGCACAAATGATACAGGTAGATCGAGGAATGAGGTCCTACAGAGTGATTACTGAGAGCTAGGAGAAAAGTTAAAATCTAGGAACTTGATGGTGGCAATCTAACTGATTACTTCCATTGTGATGAGCTAATGAAAGTAAGAGCAGGGGGATTTGGCAAATAAATAAGTAACTAAAGAAATGGTGTGGGGGTGGGGGGAAGAGAGATTCAAATTTTTAGATCATTAGGGTCTTTTCTGTGACAGGGTTGACCTGATCAGGAGAGACAGGTGGCACATGCAATGGGGAAGAGACCAATATCTTGTTAGAGAATTTTGCAGGTACAACAAGGGAGGGCTTAAACGATATTGGCGAGGAGGGTTGTCCTCATGATCAGGGAGTGAAGTGCGAGGCTGGAAGGAGATACAGTAATCAGAAGCAGTAAAGTGAAGAGACAGGTTATGCTGGAACATGACAGGGAGCAAGGAATGCCTGTTGGATTATTTCGATGCAAGAGGGCTGGCAGGTCAGACCAATAAACTAAGGGCGTGGATAGTAACGTGTGATTGGGATAATACAGCCTCCATAAAAAACATGGCTAAGAGAGGGACAGGACTGGCAGCTAACTTACCAGGGTATAGGTGCTTTAGGCGGGACAGGGATGCTGGAAGGAGGGGAGGAGGAGTTGAATTTATGATTAATGGGATTATCACAGCAATAATCAGAGATAAAATAACCGACCAATCATCCATTGTGGCTTTGTGGGTGCAGCTAAGAAGTAGGAAGTGGATGATGATGTACCGGGGTTGTACTATCGGCCTCCAAATTGCTAACGTAAATGAGAGTGACAAATATGCATGGAGAAGGGAGTCATTCAGGACCAATGTGGTTTTCATAAGAGTGGATTTTAATTTTTGTAAGACTAAGACTACCGGAGCGTTAAGGAGTTTGATGGAGTGGAATCCGATAAGTGAATTCAGGAAACTTTCCTCAAGCAGTATGTAGAGGGTCCTTCTTGGGAAGGGGCAAAACTCGAACAACTCCTGAGAAACAGAGAAGGACACGTGTCTGAGGTGACAGTGGGGGAGCACTTTGGGACCAGTGACCATCGTTCTGTTAATTTTCAAATAGCTATGGAGAGGGACAAATCTGGTCCATAGGTTCAAGTTCTAACTTGGGACAAGGGGAATATTCATGGGATTAGACAGAAGCTTGCTGGAACAGTTTGTTTGCAGGTGAAAGGACTGCTGGTTAGTGGGAGGCCTTTAAACGTGAGGTAGCTAGAGTTAAGGTGTTTATGTTCCTGTGACAGTGAAGGGCAAGGGTCTCAGGAATGGGGAATCCAGGATGCCAAGAGATATTTAGGCATTGACTGCAAAAAGGGAAATGCGTGGCTCAGGCACAGGTAAATTGGATCAAGGGAATCCCTGGCGGTATATAAGGGATTTAGGAGTTTACCTCTGATGGAAATCAAGAAGGCGACAATGGTGCTATGAAATAACCTTGGCTGAGAAGATTAGGATGAATCCAAAGAGTTACTTTAAGAGTATGAAAGCTAAGCAATAACTAGTGAAAGAATAGGATTGCCTCAAATACCAAAGTGGACAAATATGTGTCGAACGATAAGAGATGGACGAGGTCCTCAACAAAGATTTCTTCTCTATATTTACTGTGGAGAAAGACATAAATATTTGGGAACTTGAGGAAGTTAGTGGTGATATCGTAGGGGCAGTCCATATCACAGTAGAGGAGGTATTGGGCGTACAAGGATGTTTGACGGTGGATTATTCTCAGGGTCCTTAGCAAGTATATTCATGAACACTGCAGGGATCTAGAGAAGAACTTGCGGGGACACTGGTTAAATACATTTATCACCATTAAACAAAGTTGAGATTCCGGAAGACTGGAGGATAACAAATACTGTGCCCTTGTTCAAAAGGAACGGGAAGAAAGAATCCTGGGAACTATAGACCAGCAAGTTCAACATCTTTGGTAGGTACATTACTTGAGAAGATACCATGGAATAAGATGTACATGCATTTGGAAGGGCAGGGTCTGATTAGGAATAGTAAGCATGGCTTTGTGCATTGAGGTTTATGCCTAAAAAACTTTTAAAGTTAATTGATGATGTGACCAGGAAGATTGACTTTGGAAGGGTGTAGACGTCGAAACCTATGGTGTGGAAAAGCACAGCAGACCAGGCAGCATTCAAGGAACAGGATAATCGATTTTTCAGGCATAAGCCCTTTATCAAGAATGTCCAAACATCGATTCTCCTGCTTCTCAGATGCTGCCTGACCTGTCGTGATTTTCCAGTGCCACTTTTTTTTCGCTCTGATCTCCAGCATCTGCAGTGTTCACTTTCTCCACGGATGGTAGAATTAGTCTGTATGGATTTCAATTACAACAGAACAGGATGAATGTTTTCAGCCCCTGGACACTGATAAACAGTTACAGCAGGAGGTAAATCAGCCCCTCGAGCCTATAAAACTGTACCCAGAGTAGATCACGCAGCATCAGTATCCTGATACACAGCAACAGTCTATTCAGTCTATTCAGTTACTTGAAGTCCGTAACACAGGAAATCGAAGTGACCACAAACTGCCTGGACTCTGGGCTAGAATGCAATAACACGAGGCCATTTAGCTCCTCAAGCCTGCCCTTGCCTTCAGTAAGATCAGGGCTGATCAAGTCTCGCATGCAATTTCTCTTTCACGCCTAATTCCTTGTAGCCCTTGAATCTCTGACGTGTCAAAGTTCATTGACACCCACTCCCACCCCCTTCCCAATCATTTCTGTAATGCAGCTGTCTGGGACAGAGAGTCCCCAACAGTCTCTACTCTCTGAGAGAAGGAAATACTCCCCACACATATACATTGGCCTATTGACATAAACAAAAGATACGAACTAAGCGTCAGAGTGGCTGTCCCTGACATTACGGCAGGATTTGACGGAGCAAGGTGTCAAGGAGACTGAATAAGATTGAACTGAATGGGATCAGGTGTAATCTCCCCACTGGGTCATTCAGAAAACAATGCGGCTGGTGGACAGCAATCCTCTTAGTCGCTGAATATCTCTGTGGGCGATCCTTCGGGTAGCGTCTTCAGCACAAACACCTTCAGCTACTTTATCAATATCTTTCCCTCCATAATTCGATCAGAAGTGAAGATGTTCTGTAGAAATCACATAAAACTTCAAAACCTGAACAACATTCAAGGTTGTTGTTAACGTTCATGTAACAGCATTGCTAAACCCTGAACATTTTCACAGGATAAAAAGAGGAGCTCTTTCAGCATCTCAAGCTGGTTTCACAGGAATGTGAGAACGCCATTCAGCCCATTGAAACAATTGGACAAACAGACTTGCAGCCAATTGACTCTCTCCTGCCTATTACACCTGAGGAGAGTTTGTAAAAATGTAATTGTTGAAAAGCAGGCGGCTGGAAGACCAAACCAAGCAAAGCAGCATCAGGAGGTGGAGTAGTCAACACCTTGGGAGTAACATTTCTTCAGGAGTGGGGATGGACGTAAGGACTTTTACAGGTAAAGAAGCAGCGTGGGGAGGAGGATGTGGTGTTTTTGAGGTGGGGATGAATCAACACTGTTCAGGGTACCACCGGGTTAGTTGGTTGTAGGAATTAATCCAGTTGGAAGCTGGAAGAAGGGTGCATCAGAGGAATGGAAGGGAGATGGACGGGCTGGGAAGGGAGGGGGAGGTGATGGGAAGAGAATGGCAGGGATTGGGAAGGGAGTCAGCAGTTTGGAAGGGAAGTTATTTGAAATTGGAGAACTCAGTGTTCTCGAGACACTCGAGACACTGACACATCAAAAAGAAGAGGACATTCAGCCCCTCCAAACGGTGATACTGAAACAGGAGGATGTACTTGATGCTGCAACATGACAAACTAATGCAGCAGAGACTGTGCAGACAGACTACTGGCTCTATTGCTAATGGTACACACGTGTTAAGTTAACATCATTTGCTGATCTTGAGGAGGGAAAGTGAATGATTTATACCAAGTTCCAAAAGGGCATCTTCCATCACCGAGATGTTATGGACGAGTCTAGATCACTCAAACCATTCTTAGACAAACAGCCCGGAGCATAACTTCGCAATTTGTTTCATTAAGTGTACAATGAAAATTACATGGTGTAATTTAGCTATGTTGACTACTGGATTTTAAAACAGACAAAAACTTTACTCACAAAAGTGCACAATGAAACACAACGAACAGAATAAAGTACCCCTACAGAACTCAGCTAGATTTAATTATGCTGTTCCGAATGCACATAACAGTCCCAATAAGCAAACTCGCTTTAAAAACCAGTATAAATGGAACACAAGCTTACAGTTTGAAGTTCAAGGCCAGAAGAGAGAGAGAGAGAGTTTCCACACACCTCACTGTTGAACTTCCCAATTCAAGACTCAACTGAAAGATGCTCAGCTCAGCTCAGCTAGTACAGCTCAATGAGCTCACTACTCCCCTTTCATTACACAGGTCACTTCTAAAGCATGACCACTTTGGCCTTCAGTCTTATCTGTTTACAGATAAACAAAAGGCCACTGAAAATCCTTTTAGTCTCTGTACCAAGCCAGACTGACCAGAATCAGGTCCCTTTTTATTGTCCCTCTGAAAGAAAATCAAGGACAAAGACCACCTGAGCCAAAAAAAGCTTCTTGAAAAAAATGGGACTAGCTTTGTGACGCCTCCCCCTTAAAAATGAACCTTCAATACCAAAATATGGCGGCATTTCTAACCGTTCAAAACCAGTTGGTAGTCTAAAAACGCGTATATGCACTATAGCAACTGTAAACATGCAAACATGCACAATCCCATGCAAATTCAGGTCGCAGTGCACTCACAACCAAACGCCTCCATATCTCATTCAAGTTTCAGAAACGCATCGGCAATCACATTTTCACAACCTGCCACATGCACAATTGTCATAATGAATGGCTCCAACAACAAGCTCCATCGAAAGAGTCTGGCATTTTTGTCCTTAATTTTTTCCGCAAAAATCAATGTGTTGTGATCAGCGTATACTATTGTCTCAGATGCATCGCTGGTGATATAAACACTGAAATGTTGTCATGCCAACACCAAGCTTAAATTCTCTTTATCCACGGTTGAATATTTCTGATGATGAAGTTCAACTTCATGGAAAAATATCCGAAGGATTTTTTGATTCCTTCGCCATCTTCCTGCAGGAGCACCGCACCGACCCCCACATCACTGGCATCGAGAGCCACCTTGAAAGGCTTTGTGTAATCCGGTGGGGCTCATACTGGGGGCAGTGGTTAACACAGTGTTTAGGCTGGCAAATTCCTTTTGACAGATTGCTATCCACTGAGTGTTCTTGCCCTTTATTAATAATTTGGTGAGTGGAGCAGCCACACTGCTAAAGTTTGGCACAAACATTCAGTAAAATCCAGTCAACCCCAGGAACCATAATACTACTTTTTGTCGATGATGTGGGAATTTTGTATCTCATGGGGCTATTGGTCCATGTCCAATAACATGGCCTAGGAACGTGACTTGGGCTTTCGCAAATTCACTTTTAGCTAGGTTTGTAACAGTGTTGACTTTGTCATAGTCCCTACATGACTGTGGGGTACCATCTGGCTTTGGTATCATGACTATAGGTGAGTTCCACTTTGATTATGCCATCTTGGAGCATTCACTCTATCTCTTTCTGAACCTGTGCCAACCTTGGAGGGTTATGCCTAAAAGGATGTTGCTTAATCGGAACAGAATCTCCGAAATCTGCATGATGCACAATTATGCTAGTACTTCCCAGTTTAATACCGTATATATCCCAAAGTGATAGTAATAAATCTTTTGGGTCATTTTGATTTTCTTGTGGAAGGTAACTCAATAATTTATCTTAATGTTTGACAACTTTCTCATTGTTCAATCTGATTTGAGGAATGTCCCATTCAGAATCCTCTGAACTTGGTTCTTCCTTCTGTGCTGTAATCATGAACACCTTCTCCTCTTCCTTTCTTTCACTATCAAACTATCTTTTGAGCACATTGACATAACACACTTTGTGAGATTTCTTCCTGTCTGGTGTCCTTAGCAAGTAGTTCATCTCACTAAATTTCTTATCAATTTGACAAGGTACGCAAAACTTTGTTTTTAAAGGCTCACCTGCTACTGAAAAGAACACAGATGCCTTATTCCCAAATGCAAAATTGTAAATTTGTGATTTCCTATCCGAATCCTGTTTCATGGTATGCTGTGATACTTTTAAATGTTTCAAGCCAACTCTCCAGCTCTATTTAATCGTTCCCTAAAATTTGACACATTGTCCAAATGGGTGGTCTCGGAATTCTTACTTATTAATTTCTCCTTCATCAATTTTAATGGTCCTCCTAGTTCTTGTCCAAAAATTAACTCAAATGGACTGAATTTGGTCGATTCATTCGGTGCTCCATCATCGAAAAAAGTTCAAAAGGAATTTCCTTATCGCAGTCATCTGGATAATCCTGACCATAAACGCTCAACATGGTCTTCATTTTTTTTAATGCCATCTCTCTCCTGTTCTCTGTGATTCTGGACAGTGAGCAGTAGATTTGAATTGTTTTATTCCCAAGTTATCCATCGCCTCCTTGAATAGTTTGGATGTGAAGTTTGTTCGTTGATCTGACTGTATCATATTGGTCGTCCGTATCTAGGAAAAATATTATTTTTTTTTCTGCAATCTTTATAGCTGTGATGCTGCATAATGAGATTGCCTCTGGATATGTTGTCGACACATCCATTACTGTTAATAAATACTTATTCCCACCTTCTGTTTGTGGTAGGGGTCCGACGCAATCAATCAAGATACTTGTGAAAAGATCGTCAAATGCTGGAATAGGTATTAAAGATGCAAGTTTTATTACTGTCTTCGTGATATGTTTGACACGTCTGGCAAAATTCAGCTACATCTTTGTATAGTCCAGGTCTATAAGCAAATCATTGTATTTTAGCTGGTGTTGTACTCACCCCAAAATGACCTCCAACTGGTAGCTCAAGTGCCAGTCGCGGCACCTCCTTTCTATAGCCAACTGACAAAACAATTGGATGATTTTCTGCCCATGTCTGATCTGTTTGAAATGTCTTCATTAAGACATAATTTGTTCGGTAATAACAGACAGGAATGCTTTCTTTCTTTCTTGGTAAATGCCTTTTGATATAACTATTTTAATTCCTCATCTTTCTGCTGCAGGTCAATCAACTTAGCAGAGCTAACAATACTTGCATGTTCTCCTCCTTGCTCCTTCTCTGTTCTACGTATCTGATCAAAATAAGATTCGGATAACACTACATCAACTTCCTTTTTATCCCTCCTGCTTCTACCTGAATATTGTGATCTGTGATCACACGGTCAGGGAAGATTCCTGGATAAGCATTCTCCACTTCTTCCCTTGCCTGAATCTCCACTGGATTTTCAACTGGAGTAGGCAGCATACCTACTGGCGAATCAGCTATATCATTTGCAAGGACAAATTTTATTTCTGGAGCTGAGAGTTTGAGGTCCAGTACTCCTATCACACATTATCCACTGTTCTCCCTTTATATAACTGAGCACTCTTTGTCTCACCAAGAATTCTTGTTACCAGCACATTTTCTGGCAATAGTCTCTCAGTGTGCCTATCTTCTCATCCCTCAGTACTGCAGCCTGAGAAGATCCGGTCTCCTTCAATATTGGAACCGGCTTATCTATGAATCCTGGTCTATGTGAATAAACTTTACACTTGTATGTATATTTTAAGCATATTTGGCACATATTCCTTGATCAACTTCTGATCATCTTGTACACTCTGAGGCAGTTGTCTTACTTCCCTTATGGTTTTTGTTACTGGTCCAACAAATCTTCCAGGCTTGTCTGGTTTTCCTACATCTGGTTTTCCTCGGCCACCAACACTGTGATTTTGTGTGGCCCATTTTATTACAATGAAAACACCGGGGGCATTTAGCAAGAAAGAGAGTGATGCATTCCTATCTGTTACTACTTAACAAATTATGTCTTAATGAGGAAATGGAGGCTATCACTTCTTTGTCCCTCTCAAGGGTTTCTTTTTTAGCCTGTGGTAAATTATCCTTATTGTCTTCACTGAGATCTACCTTTTCCTTTCCACGTGAGGATACCTCTTTGCTCCAATTTCTATCCCTCATGGACTGAAATAGATTCTGGAAGCCAAACTGAGTTTATGGACCAACAGATAATCATCAGCCACTTTAGCTGATAACTTTGCTGTTTTAACTCTCTTTTTATCCACATGAGGTCGCACTGCTTCAAGCAGTGAATATTTGAATTTCTCCAAATTACTTACCGCTCGAAGTGCAACACAGGATTGCTTGCTTTATTCAAGTTCTTATTCATCTATCAAAATTTTTCTGTTTGATCCTTTCAAACTCAATGTAGTTTTGACCAGGATCCCTCATTAGATTCCAGAAACCAGATCCATCCTCTGAAAGGGATGCGAATGCCTCACTAGCCCTACCTAAAAGTTCCATTTGGATTAACAAAACTCGCATTGACTCTGGCCATTGCATTTGTCTAGTCACCTTTTCAAATGAGTTGAGAAAGCCTTCCATATTCTTCTCATCAAACTTAGGCAATGCTTGACCGAGGATAGGCTTCTGACGACCAGGGATTTGCTCATCCTCACTCATTTCCTTACTCACCCTACCCTCAGCCTTTATCTCGAGCGCTTTACGCTGACTTTCCTTTTTAAAGTGTCAGTTTTTGCTGTTCAAAAGCTCTCTCTTTCTTTTTCCTCTGCTGCTCTCGCTTTTCCATCTTTTCTGCTTCTGTTTTTCCCCTCTTCTGCTTTTAAACTGTTTCATTTCTGCTGCCCTTTCCTTATATCTCGCCACTTATCTCAAGCTGCCTCATTTGCAATTGAATTCGTGCCAGTTCTGTAGATTCTGATGGTTTCTCCAGCAAGTGTAATTGATGAGCTATTGCTATAAGTATCTCTCCTTCCCTCACAGAAGCAGGAAGGTCCAATTCCAGCTCCTCTGCTTATTCCAGCAGCTTGGTCTTATTCACTTTTTTCAAACCTTCAAAAGTCATTGCATCCACATCTAGAAAACGTTTGGCGACTGTAAACCATTGCTATCCAAAGCTTCGTCTACCCAACAAACCCAACACCCGAAATAAAGACACGAGCACCTCACACTCTCTGTGTGAACTCCCGCAAAGTGAGCCAGTCTGTTATGGACTCGGCTCGACCACTTAAAGCATTCTTAAGTAGGCTGCCCAGAGCATAACATTGCAACTTGTTTCGGTAAGTGCACAATGTAAATTACCCGGACTAAGTTATTGAGATTGTCTACTAGATTTTAAAACAGACAAAAACTGTATTCAAAAGATTACACAATGAAACACAAAGAACAGAATAAAGAAGCCCTACTGAACGTAACCTATGCAGAAAGACGTAATTACGCTGTTCCAAATATACACAACAGTCACAATAAGCAAACTCCATTTAAAGACCAGTATAAATGAAGCACATGCTTTCAGGTTAATGTTGAAGGGAAGAAGTATCATCTGTTTACATATAAGCAAAAAGCCTCTGGAAATCCTTTTCATCTCTGTACCAAAGGAGACTGATCGGAGTAAGGCCTCGTTTTATTGTCCCCCTGATAAGCATCAAAGACAGGTCTCCTTGAGCCAAGGACCATCTCGTTTGTTTTCCACCCAGCTAATCATAAACTATCTGTTTGTTTGCTTCTTTCCCTCTACCTTTCTCTTTCTCTATCTATTCTAATCAGTCCTTCTCCCATTTACAACAAGCGTCCCTGTCACCAACATCAATCACAGCAGCGTTCAGTTCTGATGTCTAGTCATTGGACTCAAAATGCCAATTCCTTTTTTTCCCCCGCTGTGAGGCTGCCAAATCTGCGCAGTTTCTCTGGCACTTTCTCGTTCTTTTTGATTCTGATCTCTTGCATCATTCTTTGATTTATTTAACCTTTACTTTTGTTATTACAAGGGATGTCTGGATCGCTGACCCTTTACTGTGAGCTCATTCCCGAAGGTCGTACAGAGCCAAGCACATGACTGTGGGTCTGATGTCAGTCTTAAGCCAGATCAGGTAATAATGCTAGATTTCTTTTGCAAACTACATTAGTGAAATAGATAAATTTATAGACTAAATGCTGGTGATGTTATGGTCAGAATTAGTGAAACTTGTTTTTATTTCCAAATCCTGCCATTTGAATTTACGTTCTGACATAATTTGTGGTAGGATGTGAAACAGTGTCTTTATGTGTAAAAGCTTGTGCCGCTGAATTACATTTATTGCAACCTTATTACTCTGACAGTTTCCCTCTTATGAGATTATTTTAGAGACAAGAACAAGGTTGTGATCGAAATATTTAAAACTGAAATCATGCTTCGAGAAGAACTGTAACCATAAAGGCATGAAAAATTGTTTATTAAGCGTCAGCATCGATGCCAAGATGGCGACTGGGGATATTATTGAGCTGAAAGTGGATAAGTTTGATGATGGACAGAACACCGAGACATAAGTGAATTCCGGGTAAAAATGTACTTCAGGATTGTGAACAATCTTGCTCTCTGGTGTTTGTGAGGGCGGGGTTGTGGGCGGTTCTGAAATTTGTGGATAATGAATTGACTTTGCATTTGAATCCGAAGACAACGTTTTCCGCCTTTGCCAAATATAGGTAACAGAAATAGCAAGGAAGTTCGCCATGGTTTATGGAATTAGTAAATGGATAGAGATGGAGGTACTTCCCAGGAACACCAACGTTAGCGAGCATGGGATAGTAACCTGTCTGAATAATCATCAGTATACCGTATATCCGATCTGATAATGTCGACCAATACCAGGAAAGATAGAACAGTCCCCATTACAAACTCCTGTCCATTGTTGCAGCATTCCAGTCTAATGTTCGCAGATTCTGATCAACTAATGGAGCATTACAGACTATTCTCAGATGTTTGCCTCTCCTTTTCCTGTCTCTGCAGCTGCTGATCCCTGTTAGCAGCAGAGATGATGCATCTGCTGATACAATGGCAAGAGCAATGCAAGAAACCCCTTATTAATAGGAGAGCGAAACCGTCCAGTGACATCATTAAGATCCATGGAGACTGACATCAATCATAGTCACTGAACAAACAGGCGTTGTTCATTTGCAATACTGTAACTGCCTGAACCTCCACCACCACCACCCTCAAAAACCACAATCTAGATGTTGTTACCGTGCTGATCGCTCCTCGACTAGAAAAGGCACCAGCTGATGGATTTACAGAGGATACCTTGGCACTCCATTACACAGGAAATGTGGATTTGCCTGGTCATTCCTTTCATTGACCTAATGAGGCAATTTTGTATCTTCAACACTCAATGTGCGTTAGCACCTTTTTTAAGTAGAAACTCACAAACACCTGAACACAAGTTATTGGCTTCAAAGCAGGAAGACTTAATTGTTTGAGTTCAGTCCAAAGCCAAATGTGGTAATTTGTCACCTTTTGCAAGGTTATATTATACATGAATTTTCTTCTTCATTGGGGTTCTAAATGACCCAAGATTCCAATATGTCTGAGTTTTGAAAGGTTCATTTGTGTTCCTTTTGTTTATACCTAACTGGTAATGCCTCAGGCAGAACGCATTCAAGTCTTTAAATAAAAACATGTGCAAGCAAGCGGACGTGGCCAGCTCTCTAGCTGGGCAGATCGATTCAGTTTGGGGGTTAGCTGAGTTAGGGTCACTATTGGAATTGAACGCTCTCTCTCTCCTTCTCTTCCGACCTCATTACCTGTAAGCTTTTTGTATCAGATTTACTTTTGGTGATAAAGCATTTGTTTATTGGAATTCTTGCAAGTATTTTGGAGCAACATCCTAAAGTCTGGATAGCCTCTTGGTTGGATAAAGTAAGTTAGTTGAATATTCTATTTTCAGTTTCATGTGCTTCATTCCGTAATTTGGTAAAAATGTTTGTTTCACACTCGGCAGTCTGACCAGCTAATTCACTCCGGAAATATCCACTATACACTAACCTTCAACAAATACCAAAGTTAGGTCTGGACTACCTGCTTAAAAATGTTTTGAGGGATCGGGCCAGATTGGGGGGCCTTTGCGGAATTTAGACAGCGAATGGCAGTTTTTAGAGTCTCGTTTTTCGTGTGTGGATTTGGTGGGTAAACATAACTTCAGAAAACAATAGCTCTGGAAGTCACAAAGGGTGTTTGGGAGATGGGAGAATCGACCTTGGGACTGTTACAAAATGCACATAAATCCAAGCTGCGGGAATTAGTAGACAAGGTGGAATTGAAACTACCTCCTAATGTGAGGAAATATTAGATGTTTGCAGCAACAGTTCCGCATTCCAATTTGCTGGAAGCTCCATTGGGGTCTGTACAAATGACTAAACTTTAATCGGAAATAAAGCAGCTGAGTAAGAAGCCGAAGTGAAGCAGTTTGCGTTATGACTAAAATTAAAAGAGAAACAAAGAAAACGAATTGGTTTTATCAAGGAAAGAGAGAAAAAAAAACGAATGGCTTTAGCAGGAGATAAACAAAGAGAGAGAGCGTTTGAGCTTCAGCGATGTACACTGAGAGTGGAAAGTCAGCTGAAAACAATGGAGATGAAGGCTGAAGGAAAGCTTACTGAGAAACAGCGTGAGGATTAGCAAACCCATGGTAGTCAAAAGCCTGGTGAGATAATTTTTAGGTATATTTATGCCTTGCCTAAGTAGGATATGGAAAACCTTTTCAGTTCGTTTGAATAACTGGCTAAACAATTACATTTGCCAGTGACCATGTGGGTTTTTTGATCCAAATGAAACTTGTAGGTAGAGCTAGTGAGGTATCCGCATTAATACCAGAGGAGGGATCTAGGGAGCATAAGGAGGTGAAGAAAGTGCATATGAGCTTGTGCCAGAAGCCTAAAGACAACATTTCAGGAATCGTAGGAGTGACCCTGGTTAAACCTATATTGAGTTTGAAAGGGTCAAAGAAAGTAATTTTGAAAAATGGATAAGACCTTTAAAAATCGATCTAATATATGATGCACTTAGAGAGATAATTATTTTATAAAAAATCAAAGATTCATTGCATGAATTAGTGCAAACTCATGTGGAAGAGCAGAGAGTTAAAACAGCAAAGTTAGCAACTGAAGAAGTTGATGATCATGATTTGTTTCATAAAACACATTTTGGCTTTCAGAATCAATTTCAGTGCATGATGG
This sequence comes from Chiloscyllium punctatum, assembly GCF_047496795.1. NCBI lineage: Eukaryota > Metazoa > Chordata > Chondrichthyes > Orectolobiformes > Hemiscylliidae > Chiloscyllium > Chiloscyllium punctatum. The sequence goes on from NC_092790.1 coordinate 10,245,639, forward strand.
ATAGAGGAAATCCTCACGTGGAAAATGACATGTAGATCTCAGTGAAGATCAGAAGGATTACTTACCACAGGGTAAAAAGGGAACCTTTCAAGGGGACAAAGAAGCTAAAAATCTCCGGTGTTTTCGTTGCAATAAATTAGGTCACAGGAGAGTACTCTGTTGGTGGGCTAGGGAAAAGAAAACAAATGTAAGAAAACAGGATAAGCCCGGGAGTTTTATTGGAGCGGTAACAGAAAGCACAGTGGAGGCTAGAAAGCTGCATCAGAGTGTACAAGTTGATCTGAGGTTGGTCAAGGAGGAAGTGCCAGATCTGCTTATAAATTATACCTGCAAAGGGAAAGTGTATTCACGTAGGTCAGGAGTAGCAGGTAAAGAGGATGCACTATTTAGAGACGCAGGATCCTCTCAGTCTGTGATGCTGAAAGATACAAAGGTATGTATTCCTGAAGGACTATTTCCAGAAAAGGTACTGCTAAAGTGAATTTATGTGAGACAAAAAGCGCACAATTATGTAAAGCAGGGATGGAGTATCCAGTAAAGTGTGGAGAAATTGCGGTGGGAGTATTGGACAAACTTTCAGCACCAGGAATACAATTTGTCCTTGTAAAGTATGTAGCTGGTTCACTGGTAGAAATGCTGCCTGCTCTGGTTGAAAAGCCAGTGGAGTCACAGGCAACTGAAGCAAAGCAGGCACCTCATCCTGGAATCTTTCCTGATTATGGGGCAACAAGGTCGCAATGTCACCAGCTGAAACAGGAGAGATCATAAATGTAAAGATGAGAAAGCTGAAGTGGCATTGGCAGAGATGTTGTTTCATCAGATAGTTGAAACAAAACAAGAGTAAATTTGTGATTATGGAAATATGTTTAGATCAGCTAAACTAATTGAGTTACAGCATAAAAATGAAAAGTTAAAGCAGTTATGTCCCATGGAACACAGGGAAATTTAACCAATTGGATGCACAATTGTCTTGAAGGTAACGGATTATTTTCCAGACTGGAGGCCTGTGGCCAGTTGTGTGCTGAAAGAATCAGTGTTGAGCTTGCTGCTTTTCATCACGTATATGCACAACTTGGAAGTGAATATCAAAGGCATGATTACTAGGTTTACTGATAACAGCAAAATACGGTGCAGTGGACAGTGAGGAAGATTATCTCAGATTACAAGAGCACCAATGGAAGCGGGTGTAATTAGACATTGAAAATATATCTGGATAGATACATAGGTAAGAATGGTTCAGAGGTATATTGGCAATATGCTAGCAAATAGGACTAGATCAGATTAGGATGTCTGGTCAGCATGGACAATTTGGACAAAAGTGTCTGTTTCCGTGGTGTCTGACTCTCTGATTCGATAAGATTGATTAGGAAAAGTTCTAAAGGCCTTTCGAGTGGAAATTCTCTTCCGCAAAAGATTGTGGTGCTGCTTTGTTTACATGTATTCAAAGATGTATTAGTTAAGTATTTGTCCATGAAGTGAGTCATGGATAATTGGATACAGAGAGGAAAGTGGGGCTGAGACCACAACTGACCAGCCACAATCTTAGTGCCTGGGGGAGAAAGCTCACAGTGTGTAATGACCCACTACTGTTCCTCAGTCCCATGTTTCTGTGTTCCATTCAGCCCCTGAAACCTGCTAGACAGGAGCACTGGGAGGCCACGTAGTGCTATCACCTCGTGCACAGAAACAGAGGAAACTATCTCAATACTTTCCCACACGGTTTAGGTGATTTGGAAAATGTAATTGTATAACCCAGACTGGGTATCAAAGAGGCCCCTCATCTCACTTTACAGAGATTCCGCATTTTGCTAAATGTGCTTCATTTGTTGGTCACGCTTTCGAACTAGGTTGACTGTGAATACAGCCCGGACATATCACCCAGAGATGGCTCAGAAAATCCTCTGGACTCCCAGACTGTAACATTCAATAACCAAACTTCCAGGAAATTAACACCCTGTAATTTTCCAATAATAGAATGTGAGAACGTAGAAAAAGAAGCAAGTCGTTCGCTCCCTACCCCCACCCCTGAAGATTGCCTTGTCCTTCAGTAAGATCATGGCTGATCTTCTCTCGGTCTCAAGTTCTCTTTCATGCCTAAATATTCATTGCACTCAACTATCTGACAGCTCAAAATCCATTTGAAGCCTCTTTAAATACTTTCGTAGAACAGAGAACGTAGGACATTACAGCACAGTACAGGCCCTTCGGTCCTCGATGTTGTGCTAATCTTTTATCCTTCTCTAAGATCAGATTCATCGATATACTTTCGTGCATTATCTTTCATGTGCCTATCCAAACATTTCTTAAATGTCCCTCAGGTATCTGACTCGACTAGCATTGCTGGCAGTGCATTCCACGCACCCAACACTCTCTGTGTAAAGAACTGAACTTTGACATCTCCCCAAAACCATCCTCCAATCACTTTAAAATTATGTACCCTCGTTCCCTCGTTAGAGAGATTTCTGCTAGGGGAAAAGGTATCTGGCTATTCACTCTGTCAAGGCCTCTCATCATCTTGTACACCTGTATCCAATCACCTCTCATCCTGCTTCACTCCAATGAAAAAGGCCCTCACTCCCTCAATCTTTCTTCATAAGACCTGATCTCCAGTCCAGTCAGCACCCTGGTAAGTTCCCTTTGCACCCTCTCTAAATCTTCCTCATCCTTCCCAGAATGAGGTGACCAGAACTGAACACAATATTCCAAGTGTGGTCCAACCAAGGCGCTATAGAGCTGCAGCATAACCTCGCGGCTCTTAAACCCAATCCCCTGCTAATCAAAACTAAATTACTATATGCCTTCTTAACAACCCTATCACAATTTGGGTAGCAAACTTAAGGGATCTATGGACATGGACCCCCAAGACCCATCTGTCCCTCCACACTGCCAACAATCCTGCCTTTAACCCTGTATTCTGCATTCACATTCGAACTTGCAAAGAGAGTCACTTCACACTTTTCCAGGTTGAACTCTATTTGCCACTTCTCAGCACAGTTCTGCATCCTGTGAATGCCCCATTGCAACCGAGAACAGCCCTCCACACTATGTACCACTCCACAAACGTTCGTGTCATCAGCAAACTAACTAACCCACCCTTCCGCTTCTTCATCCAAATTATTTATAAAAATCACAACAAGCAGCGGTCCCACAACCGATCTATACGAGGATAAGCTAGTATCCTTGTGCTATCTTATCGAACTCACCTCATTCACTACCTACTCAATCTCACAGTGTTCCTCTGATTCAATGCCAGCCCGATTCTCCAACCCAACATAACTGGAGATACTCACCAGCACACTGATGCCCCTGGATATTCCGTGATAACTGGCATTGGTGCCATTTTTCAAGTGTCAATGGGCACACGGTTGATCTTTCTCAGTTTGGAGCAACACTGTACAGTTGACCCCGCACATGGCAGACAAGGGGAAGTAACACAACGAATTTTCATCTCTCTCTATCTCTCTCACTCTCTACATATGCACTTATTTTATATACAATCACAATTAGTAATTCTGGCTATTTCACCTTTCTCACTTTATTGTAGGAGAAAGTGAGGACTGCAGATGCTGGAGATCAGAGCTGAAAATGTGTTGCTGGAAAAGCGCAGCAGGTCAGGCAGCATCAAATGAGCAGGAGAATGAACGTTTCTGGCATAAGTCCTTCTTCAGGAATGTGTTGCATTCAGCCAAACACCACTTCAAAACATTTGTCCCGTTATGAAATACAATTTCGAGTAGAGAACGTTTTATCCTCTGCTGCTATCTTGACCGCTACCTTCCCCTGTGAGGAACGATATAAAATACTGGTGTAAATTGCCTGTCTATTCCCAGCAGCCAGTTCCCTAGTCACACCCTCCAAATGTCCTCAATATACTTTCCTGACTTTCTTTCTACCAAAGAGCACACACCTCTTTAAGTCTTCTTATATACACGGAAAAGCTCGTGCTTGTTTTTATATGTCTTGCCAATTTGCTTACATCACATCTTTTGTTCCCTTTTCTTATCTTTCTGTAATCATGCAGTCAAATCGCGCACAAACACAATCTTTGGTCCAACTTGTCTATGCCGGCCAGGTTTTTCAAAGTAAACTAGTCCCACCGGCTTGCATTGGGGCCAAATGCCTCAAAAGGGTTCCCATTCATATGTTTGTCCAAATGTCTTTCAAATTTGCATCTGCCAGACTTGCATCTGTCAGTCTTCCTCTGACAGCTCATTCTATAAACTCATCACCCTGTATGTAAAAAATGTTCCTTCTTCCTCCCTTTTAAATCTTCCCTCTTACACCATAAACGTATGCTCTCTCTCTCTGGTTTGATTTTCCTATCCTGTAGAAAGGACCTTGGCTTTTCGCCCTGTCCATGCCTCCCCTGAATTTATAAATTTCTATAATGTCACCCCTCAACCTCCTACACTCCATCTGATACGATCTTCAAGAACAAGCATTTAAAGATAAGCACCGCAAATTTGAAACAATATTCAAAATGACAGGAAAAAGAACTCAGCCCAAACTTCCAACTGTTTTTTCTTTTATTTTTCTATGTTATAATACTAAGGCAGCATGAAAATCTTACTTGTGCCAATAACACTCCAGGCACCTGAATTCCTTTGGCGGCGGTGATCATCTCTAAAGTGAAAATGTATCTCTGGCCAGATCTTTCTAATACTACATGCTCCACATCCTCCCTCCTGGCCTCCCTATGACCTTGAGTCTTCTTTATCTTGCATTCAATAGAGAGAACCCCATTCCCCAATTCACATCTTAATTTAAACTCATTTTGCATCATCTTCTCGTTCACCACTGCTGGAAGTCTGTTTATCTGTTGTCACGCCCTCTTTTCACTTTCACCCATGTCTAGCAAGGGCTAAAATGCTCAGTTTCCAATCCTTGTCAGTTCTGAAGAAGTGTCATACTGGACTTGAAACGCTAACTTTGATTCTCTGTCTCTGTAGAGGCTGCCAGACCTTCTGAGTTTGTTCAGAAATGAATAGACACATAACCAATTTTCAATTAAACCAATAACAATGGATACTGGAAATAGAAATGCACAAATTGCTGTAGAAACAAGGACCCTAAAGATGCACTCTGCTGTCACTCCACAAGATGCAACCTGCTTAGTTTGTTCAGCAATTTCTTTTTTTGAACAAGTTCCAAGGAAGTGTGTCAAACCTGCTCAAACAAAGTGCCGTACATTGGGAAGTCAAGAAAAATGCAAAGTGCACAAGTTCATTGGCTCTGAAACGAGATAAGCTGGCATCACTGACACGACAGAGGTCTTAATCTTGGTCAGGGAGAAAAACAGAGGGGAAAACATTCACTTCAAACACAGTAGATGGTATTATGGGAAAGAAAACGATTCAGATGAATATGTTAAGGTATTTGAGTTATGTAACATATTGGAGGCGTGACATCAGGGAGAGACACTCAGCAGAATGAGAATATGATAATGGAAGTGAACCACATCAGAAACCAGTTTAGGTCACTGTCTACAGGCCTGATGGGTGAATGGGTCCCGGTTTGAACTAGGGGAGAGTCAGTTGAATTGCAGATATTGCAGCTCACAATGGGTTATCATCTGATGTTGTAGATCACAGCAGCAGCCGCAGCAGAATTGCATTCAATAACAATCCATAACTTTCTTCCCCAGGATAATCCATCACTCTATCATTACCATCAAACCGAGAGATGGTTCAGTGACGGGTTTGGGTGAACATGCCAGAGTAAGGACCATGTGTATGTAAACATGATGACAACCCATTAAACCTACCACACTTGACTGGTTACATTCCAAACAGCAGAACTACAATCTGATGGAGAGGGGGAAATGATCCCAAGACTAACAGATAAGATCGAAGCGCTGAAGTCCTGCCACATTTAGTCATCAATGTCGATGGACTGTTGAACAATTTACTAGAGGAGAGGACTCCACAAATATCCCCATTCTAAATCAACGAAACGCTCTGTACATCATTGTAAAAGACAAGGATGTAGTGTCTGCACTATCTCAGACGTGTTGAGTCGACAATCCACCTCACCCTCCTCATGATGCTCACAGATTCACAGATGCCACTCTTCAAGCAAATTCGATTCACTGCACATAACATGAAAAAAAGCTTAACATAGTAGACACGACAAAGGCAATGGGCCCTGACTCCATTGCTGCAATAGGACTGAAGACCTGTGCCGCACAACATGTCGTGTCCCTGGGGAAGATGTTTCATTCCAACTCCAACTTTGACATCTGCCTGGCCACGTGGAAAATTACTCAACTCTATCCAGTCCCATAACAAGGGAATAACTACAGCCTGAACATTTACCACGCACTCGGTCCCGTCCCGATCGTCAAATCGGTGGGCGTTCGTTTGACAGAGCTGTCAAGCAGCACAGAAATAACCTGCTTAGTGTGGATTCCAAAAGGTCCCCATCTAGAGATGGTGCGGTTGTGGAAATGCCATTGGATTACTAATCTAGACCAAGCAAATGCTCTGGTGGAAGTTAAAAACAATGAACAAACTATCGAGATCTAAAATCTGGCGTCAGTATAAGTGATCTTGAATTTAATGCCGATTGTAAACATGTGTTCCTTCCCCAATGTACTTTCAGAAAGTGTATCTCCTGGTCTAGCCCGCAAGTGTCTCCAGAAACACAGACATTTGATAAACTCTACAATGGGCTCAGAAACAGCCAAGCAAGACTCTCAATTGTATCAAATTGCTCTGAATTCTAAAAGGATAAAACCGGACAGAACACCCAGCAACAAGCTTGGTTTTGGAAGAGGGAACGGGAAACACGGTCGTTTTCACCGTACAGATGCTGCCTTCCTGATGTTTGAGAGCTTGTGACATTAGTTACAGAGCTTTCCCACGGAGTGCACAGAAGCATTAGGAAAGAAGCAAGGCATTAGACACTTTAAGGCTTAACCGTTCCAGATCTTGGAGACAATCTCCTCAATGCATTTTTCCCCACACAGTGTTCATATCCCTTAGTATGTTTAAACATCGGGATATATCAAATAAGAATTACTGTAGTTCATTCGGTCCATCAAATTCGCTCCTCTGTTCAACATAGAGACAGTTCTCTATTAACACGTGTTTATTAAACATGATTTGACTGCAAAACTATTGGTTGCGCACCTTTTTATAACGAAAGCTCCTATTCTCTGTTCCGTGATTCTACACCTGACACCTGCTGAACATTAAATCCCAGCCTCAGGATTCTCTGTCTGCAAAATGCACCCTCAATTTGTTCAGCTAAAACAGAAATGCAATTTGCTCTGCTAGCCTTGAACCTGAGCCTGAAACTGGGATTCTAATCTACATTTAGAAGTAAGTTTATTTCAAACCGGAAAGAATCTTGATGAGAGGTGGAATTCCCCTTTGGCATCACGTGGTCAGTCAGCTTACGCCTTTTCTGGTGAAGATCTTAGTGAAGGTACAGTGCTGTAGTCATTGACTGTAGTGGAGAGTGTTACGGTTACTGCACTGTTTAATTACAATATATGACTTAAAGATTTAATTAGACTGTGCTAGTGTGTGTGCTGGGATAACCTCAGTTTTTGGTTAAAACCAATAACTTGCTGGTTCGGCCTTTACCTTCTTTTTCCCATAGCCCTGAATATTAATATTCATAGTTTTCTATAACATCGTGCATATTGTAACATCTACACGCATCTGAAACATCTTTGCCCATTCACTCAAGTTGTCTCAATCAACTTGGAGCTTTTTTAGATCCGGCTCCCCCACCCACAATCAGTGTCATCAGCAGATTTGGGAATATTCCGTTTGATTCCGTCGACCAAAGGTTTGGTGTGTATTCGGAAAGCTGGGAGCCAAGCTCGATTCCTGCTATATCACCCAAACCTTCCACTGGAACAAAGCATTATTGTATTCCTTCTCGCTGCTTCCTGTCATCTCTCCCATTCAAAAACCATGTCCACATATTAGCCGCCGTCCCATAAGATTAGAATTTGTATGGTAGCCTTGGGGCTTTATCAGTAATCCTTTTGAAAACCTAATCGTTTTGCATTGATTGCTTCTCCATAATTTTGCCAAAATCACTTTCTCAAATATGACTCCCTTTGATATATTTCCCTCTGATGACTTTTTCTCTGCCCTGTAATGTCAGTCCCGATTCTTTGTCTAAAATGTTTATTTGCTAATTTCATTCTATTCACTTTTTTCTCACCATATTAAAGTTTCCTCGCCTTGCTGGGAATATTTCTTTTTCATTTTGTTGTCTTCTGTGAAGACATAACCTTTGTACATGCTCCATAGTTCTACCTTGTCCATGTTCTCTATTCTCCATTCTCTGGTTTCAATCTGTAAGGAAGCCACACATTATTTCCCTTATTTTTGCCAGTGACATACTTTTAGAATCTATTACAAGTTCACTTTTATAACCCAGTTCAAAATTCTTCAAATTCATCAATTCCTGTGTTATGCTGCTTAATGATTAACGTTCCACAGCCAAACAATCGCAGAAGCACTGACTCTGTACTGTCCTAAATGAAGCACGATCTACATTAGTCCCACTTCCCTATATTACTTTCCATAACCATGTATGTTATGGCACTTCAAGGGCACGACCATGTTACTTATTAACAGTTGTGAGGTTGCCTGTGCCAATTGCCCTCTCATGAAGTGTATCCCTGAACCTAACACTCTCTGGGTGAAAACCAATCCTGAAATCCTCACTCAGTCTCAAACCCTTCACTTTAACAGCGTACTCCCTTGTCATTGGCTCTTTGACTGAAAGGAACAGCTGCTGTCTACCCAACCTGTCCATGCACCTGGTAATCTTATCCTTCTCAATCACGTCTCCCCCTCAGCCTTCTCTGCTGCAAAGTAAACAACCCTTTCCAGGGGACATCCTGATGAATTTCCTCTGCCTCCCCCCTCCCCCACCTTCAGTGCATTCGGATCCTTCCTGTATTGTGGCTCTCAGAATTGAACACAGTATTCCATCTTGGCGTAACCAAACTTCCGCAGAGCTCTTATAAACTATGCCTCGATGAACAAAGGTTATGTTTATGGTCGCCTATGCTTTCTCAATTTGTGCATTAACCTGTTTCATCACATTCAGGGATGTGTGGAGAAGCACCGTTTGTGCTTCCTAGTGTGCTGCCATTCATTGAGTACTCCCCATCTGGTTCCTTCTTCCAAAGTGTATCACCACATTTTTATCAGGGTTACATTGCCATTGATCCACACATATGAAAATTCCATCTGTAACTTCCTGTAACATAAGGCCATCCTCCTCACCTACAAACACCTGGCCAATCATTGTGTCAAACGCCAACTGATTTATCACACTCACCCCACCCCCTCCATATTCACACCTGCATCATTTAAGAATACCACAAATAATAAGGTTAAAAATCACAAAACGCCAGGTTATGATACAACAGTTTCATTCCGAGGCACTATCTTTCGGAGTGCTGCTTCGTCATCACGTGATTATGCTCTTCGAAATGTCGTGCATCCACATAAACCTGTTGGACTACCATCTAGTGTTCTGTAACTTTTAATTTTGCCCAAACTAGTCCAACATTGGTGCCTCTAAATCACAAATAAGAAGGGACACAGCACTGATCCCAGTGGTACACGATTGGGCACTGCTCTCCAGTCAAACAAACAGCCTTCTACCAGCAGACCTTCTGTCTCCTACCATTAAGTTGATTTGGATGCAACTTGTCAAGCCACTAATGAGTCCTAACTGTTCCCTGGTTATTCTGTTCCGCTGGACAAACTTGTAGTTTATGTGTGGATTCTCCTTAATCTTTCCCTGCCAGCAGGTTTCCATCCTGCTGTGTTAGTCAATCCCGTTAAAGCGAAGAATTGCCTTCTTATTGCAATTTGCAATTGTCTATCCTTTATCCTGCCATTCATTGCCTTAATTGTAGAGTAGACAGCCAGAGAACCATCCTATTTATTTCCACTTTGTCATATGTTTAGTGATTTTTCTAAATTTCACTGCGATCACCGATCATTCTTTAAAACTTTGGAGGACACATGAGGCAATCTCGCCATCTGAGGGATGAATCTGGAGAATGTCCATTGCACATCCTCTGTTGTCAGTACATTCTTGCTTAAATTGGGTCACCACCACTTTACACAATACTCCAGGTACAGTCTCATTAACAAACTCTGAAACTGCTTCAACATGACCTTCCACCTATGTTCTGATTCTCTTAAATGAAGGCGAGCCTGACTTTAACTTTCCTCTTACATATATTCCTCAAATTACCATTCACATTACTTTATTTATGAACACACTGCATGAGTTCTTATAAAAAAGCCTTTTGAAAATCGAAATATGCAATTTCTATGTTGCAATAAACAAGTTCAAATCATTCTGAATTTTGACAAGTATGATGACTCTGTCAGTGTAGACTGATTCTCTCCAATGTCGCTGTTAATTTCTAAATATCCAGTATCAGATCCTATATGATAGATTCCATCAGTTTCCCTACAGATGTCATGTTAATCGGTCTGCAGTTCTCCACACAATCTCTTCTTCCCTTTGCAGATGCTTGGATCCCTCCCATCCATCTACAATGCTTGGAACACATTGACTAACTTCGATTTATCTACAATGGCGTCCAGCCTCTGCAGAATGTACATGAAAATAAAACAGCCATCGACAACACAATTCATGTCTGTATTGCTGATTTATTTCTAATATTTTGATACGAAGTACAACTGGCTCATCAGATTTAGCAATGCTCAATCCAGCTACAAAAGTACCATACTAGTCTTCAACTACTACCTTGTTAAGGATATGAATTGACTTTATCTCTTTAGTTCCAAAAGTTCCATATGATCACTTGGCATTTAAAACGATTTTCTGGATCTTCCTCCATGAAGACAGAAGCAAAGTAACTGGTTATTTTCTTGGCCTGTTCCGTGTTCTCCACAATAACCTCACCTCTACTGATTACAAAATTCCACATTTGATCTTGCTTTTATTTTGCTTTCTTTAAAATACATTTTGTAGATTTATGTAGTCTTCGTGTTCTTATTTCACAGAATCATGAAATGCCTAGAGCGTGGAAAAGGCCCTTGGGCCCAACAGGTCCATGCCACCCCTCTGAAGAGTGACCACCCAGACCCATTCCCCTCTGATTCTAACATTTTCCCGACGAATGCACCTAATCTATACATCCCTGAACACAATGAGCAATTAAGCATGGCCAATTCACCTAACCTGAAAATCTTTGGACTGTGGGAGGAAACTGGAGTGCCCGGAGGAAACCCACACAAACAGGGAGAGAATATACACACTCCACACAAACAAATCTTTGAGAATTCTCCGTTTTCCACAATACCTGGAATCCTTCTTAGGTCACTTCCTTTGATTGATATAATGTTTAATTTATTATGTTAACCATAATTAAGCCACTTGCCCTTTATTCGGTGATTGTACCTTAAAGAAATAGACGTATGTTTCAGACATTGCAGCATTTCTGTGGATCTCCTGGTCCTGACCAGGTGTATCCGAGAACACAGCAAGAGGCGAGAGAAGATATTGCGGGGGCCCTGCCTGATTTTTTTGCATCATCGCTAGCCACAGCTGAGGTCTCGGAAGAATTGAGGGTCGTGAACGTAGTGCCCTTATTCAAGAAAGGCTGCGAAGAAGAAATTGGGAACTATAGACCAGTTAGCTTAACAACTGTGATTTGTAAGTTACTTGAGAAGGTTCTGAGAGATAACATATACATGCATTTGAAAAGACACGGTTTGATAAGGAGTAGTCAGCACTGCTTTGTGCACAGGATATCATGTCTTGCAATGTTTTAGCGTTCTTTGGAGGAAGTGACCTGGAATGTTGATGAGGGTATGGTGGTAGACGTAGTCTATCCAGGTTTCCGAAAAGCGTTTGATAAGTTTCCACATGAGAGGCTGCTCTGAAAGGCTCGATCGCAAAGAATCAAGGGGGATCTAGCAAAGTGGATACACACTTGGCTTGATGGTAGGACCCAGAGGCTAATACTGGGAGGATGCTTGTTGGACTTGACGCCTGCGGTTAGTGGAGTGCCTCGGCAGTCGGTGCTGGGCCTATTACTGTTTGTTATCTAGATCAAGGATTTGGATGAGAATGTAAAAGGCATGATTAATAATTAGGCTGATGCCAATAAAATAGGCAGTACTGTGAGAAGTGAGAAAGGTTATTAGAAATTACAGCAGGCCCTCTATCAGCTGGTGAAATGGGCCGAGAAATGGCAAGTGGAATTTGATATCGATATCTGCTGGGTGTTGCATTTTGGAAAGTCATATTCAGGTTGCAGCTTCGTGGCGAATATTAGACCCTGAAGGTGGATAGTGGAACAGAGGGATCTTGGAGCTCAGGTCGGTGGTTCTGTAAAAGTGGTAGCAAAGAGACAGGGCAGTAAAAAAAGCTTTTGGCTCACTGGCCTTCATCAGTCAGGGCATTGAGTATAGAAGTTGGCGAATTAGATTGCAGTTGTACAGGACACTGGTGAGGCTGCACTTGGAGTATTGTGTTCGTTTTTTTTTCACTTTGCCATAGGAAGGATGTGATTAAACTGGAAAGAGGACAGAAGACAGTTATAAGGATGTTGTCAGTTCTCAACAGTCTGAGTTATAGGGAGAGTTTGGACAGGCCAAGACATTTTCCTTTGAGTGTAAGAAACTGAGGGGAAATCGTATAGAAATCTATAAGATCATGAGATGCGTGGATAAGGAGAATGCACTCATTCTTGATCCCAGTGTTGGGAATCAAGGACAAGAAGGCATCAGGTTAGAGGTGAAAGAATAAAAGGGATCCTGAGGAGCAACATTTTTATGCAGAGGATGGTACACATATCGAATTAGCAGCCAGCGGTTTGGTTGAGGCACGTACATTAACAACATTCAAAAGGCGTTTGGACAAATCCGTGGATAGGAAAAAAATGAAAGAATATGGGGCAAGGGCAGGGAAATGGAATTAGCAGGAGGGACATTTTGGTCAGGACGGATCACTTTGGTCCACAGGGCCTATATCCAAGCTGCAAGACTCCATGGTTCTATGACTATAACAACCATTGCATGTCTATCACTTCATGCTGAAACATTCTATATTGTATGCAGATGCCGTGTAAGATACATATTAACGTCACTATTCCTCAGAGCAAGGTTATTAATGAGTCCTTCTGACCACACAACAAATCCAAAATTACCTGCTCTCTTGTTTGAGTCACAACATACTCTCCAAACTACATGTTATAGGCTTATGGAATTTATTTTTAATAACTTTAGCAGTCACTTAGTTAACGCAGTTTAGATGCACTTTGAGATCATCCAGTAATACTGCAGCAGCCACAATATTTCCATTTCTAATTTCCAGAGCACATAATGCACAGACTTTGCATGAGAACATTGGTTTCGATATATAATACAACAATGTTTGTTTCTCTTTGCTATTTACATGATCCACCCAGACTGATTCTGTGGAATCTGGAATCTGAGGGACAGTGTCTACGGCAATATTAGTGATAGACTCGGACAAGACATTCGGGGAGGCTCACCTCGACGCTGACAAGATCTGAAGAAATGACTGTCATCACAGGACAAGCACCAATATCCTCCCAGCTCTCTCAGGTTAAGTGTCACCTTACTCTGTTTGCTCGCTAACACTCACTATCTGTTATTGCACTTACCCCGGAACAAGGCTGACACTCTATCTCCAAATAAGGCTCACCCACTACCACTCTCACTATTGAATTCAGCAACCACCTCCCCACCCCCCCCCCCTCCCCCCGGCACTCTCTCTCTCTCCCTCCACCATACCCCCAACACTAATTACACTGCATGGATATAGCACTGCGGACTGACTCCCTCTGGACACGTCACCATTCTCCCTCCCCCTCCACCTGTATCTGCACTAACAGTAGGGCCACACACTACCACCTTCACTCCCTCCCTGCCTTTCTCCCATTCCAGGAAATACGGTCTGTAATAGTCGAGAAAGGGCCAAGTCAGATGGTGGAGCACCTGATATCTGATCCCTCCTCCACCCCGCCCACCCGACATGTGGGGAGGACTCTGGTATGAGCCGGAGAGGAACAGTACGGGTCGAATGGAATTTCCGTGACATTAATGTCCCTCCAACTGAGTAATAAACATTGTTCAGTGAAGGGCAATTCGCACTTTACCCACTCTGTGTGTTCCCAAAATTTTCACCCTCGCACAAGAACAAATATCTCATTGCAGAGAGATGCAGTCACAAAAATAATCAAGAGACATGTGGAACCACGCCAATATACTGACACTCACAGTACATATATGGAGATGGACCCACACACATGTAGTGGCATACAGTCACACACAAATAGACACAAACACAGACAAAACGCGCAGGCTAATTCAGAATTGAACTGGTGTCAGTACATAAATACAAAGATACACAAACACATGAACGAACACACACAAGCACACATAAGACACAGAGACACAGACACTAATGCTCATAAGACAGCGATAGATAAGTTTTGGATGAAAAAAGGTGCCAAGGGTTACAGACAGAAGTCAGCAGAATGATATTGAGAAAACTCTAAGCCGTTACTAAATGGCATTCAGACACGATGGGTCGAATGGCCTATTTCAGCGTTTATAATGATCGTTGGATGTCATGCTATCAGTTAATATCTTCCTGTTTAAAAAGAGTCAGTGGTAATATTTGACTGGTTTACAGGGCTGAATGGTTTATGTCTATACCTAAATATTCTGTCCTTGTGTTTCAAAAGAAGTGGCACTTTAATGTTAGGTTAACACAGTTTGAAATAACGGGTCCCACACTGAAATAAGGACGCCACTTTCACTTTAGTATTGTACTATCTGTCGGGTCCTCATCCTCAGGGAGCAGTGAAGACTCAGATTTTGAAGATATTCAAGGCTGAGCTTGACTGATCTTTGCTGGACAGGACAGTCAGTGGTTATCGGGAACAGACAGGAGACGGATGGTCAGACACACTCGGATCGGCCACGAGCATTCTGAATGGTGCCGCCGAATAGCCAACTTCTGTCCCTACCCCATGTGTATCTCAATCCACACTGGAGGCTGTTACAGAGATATACTGCTGTCCCTACCCCATGTGTTATTCTCTCAATCCACCCTCGATGCGGTTACGGGAATATACTGCTGCCCCTACCCATGTATTGTGCACTCCATTCATCCATTGAAGCTGTGATAGAGACAGAGGAACACCTCATTCAGCCAGTCATTATCGTGACCATGAGATAGGAGGAGACCATTCTGCCTCTTTAACGAGTTACAGAGGAAAATAGAACGAATCATTTGAGCTCATTGAGTACATTCTACTGCACAGGAGGCCATATATACTGCGTGAGCTATTATTCAAGAAGCTTTTGCTTGCAGGGAATTGAAAGTAGTGATAAGTGCTTACTTTCACATTACAAAGCTGTAGCTGGTGGAGTGCCTCAGAGATCACTATGGGATCATCAACGATCAATATCTCTATCAAAGATCTGGAGGAAGGGATTGAATATACCAAAGCTCAATTAGCTTAACACCAACATGGTCATTCAGCATGTCATCAAATGGAGGTCGTGTGTCATCAATGTGATATAGGCAAAGGGTGGTTAGTGAGGAAACCTTCAGCAGATATAGCATAATTTGAGTAGTCTATTTTGGGTGGAAGGATAAAATAATGATAAACAATTTAAGTAGAGAGAGATTGCAGAGCTCTGCGATACAGGCGGTTTTCATGATTCTGGTACATGAATCATATGTAGTTTGTCTGCACTTGGAGCAAGTGATTTGGAAGCTAAGTGGAATGATTGCGTTTCTGGAAAAGGGTACCAGGTTATATCAGGAATGTTTTGCTGCATCTATGCAGGGTAAAATTGAGGAGTGCAGATGCTGGAGATCAGAGTCGAACATTGTAGGGCTGGAAAAGCACAGCCAATCAGGCAGCATCCGAGGAGCAGGAGAATTGGCGTTACCGGTGTAAGTCCTTTATCAGGAATGTGCCTGAAACATCGTGTCTCCTACTCTTCGGTTGCTGCCTGACCAGTTGTGCTTTCCAGCATGAAATTTTTCGAGTCTACATCTGTACAGGGCGTTGCTAAGACCACATATGACACATTATGTTTAGTTTTGATCCCTTACACTAAAACAAAAATGTTTTGGAAGCTTATCAACAATGTTTCGTTCACACATTTCTGGAATGCAAGCCTTTCGTTCCGAAACATTGATAGTTTTGGACTTAGATGAGAAATCCTTTTGTAGCATACATGATTTTGAGAAAGCATCAGCTGGATATATATTTTCTCTTCTCAGGGAGACTAAAACTATGGAATGAAGTTTAAGAATAAAATGCATTGCTTTTAGCACAGATATTATGAAAACATCAAACAATATTTTAAAATTAAGCATAAACATTCCAACATATCATCAAATTATAAAGCAGGAATTTTCTTTTTTGCTCATGAATGACACTGTGTATAACAACAGCAATGAGGCTCTTGCATATATTCCATTATGATCCATTCTAGAGAATGTTCACGATGAGCACACATGGTCCAGTTTGGTGTTCAGTTAACATTATTGAATGTTTCAACACAGAGAGGGAGAAAAATGTTCTCTGCCTGAGAAGCTGCAACCGATTGATCTCTCCCTCTTATTTTGTTCCACCTGACAACAGAAAATCCCTGATTCACCTCTATCTGATGAATCGTGGAGAATTCCTGATGAAAGATTAATTGGAACCTCTCTACCGTCTGAAGCAAAGTGAGTTAAGCTAAAATGTGTTGCTGGAATAGCGCAGCAGGTCTGGCAGCATCCAAGGAGCAGGAGAATCGAAGCTTCGGGCATGAGTCCTTTCCCCATGCCTGAAGAAGGGCTCATGCCCGAAACGTCGATTCTCCTGCTCCTTGGACGCTGCCTGACCTGCTGCGCTTTTCCAGCAACACATTTTCACCTCTGATCTCCAGCATTTGTGGTCCTCACTTTCTCATAGGAGTTCAGCTAAATCCAAAGATTCCGGGGCGAGATCGCATTACAAGCAGCTTGTCTGAGCGGAATAACTTCTGAAAACAGAATAACATTAGGGACAATCGATCATCTATCCATTTGTTATGAGTTCAATTATTATGAAACTCTGGAAAGCTTTCATTTTTCTGTTTTGTCTTAAGATGTGAGTGAGTGTGTATATATATGTGTGTGTGTTTCACATTTTTCGATAAGATGAGCCAGGCTGACACTTATATAATTAGCCATATCACTAAACTTTGAAATTTCCTGTAACAAGTGGAGCAGTGAGACTCCATAAGACAACAGTGACCCTGCAACATTGGTTGGAGCTCGAATGAGAAATTCTAAAAGGGCTGTTCAAGTGGGAATTTCCTTCCCCAGATATTTGTGGTGCCTGGATGTTTGCATTTATTCAAAGTTGTGTCTGCTAAATATTTGATAGACAAGTGAATGTAGGAAAATGGTGCATGCACAGAAGAAGTACTGCTGAGATCCCAACCAGATCAGCTAAGATCTTAGTGCGTGACTGAGCAAAGACAAATTGTCTAATGGCCCACTCCTGCTACTCAGTCCTATGTTTTCATATTCCATTCAGCCTGTCACAGATCCTGCACAGGAACAGCTGGAGTCCACTTGGTCCAAATATCTGGTCCACAGTAATAGAGGATCTCCTTCTATTCCTCACAACTGTCGCACACAGTTTGGTGTGGGTTGAAAAATGTTAATTCAAAACCCAGTCTGGATTCAAAAGACGCCTCTGGTCTCTCTATAGAGTGTCTCCTCTCTGCAACTTGTGTTTCATTTGTTGGTCATGGTGCAGACCCAGAATCACTGTGAATACAGTCCCCATACCTCACCCAGAGACGAATCATCAAATGCTTTTCTCTCTCTAACTGCAACATCCAATAACGGAATGTTCAGGAAAATTACAACCAATAACTTTCTAGCTACAGAATATTGCAACATGAGGAACAGGATTAGATGGTAATTCGGATGATCAGGCCTGCCGTGCCATTGTATAACATTATGGCTTATCCAATGTTGGCATCAACTCTGCTTTAGTTCCCAATTTTTCACATCCCATACTCTATGACAGGTAAAGAAAAACATCTACCTCCTCTGCAAATAATTTCAGTGATCTAGCTCCTAAACTCTCTAGACCAGATAATTCCTGACATTCACCATCCTCTGTGAAAATGTTACACTCCCCAACCATATTGGCATGTTCAAAAGAGGTGTGAACATCGCAGCTCATGTAAGAGTGACAGACCCGGATATCAAGGCCAGTGTTGACACAGGATTGTATCAAGAAACGCTGCCTAAAATAATTTAATAGGAATCAGCCACAATCTCTCCACAGAAGCGCTTCACAGGAGGCTCCCAAGCACTGAGGATGTCACCTAGATAGGGGACAAAACGTTTGCGAGAGAAATTCCCAGCTCGGCGAACAGAACCACAACAACGAGCACCCGAGCTACAAATCGTCTACCAAACTTTGAACAATCTCTCCCCTGTTTGGGGTCAGCCATCGCACAGAGGAATACGTTTGTGGTTGGTGGACGTCAATCTTCTTAGTGCCGGGACATCGCTACAGGAGATCCTCGGGGTAGATTCCTCGGCAGAATCATCTTCAGCAGCTTCATCAATGTCCTTCCCCATCATAATATCAGGTGATGGTCATTGAAGATCACACAATGTTCAGAACATTTACCTCCCTCAGCTCCTGAAGCAGTTTGTGTCCATGTGCAGCTAGACCTGGACTGCATTCAGGCATGTGGTGTTAATATGTTGATAACATTCATGTAAAAGCACGGCCGGACATTACACATTTCCACAGCTAAAAGCAGAGCTCATTCAGTCTCTGAAGCTGGTTACACACGAATATGAGCAAGCATTCAGCCCATCGAATCTACTGAACAAGAAGTGAGACAGCCCATTCAATCCTTCTGCCTGGTACACAGGAAGAGGAGGGGACTGGGTCAGCCCATCAAACTGTTAAACAGGGTGACGTGGAGACCAAACAGTCTCCCATTAGTGTTCCACGGGACGAGGACGAGGCCATTGAGCCTCCCAAAGGCTGATTCAGGAACAGGAAAATGTTACTGATGCTCGAACATGACAAATCGCAGGTACAGATCCTGCACTGATAGAGGCACATTGCCTGTGGAACATGTGCTACTTTAACGTGGATTGCTGGCAGTGAGGAGGGAAGCGAAATGATTGCTGTCTAGTCTTAAGGAGACATCTTCCATCTCCGAGAATACAGACCCATGTTTTCCATGAGGATCAGAAACTGGTGGGAATAGTTAATTGTTTTAGAATGAAGGTATTGTGGTTGATGTTAGTATTGTGGATAACATGACATTCAGTGCAGGATCACATACCAAATGCACTGTATTAAAATGTGGAGTTCAAATTCAAAGTCTGGATTTTCTGCTCTCTCTTTAATATTGGGAGTGGGGGCGGATGGGAGGAATGTTCTGAGAGATACGAAAAGTATCAAGTATCTCATAATCTGAGTAAACAAAATCCATGGGATGTATCACCGTATCAGTGCCTGTTTAGAACATTATATGTGATTGTCCATCCCCCTGAAGCTTCAATGCAATCCCATCTTATTATCTCACAGTGCGACAGATTAATCTTCACTCACTCCTCATGATATCATCATCCCTGCGATTGGTTTGGTGGAATCCCTTTTCATTCACTCTGTCGTAAGGAGATCGTTCCTTATAAAAGAGAGAAAATCTGTGCACCATACCCAAAACCCTGCCTCAACAACACTCTCAGGATGATCACAATAATTACTTTCCCTCACCTCGCCGCCTTCATTTCTTTCTTATGGTATATATATATATAAATCCTTCTCTATATACTGCCACTGATGCGGAATTTACAACGTCCTTACCTCTCATTCTCGGGGAGAGACTCAATGAGATGGAATATACCTAAACTAAGGAATAGTCACCTACCCGATGGAAATGAGCTGTAGGGATATGGGAAACAGGAAGCAGAAGGAAGCTATCTTTATTTTTGTTCTTTTTCGCGAGGTATATGAAGCCCTGGTCAGACCAGCGTGTTATCCCTATCCTGAACTGACCGGCTGGTTCAGCTGTTCCACAGAACACGAAAGAGTGGGTTTGCAGTTACTCGGAGACCTGACCAAGGAAGGAAAACCCATTTCCTTCTCTGAAGGACACGAGGCAAGCAGATGGGCTTCTGTTTATTACAAATGATGATAGTTTATTTTAAATTCCATTTACTTGCTTCATCAAACATCAACAGATTCTCATTCTGTGCGTCTAGATTAAGAGTCAATGACTCGAGCACCATGCACTATTTTCGTGCCTGACAGATTCTATGGAGAGAACAAGTTAAACATCTCAAGTGCAATTAACTTGTCATGGACATGTCGTTAGAAGAGACTGGAAACAGATGGATCCGAATTTCATGGTGACACAAATTCAGAAGTTTATCCAGATGTTGCATGAAGCTGACGAGTAGACTAGAACATCATAATGATGGTACTGGGGAGGATTGGTGAGTGGGGAGGTTATGGAAATGTAGCTCTATGCAGGGCTAGAAGGTTTATCGATTTGAGAACAGTCTGGTTCCTTCTCGCGTTTGAGTGAGCAATTTATAAATAGTAATTTGCTTCATAGAATTTATCAGGAAAGGAATTTTTGATTGGGAGTGAAGACACTGACTTCCCCCATTCACAAATTTACCTAACATGAGAAGAAACACAGTTCAACTCGGTTTAATAGACAAAAAGAATGACTTACGAGGAACACCAACTATAGAGAGGAATGGATAGTAACCACCTTGAATAATCCAAAGGATATCTGCGATCCGTGCTGCTACTGATATGAAAGGCTGAGAAAGGTAGTAAAGACCCAAGGATAAACTCCTGTCCATTGTTGGAACATTCCAGTCCATTGTTCCCAGATTCTGATCTCTCCTTCCCCTCTCTCTGGAGATGCTGATCCTTGTTAGTGCTGTCGCTGATGCTCCTGCTCATACTATGGTTCAGCACATCGAACCCAGTCCTTATTAAAAGAAGAGGCTAATCCTCCAGTGACACAGTTAGGATCCACAGAGGCTGATATTAATCACACTCGCTAAACAAATAGCTCCGGTTAACCCCTTTCTATTCAATGCAGTTAATATTACATTTCAAAATAACGCATAAACTTTACACATTCGGAATGGGGCATGTGAGGGTGACTGAGCAGAGGAATGTTGGAGATGGCAGATTGATTGTGTGTTATCATTCAATCTGAATTGGATATGGGAGTAATGACAGAGGATTGTGAGAATATAAATGAGTTTCTCTGTTTATAATTGGAAACATACAGCATGCAGCTAGTGATCAGTCATTACAATATAAATAATGCATTGACAGAACGTTTATACACGATAATCTGACAGGAGAATATGCCTAAGACAACATGGGGTTATAACAGACAAACGGCATGGATATGTTATCAGAGAATTGTCCCTGATAAATGTAATTCAGATTGTTACTCCAGGATCAGAGAGGGCAGGTGAGGGTCATGCTGTTGATTTATTAATGCCAATCAACTGTGGTGAAGTTCCACTTACTGCACTTGAATTACAATGTGATCATGGCATTGGGGTGGAGACAGAAAGCAGGCAGAATTGGGGGACATGGCTGCTGAGACGAGAGTTAGGGAACATAATATTGCCCAGTTATCAATTTTAGAACGTTTTTCTTTATAAATCATATGAAGATCAGGTTCGAGTATAAATCTACAATGAGGACTGAGGAAAGCCAATATTACTAAAGACCATAAGACCAGAAGACATAGGAGTAGAAACCAGGCCATTCAGCCCATCCAGACTGCTCCAACATTCAATCAAAGCTGATGAATTTCTCAAACCCATTCGCCACATAACCCTTAGTCCTCTTTACAATCCGACACAGGCTTAAACATACTCAATGACCTGGCCTTCACAGCCTTCTGTAGCAATGAATTCCATAGACTCACAATGCTCTGGCTGAAGAAGTTACTCGTTATCACTGTTCTAAAAGGTCTTTGCTGTGGTGTATGTATGAGCCTCGGATCCTCGTCTTTCCTACCATTGGACACATTTTCCCAAACTCCACTCTGTCCAAGTCATTCAGTATTCTGTAAGTTTGAATTAGATCCCCCCCATCCTTCTAAAATCCATCGAGTATAGACCCAGAGCCCTCAAATGTTCCTCGTATGTTAAGCTTTTCATTCGTGGGGCCATTCCAGTGAACGTTTTTTGAATATTCCAAGGCCACTACATATCTGCTGAGATATAGGGCCCAAAGCTGCAACCAATAATCTAAATGTGGCCTGACCAAAGCTTTTTAGTTCCTTAGAAATACATCACTGCTTTTATATTTAATTCCTCTCGAAATAAATCCCTTTATTGTATTTGTCTTTGTAAATACTGACTAAACTTGCAAGTTTACCTTGAGAGATGCCTGGACTAGGATTGCCAAGTCTCTTTGCACTTCAGACTTCTGAATTTACTTCCCATTTACAAAGTAGTCCATGCCCCTATTCTTCGTACCAAAGTGCATGACCTCATACTAGCCCATGTTTTACTCATCTGCCACTTCTTTGCCCATCTCCTAACCTGTCCAAATCCTTCTGCAGCTTATCTGCCTCCTGCGTGCTACCTGTACCTTTACATATCTTTGCAATGTCTGCAAACCTAGCCAGAATGCCCTCCGTTCTGTCATCTAGATCATTAAAGTACAAAGTGAAAAGTTGCCCCAACACTGAGTTTTGCAGAACACATTTTGTCACCAGCTGCCATCCTAAGAAGGACCATTTTATCCGTACTACCTGCTTTTTGACGAACAATCACGCTTTTATCCCATGCTAGCACATTACCTATGTCACCATGTGCCCTTATCTTAACCAATAGTCTTATGTGTGTCACTTGTCAAAGGCCTTCTTGAACTCCGGGTAATAACATCCATTGGCCCTCCTTGGCCTAGGCTGCTCGTTACTTTCTCGAAAAGGCCTAACAGATGTGTCAGCTATGACCTCCCCTTGATGAAACCATGCAGACTTTGACCTATATTGGCATACACTTCCAAATATTCAGAAATCTGATCCTTCCCAATCGGTTCCAGGATCTTACCACGCCTGAAGTTAGGCTATTTGGTCTGTAATTTTCTGTCTCCTGCCTCATTCCCTTTTTAAATAGGGAATTTACATTAGCTCTATTCCAGTTCTGTAGTGATTCTAATGATTCCTGAAAGATCATCACTAATGCCCCCACTACCTGTGAGCTTTCTCCCTTAGAACTCTGTGGTGTAGTCCTTCTGGTCCAGGTGACTTATCCATCATCAGCCCAGTTCGCTTTTCTACCCTGTTTGCCTTGACAATGTGTGACATACTGAGCTTTGCCCCGTCACACTCTTGAATTTTTGGGAAATTATTTGTGTCCTCAGCCATTTCGTTGTTCCCACCAACTGTCTCTCCTAGGCTATTTTCCAGCACCCCAATGTCCACTTTTGTCTTGCCTTTGCCAGTTATATATCTAAAGAAGATCTTACTATTTTTCTTGATTTAACTGGCAAGCTTACCCTCATATTTAATCTCCTTCCTCCATATTTTTTATTTGTTGTCCTCTGTTGGTCTTTGTGAGCTTCCAAATTGCCTGGTTTTCCTCTGCCCTTCGTCACATTATACGTTTGCTGTTTTGCTATTATTCTGTCCCTGACACCTGCACAAACACCTGTTGAAAGAGCGGCATTCCCGGAGCTAGTGTGCTTCCAGTTAAACCTGTTGGACTATAACGTGGTGTTGTGTGATTTTTAACCTTGTCAGCCATGGTTGCTTCATTCTCCCCTGTACCATATTTCTTTTTTCTCTCTGGAAGAAACTCTGTTGTGTCTTCTGAATTACTCCCAGATACTCCTGCCATTGCTCTTCCACTGTTTTTCATGCAAGCCCCTCTCCCAGTCAATTCTACACAGCTCATCCCACATGCCTCTGTAGTTTACTTTATACAGCTGAAATACCATTACCTCTGATTCTATCTTCCCCCTCTCAAATCGCAGAATAATTTCAATCATATTTAGATCACTGCTTCCTTCGTGTTCCTTCACCTAAAGCTCTCTTAAATAGTCTGCATCTTTGCACAGCACTACATCCAGTAATGCCTGTTCCTGTGGATGTATGATGGGCTGAATTGCCTCCGTCTGTGGGCTCCACCACAAGCTGCTCCAAAAAAGCCCTATCGAAGATATTCCACAAATGATATTTCTTGTGAACCACTGCCAACCTGATGTTCCCAGACCCCCCGTGTATTGGAATCTCCCATGACTACTGTATTTTGCCTTTTCTGTGCATCATTACTATCTCCTGGTGTGTATTAGAATCCTGAACATGACACCAACTATGTTTCTTTTTTCAATCTTTAGTGAAACTCAATTCTACCCACACTGATTTTGTGCTATCTAACCCAACTTTATGTCATACAGTCAGAGAGATGTGTAGCATAGAAACAGATCCTTCGGTCCAACTCGTCCATGCCGAGCAGATATCCCAACCTAATCTAATCCCATTTGCCAGCACATGCCCTATATCCTTCGTACCTCTGCTATTTACATACCCATCCATATGCCCTTTGAATGTTGGTATGGGACCAGTGTCCACCACTTCCTCCCACAGTTGTTTCTATACACACGCCACTCTGTTCATGAAAAAACTTGCTCCTTTGGTCCCTTTTAAAGCTTCGCTTTTCAACCTAAACCTATGCAATCTAGTTCTCTCCCGCCCCAGGGAAGAGACTTTGTCTCCTTATCCCATGCCTGCCCCTTGTGATTTTCTAAACCGCTATAACGTCATCCCTCAGCCTCTAACGCATCAGGGAAAACAACCCCAGCCTATTCACCTTCTCCCTGTCGCTCAAATAGTCCAATCTGGTAACATCTTTGGAAATCTTTTCTAATCCTTTTCAAGTTTCACAACATCATTCCAATAGCAAGAAGATCAGAATTCTTACGATTGATTTATTTTCATTCTTAATAATAAGTCAACCACTCCCCCACCCAACCTATCTTTTTGATAGGATGTATACCCTTGAATATTCAGCTGTCAATCCTGATTCCCTTGCAGCCACGTCTCTGCCAATTTCAATCTGCGCCACAAGCTCATTTACTTTATTCCTGAACGGCATGCAGACAGACATAATACTCTCAGTCCTATATTAACCGCCCCTCCTCTCAGTGTCATTTGTTTGTCCAGTGTGATTGTTTAAACTTTCAATACACTCTGTCCTATTTGTGCCTGTGCTGGGGATTTTAATAACCTCTCCTGAGTTCTGCACTCTTACCTCCTCTTTTCATCCCAATTTTCTAATTTTCTCTATAACTGAAACCCCACCCTAAACCTAAAAAAAAATTGTTCAAAGATCTGCTCGCAACCTTAGTTATGTGATCTGTTAGGACTCTGGTCCCAGCGTTGTGCAGATAAAGACCAACCCTCAGAACAGGTCCCTACTTCCCCAGTAAAACAATATGCATATTCAACACAAAATATGGGGAAAACATAACTTTTTGTACATTCCAAAATATGTAAAATACAAACAGATAAGATTTGCTAAAATATACTCATGACCTTGATCTATCTAATTGAAATGTGAATTACAAAACCATGGAAGTGTTGTGCAAACTTTAATCAATCATTATTCGGCCCGCATCTGAGAAGCTGATTTCCTCTCTATCAGTGACCTCCTTCACTGAGATTCTCCCGTCCAGTCCCACTCACAGTATCTCGTGGGCTTTTAAGTTCCTGCTGCTGTTCGCCCAGTCTATTTAGTTAATCCACCTTCTCCTTGGAACTAATCAAGTGGTCTATTGGATTATGTTTAACTGTCAGCTACCCAGCTCTGTGATGTTATTGGAGATAAATGATCTGGGAAGACAGCCAGTATCAGCACAGCGCCCTCAGGGTATGGCACCAGAAAAAAAGGGCTTGCAGTCCAGGGGAGTTAATAAATAAAATTTCCATCTTCTGTCTATTTTTCTCATGCTGCATCTTGATCTATCCGGCTTCACTCTCATCTAACACCCGTTCCTCTCACTCAGTCTGTCGCTCCACTTTCTATCCACTCTGTCGATCTCCCTTCCCATTCTTGCTTTTTGTTTCATTTTCCCTCTCTCTCAGTCTGTCTCAAATAACTCGATCTGCTTTCAGATAGTACAATGGGAGAGCTTGTGGATGTACGATGGGCTGAATTGCCTCAGTCTGTGCCATATTAATTCTGAGGTTCCCTGACCCACAATAAAGACTTTCAGTGCCTGAAGAAACAAGCTGGTGGTGCGAAGGACACAGTACACAATCATCCATTATCTCGTCCTGTTTTCTGACATGTAGTGTCCTCGAAATATCTGTTCAAACAAAACAGATTAAAATTCGAGCATTTGGGAGGACATTCACCAGACGATATTACAATTTAATAAACAGTCCCACCATGCAAAATGTGGATGTGCCTAATAGCAGCTCCTCCCAATTAATAGCCCCTCGCTTCTGACTGATGCTGGTGTAATTTGCCTTCTGCCAATTTATTAACTTCCACAAGATCCTGACTTAGTCCATGTTCATAGCTATCTCAAACTTGAGGGCGTCGTGATCACTGTTTCCGAAATGATCTACTGAATAGCCAATCACCTGGACAGACACATATTCTAATACGAGGTCCTGTAGTTGGACTATCCGCTGCAAATAACTTTCTTGGATGCACTTAATAAATTCTACATCGTCTAAGCCTCTTTCTCTAAGGGACTCCCAGTCAATATTGGGAATGTTAAAGTCACTAACTATGGTAAAAACAATGACTGCAAATGCTGGAAACCAGATTCTGGATGAGTGGTGCTGGATGAGCACAGCAGTTCAGGTAGCTTCCAAGGAGCAGCGAAATCGAGGTTTCGGGCAAAAGCCCTTCATCAGGAATAAAGGCAGAGAGCCTGAAGCGTGGAAAGATATACAACTATTGTTTTAATACACTTTTCCATAATCGGCATACATATTTGTTCCTTAATCCCTCGGTGTCTGTTGCAGGGAGTACAGTATAATCCTAGTACAGTTCTTGCATCCATCTTATTTTTGAGCTCTATTCATGTTCACTCAGTAGATGAGCCCTCCAGTACTCCATCTCTAAGTGCAGATGTAACATCAGCCCAAATTAGTAATGCAACTCCTCCACCCTTTTTATTACCTTCCCCTCTATCTCATCTAAATCATCAAAACCCTGGAATGTTGAGCAGCCTGTCCTGTCCCTTTCTCAACCAAGTCCCTATTATATTTACAACATCGTATTCCCATGTACACATTCACGTTCTAAATTCATTTGTTTATCCGTAATAATCCTTGCATTGAAATAAATACACCTCAGCCAAACACATCAGATACTACCTGATATTTAGTTTGAGTTTCCCTGAGGTAAATCCTCTGATGCTATTTTCCGGTGATTATGAAAGACTGCCAGTAAAGCAGACAATATTGTAAGTAGGCAATTCTACTGTCCTCCTTTGTAACTTCAATGTGTACTCACCAAAGCTCCAATTCCGACCTGCCAGATTCCTCACATGAAACTAATCACACTTCAGGTAGCCATTTTGTTCAATGCACTCTGCTTCTGTATTGTTTGTCTTAGCTGCACTGGTTTTAGTCTCCAATTTCTCCTTTGTCACTGTATTGTGGACCTACCGCTCTGCAACCCACTCCCCCACCACCAACCCGCCCCCCCCCCCCCCCCAGCCCGCCCCCGATCACACAAGTGAAAACTCTCCTGAGTTACAATAGCAAACCTGCCTGCCAGGAGATTGCTGCCAGTTCAGGTCCATTCCATCTTTCTTGTGTAGGTCGTACTGACCCGGGAATCCCAATGATCCCCATATCGGAGATTACTGCCAGTTCAGGCCCATCCCATCCTTCTTGTGTATATCCTACTGATCCGGGAATCCCAATGATCCAAATATCGGACATTGCTGCCAGTTCAGGTCCATCCATCCTTCTTGTGTATATCCTATCATAGAACATATAACATAGAACATTACAGCGCAGTACAGGTCCTCCGGGCCTCGACGTTGCGCCGTCCTGTCATAATAATCTGAAGCCCATCCCACCTACACTATTCCATGTCCGTCCATCTGCCTGTTCAATGACGACTTAAATTCAGTTAAAATTGGCGAATCTACCACAGATGCAGGCAAAGCATTCCATATCTTCGCTACTCTCTGAGTAAAGAAACTACCTCTGGCATCTGTCTTATACCTATCTCCCCTCACTTTAAATTTGTGTTCCCTCGTGTTTGCAGTCCCCACGCTTGGAAAAAGGCTTGCCCTGTTCACCCTATCTAACCCTCTGATTATCTTGTATGTCTCTACTAAGTCACCTCTCAACCTTCTTCTCTCTAACGAGAACAGCCACAAGGCCCTCAGCCTTTCCTCGTAAGATATTCCTTCTATACAATGCAACATCCTAGTAGATCTCCCCTGCACTCTTTCCAAAGCTCCCACATCCTTGTTATAATGTGGTGACCAGAACAGTACACAGTACTTCAAGTGTGGCCGTACCAGAGCTTTGTACAGCTGCAGCATAACCTCCTGGTTCCGGAACTCAATCCTTCTAATAATAAAGGCCAAAACACTGTATGCCTTCTCAACAACCTTGTCAATCTGGGTGGCAACTTTCAGGGATCTGTGCACATGGACACCGAGATCTCTCTGCTCATCTGCACTCCCAAGAATCCTACCATTAGCCCAGTACTTCACATTCCGATGATTCCAGCCAAAGTGTATCACCTCACACTTGCCCACATTAAACTCCATTTGCCACCTCTCAACCCAGCTCTGCATTCTATCTATGCTTCTCCACAACCTACTACATCCTCCGTCACTATCCACAACTCCACCAACCTTAGTGTTGTCCGCAAATTTACTAACGCATCCTTTTAAGCCCTAAATGATGAACAGCAGTGGACCCAACACCAACCCTTGCAGTACGCCGCTAGTAACTGTGCACCAAGATGAACATGTTCCATCAACTACAACCCTCTGTTTTCTATCAGTAAGCCAATTACTGATCCAAACTGCAATGTCTCCCACATTCCCATTCCTCCGCATTTTGTATCATAGCCTACTGTGGGGAACCTTATCGAACGCCTTGCTGAAATCCATATACACCACATCAACCGGTTTGCTCTCATCTACCTTTTGGTCACTTTGTCAAAAAACTCAATAAGATCCGGCAGGCACGCCCTTCCCTTCACATAACCGTGCAGACTGTCCCTGATCAGATTATTATTTTCTAGATGGTTATAAATCCTATCTCTTATAACCTTTTCCACCACTTTACAAACAACTGAAGTGAGACTCACTGGTCTGTAATTACCAGGGTTGTCTCTACTATCCTTTTTGAACAAGGGAACCACATTTGCTATCCTCTAGCCCTCAGGCACTATTCCTGTAGACAATGATGATTTGAAGATCAATGCCAAATGCTCAGCAATCTCTTCCCTGCTTCCCAGAGGATCCTAGGGTAGATCCCATCAGGCCCAGGGGACTTGTATGTTTTCACACACTGCAGTGTATCTAATACCTCATCCTTGTGAACCTTAATCTCTTCTAATCTTGATGCAAGTATCTTTGTATCTTCCTTGCCAACATTTTCATTTTCTATAGTGAACACTGTCTAAAAATATTTATTTAATGCTTCCGCTATCTCCTCTGACTCCACACACAACTTCCCACTATTATCCTTGATTGGCCCTAATTTAATTCTCGTCATTCTTTTATTCCTGATATACCTATGGAAAGCCTTAGGTTAAATCCTGATCCTATCCACCAACAACTTCTCATGTCTCCTCCTGGTTCATCTGAGCTCTCTTTTTAGGTCTTTCCTGACTTCCTTGTAACCCTCAAGCGCCCTAACTGATTTTTCACATTTTGTTCTAACATAAGCCTACTTCCTCTTCTCGACTCGGGAATTCCACATATCGGAGACTGCAGCCAGTTCAGGTCCATCCCATCCTTGTTGTGTAGGCCCTACCGACGTTGGAATCCCAATGATCCACATATCGGATATACTGCCTCCCCTACCAGCTCTTTGGCCAGGTTTGTTTTCTGTACTACTTTCCTATTCCTAATCTCACTGGCACGTGACATATTCTAATCTCTCCAAAATTTAAATATCTTTCAGCATAACTCCGGCAAGATTTTTTTTTGTAAATATATTTATTAGCAATTTATTAAACTTTACAAACATATAAATTTATTGAAAAATACAATCAATATCAAATATTAGTAGTTAAAAAGTAAAAAAAAACACAAATTACCATACAACTGCTGTCTCCTAACTATAACCTACTCTCTAATACAAAACAAACCCTATCACTGTGCAAAGTAACACCAAAAAAAGAAAGAAAAACAAAAAGAGAAAACAAAAACCCCACAAAATATAGAACAGCTATGCCCGGCGCAAAGCTCCCAAACAGAAGAACAGGAGCAAAAAAAAAGCAAATTACTACAGATGCTGAAATGAAACCAAAAGAAAAAATGCTGCAAAATCTCAGCAGGTCTGCCAGCATCCGTAAGGAGTGAAAAGAGCTGACGTTTCGATTCTAACTGACCCTTTGGCAAAGCTGAACAGGAGCATTGTATATATACCCCCGTATTAACACAGGAGATTCCCCACTTCAGGGCCCAGTGCTTGACAAATCTAACCATCTTTGTTAAACAAACGCTCCAGTTAAGACAACTGACAAATCTGTTTCCAAGTAACTCAAGTAGGGCTGCCATGATTTATAAAAATGATGTGTTGAGGGGTGCACCATGTTTGTAAAAATATCCAAGGGAATGTCCTCCATAATGTATTTCTGCCATTCCAGCAAGCCCCGCGGGTTCTCAGACACCCAATTCATCGGAATTCTATTCCGTGCACAGTGTGCAAGAATATTAAATAGTTTATTCTCATGCCCGTCTCAAGCTGACAAATTCGGTGGATTTAATAGGAGAGATATCGGGTCTACTTTGACTTCAGTCCTCAATTCCATCCCTATCTCTCCCGCCACTGCTGTCCAGTGATCACGGAGCCTGTAGCATGACCAGAAGCAATGGGTAAGAGTATCTACACTTATATTACATTTGGGACACACTGAAGATGCCCATTTTTTAAAAATTCGCCAGATGGTCTGGTGCCAGATGCGCCATGTGCATTACTTTTAACTGTGTAGCGCATGTTCTATTACATATAGAGATCTTTTAACTATTCTCCCATATGTTCTCCCATGTTTCAGAAGAGATCTCCATTCCTAGCTCTTGCCCCCAGAGCTCACATAAACGGTTAATATCCTGCCAGGCCCTGACACCCAGCAGGTGATAGAGATCACTAACCGAAAGGGTGTTTGTGGAACGTAGCAACAACTTCTCTGTATCGGGCTTATAAGGCTTAGTGAGAAGCGTAGTCTTCGTCTGGGTGAAATCCCTAACCTGAAAATAAAACGTAAAAATTCTCTACTGGGTAACCCGTATTTGCAGCCCAGTTGCTCAACAGACATCATAACCTCCCCCTCAAACAAGTCTCCAAAACTAGATACTCCTCTCGCTGCCCATAGTTTGAACCCTGAGTCCATCGTCTCTGGTCGGAAACCTGGCATGCCAAGTATAGGTGTTAATGGGGACCTTCAATCTGACGCATCGCCTTCCAAGCCCTGACTGTACTAATGACAATGGGGTTCCAGCAATGGTCCATAACTGTCCTCATCTTATCCATGAACAACAGGTTAATAAGAGGGCATTTTGCTTGGGAGGCCTGAATATCCAGCCATACTGAGTTTGAATCGTTACCTACCTATTTGCAGATGAAGGACAGCAGGGAACTTCATTGATACCTTCTGACATCTGGGAAATCAATCCTCCCCTCCTTGAGGCAACTGCAATTTAGTAAGTTTGATGAGGGACCGCCCACGATGCCAGACAAAGGAACCAAACCACCCCAGAAGCTTCCACAGCGTTTACCTGCGAAAAGTTATGGGGAGCATACGCATGGGATAAAGCCAACGAGGAAGAACATTCATCTTAATGAAAGATAATCAGCCCAGCCTTGAAATTGGAAGAGCCTCCCATCTCTGGAGACCTCACCTAATATTATCGAGCAAGTGAGCAAAGTTAGTCCGGAATAACAGATCAAACTTGGGGGTAATAAAAATGCGTCGGTACCGGAACCCTGCCTGTGACCACTTAAAAGGCAGGTTAGGGCCACCTTCAATTTCTGACACATCCTTAAGTTTCCACAAAGGCATAACCTCCGATTTTGCAAAGTTAAGCTTATATCCTAAAATAGCCCCAAATGAGCTGATTCATTGTGTAAAATGGGGTACGGAGGTCATCAGGTTCGATAAAAACAAAAGGACATCATCCACATACAGTGTAATCTTGTGTGCCCTCGATCCCACTTCCGGAGCAGTTATGTGGACATTCTGACCAATGGCCTCTGCCAACGGCTCTATCACCAACGTAAACAACAACAGTGAGAGGGGGCAGCTTTGCCGACTACCCCGACCAATCGTTAAATACCCAGACTTCACCTGTTGGTGATGAGCACGGCCAGTGGTTGGCGATATAAAACCTCCACCCACCTTACAAAGACTTCACTCAACCCACACTGTTCTAAGACATAAAAAAGATATGGTCATTCCACCCGGTCAAATGCTTTCTCTGCATTTAAGGAAATCACCAATCCCTGAATCGATCGTTGCTGACCAACTTGGAACACATTCCGCAAACTTCTAATATTATTAGAGGACCTATGGCCCCTTATAAAGCCTGTCTGGTCCTCTTTAATAATATGGGACAACACCCTTTCCAATCTCAGCGCCAGGATCTTGGACAGAATCTTGAAATCTGAATTTAATAGGGAGATGGGCCTGTATGAGGCACAATCCTCAGGAACCTTTCTCCTTCTTAAGAATTAAGGAATTATTAGCTTCTCTCAAACATGTGGTTAAGCATTCATGCATATCGGAGTGATTGTTCATCTCCAACATCGGCCCTGACAGGATCCCTGTAAACTCCTTATAATACTCACCCGGAAGCCAATCAGTATCAGGCACTTTCCCATTCTGAAGTTGCCTTGCTTCGTCCTGTATTTCCTGAACTGTCAAGGGGCCATTAAGGAGAGCGACCTGTTCCAAGGTTACCCGTGGGATGACAAGCTTCTTAAAAAAGGTTTCCATTTTCGCCCTCCTGTCTTCGCAACCGTCAGACCGATATAATTCAAAGTAAAATATCTGTAAAGCCCCATTAATCTTTTTAGCATCGTATGTAAGGACCCCAGCGCTGTCTCTAATTGCAGTAATGGATTGGGGAGCACGCTTCTTCCGAGTCAGGCATGCTAAATACTTCCCTGGCCTATCCCCATATTCTAACAGTCTTTATCTAGGAAAATAAAGTTCTTTCTTTACGTTTTGTGTCAGTATTGAATTCAAAGTAGCCCGAAGGGCCATGATCTGCTGTAGGTTAGTGACCAAAGGCCATGCAAAATGTCCGTCTTCGCAGCTTTCAACTGCGTCTCAAGTAGACACTGCTGTTCCTCCTTCTGTCATTTCTGGCTAGCCAAACAGGCAATGCCTAATCCCCTAGCAAAGGCCTTAGCAGTCTCCCATAGCATGTATGGACTACTTGCCATGCCTGAATGGATAGTCAAGAATTCCTGAAACTCCTTTAAAAGACATTGCTCAAATTTGGAATCCTTAAGGAGAAAGGGACCCAAATGCCAGTGCTGCAAATCTAACCTTTCACTCTTGGCCTTAACCTTCAAATATACTGCCGCGTGATGAGAGATATATTCCCAATTTTACAACCCATAATCGAATCCAGAAGAGCCGAGGGAGCCAGAAAGAGGGCAATCTTCATGTGACATTTATGTGGATTTGCGAAAAAGGTGAAGTCCCTGCCGGTAGGGTTAAATCATCTCCAAATATCCACCAGCCCCAACGTCTCGTAGAAAGCAACTGCCTGCTTGGCAGTTGAAGGAATAGTTGGGTGCCCATAAGGCATCCTGTCCACTGTCGATCCAAAAGACATTTAAAATCCCCCCATAATAATGTGCCGTTTTCCAAAAACACTCAAATTAGAGAAAGCACGAATCAAAATTTTGAGAGGATGCACTGGAGGGCAGTAGACGTGTAAAATACCACATTCCTTCCCATGTATCAGGGCTTTAAGTATCACAAACCGTCCCTGCTCATCTTTCACCTGCTCTAATAATGTGAACGGAAAAGTTTTATGGATAAGTACGGCCACTCCCCTACTTTTATTAGTAAAGGATGAAAAGAATATCCGGTCATAACCCCCTGTTGTAACTTTAGGTGTTCCCAACATCAAGATGGGTTTCCTGCAACAAAATGATATCAACCCTTTTGCTCTTAAGGCTAGAAAGCTCTTTTTTGTCTTTTAACAGGCGAATGACTTCCCGTAATGCTCCAAGTGCACCATTTAATAAACACTTATCCATATCCCCTTTCAGACAACCTTGAACCCCTCGGAGGGAGAACCCTTCTTACAAAGCACCGAGCATAAGTAAACAAAGATTCATAGAATTGAAAAACTATATATACAAAAACTACTCGATCAAAACTATGAACAACTATTCCTACCAAACAAACTACAAAGAAAGCCAAAGAAAGTGAACCTTGAATGGAACACTCTTCACCCTGCCCATAGAGGGCATTCACCCTTCACATCCCCTCCTTCACAATTCCTCCAAACCCGGACTGTGCTCCAGCCTTAGGCCAGAAAAAAAAACAAGGAGATGATCCTTCAATCAACAGAAAAAAAAACACAAAGCAAGGTTGAACAATCCACCCGTCCCTGGCTTCATGTCACCCTTACTTGTGACTAAAAGAGAAGCACAACAAACATAAAAAGGGGGAGAGACAACAAAGAACATCCGCAAAATTTCCCATCAGGGAAGTCTGGTTATTAAAATAAAAGTAACAACTTATTCCAAAGTCATTTACCACCTTTCCAAAAAGGAAATTATTAGGGAGAAAGAAAAGGATAAAAAAAGGAAGGAAAAACATGGGGAAAGATAGAAAAGAGAGCAAACATTAACCGTATATTTCAGGCCAATCCGTCTATTTTAAAGTGTCCACAAAGTTTTTAGCCTAACCCGCTGAGTCAAATGTATAAACTGAGTCCACGTGGCTCAAACGAAGTACTGCGGGGTATCTCATGGAGTATTGGATGCACATGTTCCTCAGCCTCATTTTAACTTCAGCGAAGGATTTCCTCTTTTGAATAACAGCTGCAGAGAAATCCTGGTGAAACATGATTTTTGATCCCTTGTAGAGCAGCGCCTGCGGATGTTTTCCTACGGATCTGGTAACTTCTATTACTTATTGCTTGTGTTCATATGAATAGAAGTGCACCAGGACCAAGCAGGGGCGCTGCACCGGCCCTGACCCGTGCACTGTAACCGAATAATCCCTTTCAATCTGAAGTCTGCTCGACTCGACATGAAGGCCCAAAAAGATTGACACCCAGCTTTCAATGAAACTGGCTGGCTGCTCACCTTCCAGCGTCCTGGCAATTTGTGATTTATCCTCCGACCTCGATTTTCGAGGTTATTTATATGGTCTCGCAAGGCCTGCACTTCTTGCTCCCTCACCTGGAACCAACTGGATGAGGACTCTATCGCAACTTTCGAGGCCTTAATTGGACTATCCACCTCCTCCAGCCGCTCCCCGAGGCACTGGATCTCCAGGTCATGCTTCTGGAGCATGGATGCGATGGGTTGGACCAGGGCACGCATCTCCCCAAGGATGTCTTCAATCGCAGCCCCAACATTCAAGGTAACTCTCTCCATCGTCTCAACCTATTCCTGTGAGTCCGTTAGGTCCCGGGGGTGCGGGGGGATGGGGTGGGGGCGGTTTAGGAGAGGCTGCTGCTGCAGTCTCTGGAATACCTGGTGCTGCAGTGAAGGGCCCTCCATAATGCTGTTTGCCTGCTCCTTTTCCCTTTGGTATCCTTCCCACTCCCAAATATTAACACAAATGTGTTGTGTAAGGTTTTAAACTAATAATTCCACCACATAAATCGGCCAGGGATGGCAAAAAACCACCACTTTGCCTTGTCTGTTAGGCAGGCAGTTTGGCAGAATTACCGCCATCTTGCCGAGTCCCATTAATTCCTCTGTAATGCCCCATTATTCAAGCCCCTCAGCTCTCTGTCAGGTCAAAAATCTTATCTACCTCCTCTTTAAATACTTTCAGTGATGCGTGTCCCCAAACTCTCTAGCCCAGATATTTCCTGACATTGATTTCCCTCTGTGAGAGGAAATCACTCCCTACACATACACAATCACCGATTGCAAACGCAGGGGCTCAGGAAAGTGTGAATGGTGAATTTTGACTGAGGATGTCATCGGGACCATGTAATTATTTTAACATAATGGGGATCAGGTGTAACCTCCCCACTGGTTGGGGTCTTTCAGAGGACAAAGGAAGATGTTTGTGGTTGGTGGCCAGATACTGCACATTTCCACAGTTAAAAGAGGAGCTCATTCAGCACCTCAAGCTTGTTGCACATCGATATCTAGAACTTGTTCATCATATCGAAACTACTGAACAAGAAGAGGGATAGCCCATTAAATCCTCCGCATGTTGCACAGTAAGAGGAGGGCTATGGTAAGCAAGAACAGGGAGAGAGCTCAATTAGACGCTTGAACCTGCTCCATGGGACCAGGTGGAGGCCATTCAACCCTTTGATACA
Organism: Chiloscyllium punctatum; assembly: GCF_047496795.1. Lineage (NCBI taxonomy): Eukaryota > Metazoa > Chordata > Chondrichthyes > Orectolobiformes > Hemiscylliidae > Chiloscyllium > Chiloscyllium punctatum. Next base: position 10,282,417 of record NC_092790.1, read on the forward strand.
CTTATCCAAGACTAGGAGGCTGTCATTGATGCTCCAATATGACAAACCAATGTAACAGAGACTGCACTCAGAGATGGCTTCACGATGTTGCTCGTGGCTCCTTTGCCTGTGGTGCACATGATACTTTAACGTGGTTTGCTGGCATTGAGGAAGGAAGCGAAAAGTTTTGAGTCTTGTCTCAAGGAGGCATCTTCCATCTCCGAGACGATGTCAGAAGCTGGTGGGAATAGTTAACTCTTTTCGAATGAAGGTATTCTTGCAGCTGTCCGGATTATGGCTAACATGACGTTCAGTGCAGGATCACATACCAACTGTACTGTATTAACGTGGGGAGAGTTTATTCGAAGACTGAATTACCTGAGAAATAAAGAAGCCATGGAATTTATCACCGTATCAGTGTTTGTTTAGTACATCGTGAGTGACTGTCCCTCCCCCTCCAGTTTCAATGCAATCACCTCTCATTCTCATTCTCTCACAGCAATAAAGATTAATTTCCCCATCACTCCGCATGGTACCACCTTCCCAGGGATTATTCTCGTGAAACTCCATTGCACTCTCTCTGTGGCAAGGTGATCATTCCTTATGAAGGAGAGAAAATCAGCCCGCAATATCCCACAGACTGCTTCAACAACACTCTCAAGCTTGATCACGATAATTATTTTTCCACACTTACACATCTCCGTTTTTTTCCTGTGCCATAAAAAACTCATTCCTTCTAAATGCACTGCGAATGATGTGGAATTAAGAAATTCCTTACATCTGTATGTCATCATCAATAAAGGCAGCACCAGAGGTGAACATCATGCTCGGGGAGAGACGATGAAAGAATGCACTTAAAATGGGGAATGGTCATCTACCTGAATGGGAATGAGCTGAAGGCATACAGGAAAAAGGCAGAGGAAGGGACCTTCCTTTCCTTTGGTTCTTCGCTCACGAAATGGGTGCAGCCTTGGTCAGGCCAACATGTTATTCCGATCTTGTACTGAGTGGCTGATTCAGCTGTGCTACCAGACAGTAAATGGTAAAACACTTTGCTGTGCGTTTGCAGTCACATAGAGGTCTGACCAGGGAAGAATGTCCTGTTGCCTTCTCGAAAGGACATGAGACAAGCAGCTGGGTTTTCCTTGATTCATGATGATGGCTTCATTTCAATGTCACCAGTTTCCTTCATGTGATGTATCAACAGATTATTATTCTGTGTCTCCTGCCATTAAACAGATATACAGAGACACTCACACACACCACCCTCCACGACCACCCTGTGTCCTGCCATTAAACAGATGTAGAAAGTGAGGACTGCAGATGCTGGAGATCAGAGCTGAAAATGTTTTGCTGTAAAAGCGCAGCAGGTCAGGCAGCATCCAAGGAACAGGAGAATCGACGTTTCGTGCATAAGCCCTTTTTCAGCAATGACTATATTCCTGAAGAAGGGCTTATACCCGAAACGTCGATTCTCCTGTTCCTTAGATGCTGCCTGACCTGCTGCGCTTTTCCAGTAACACATTTTCAGCATTAAACAAATGTACACACACACACACACACACACACACACACACACGTACAGACATATGGCGACAGAGCCAAAGCCATGTCTTTAATACAGAGATAGACCTTTTAAAATTAAAACATGGATCCAGAGTTACAGTGAGAAGGCGGAAGAATTGTGTTGAAAAACATGTCAGGCAGGACCGAAGAGCAAAATAGAGTTGGTTGTTGAAATGGCCATACTTCAATTTCCTATGCTGTATGGCCGAAAGATGGCAGGAATATTTTCCCAATGGTGCAATGGAGGCTGACTTTGATAAATACTTTATCATTCAATGGGACTGTGGGCTGAATGGTCTATGACTGTTCCCATTTGTTTTGCCCTTATTTCTGAAAAGAGGAGGTAACTTTCTGTGAGGTTAACACACTTTCAAATGAAAGCGTCTCCCATTAACATTTGAGATAACGTTGTTCCTTTCTCCTTCAGACTGTGTGACATATGGTGCGGTCATCCCCAGGGAACAGTGAAGCCTGGGTCATTGAAGATGTTCAGGGCTGACCTCAAGTGATCTTTGATGGACAGAAGAGTCAATATGTAATGGGAACAGACAGGAAGGGTGTGGTCACCTACAGTCAGACCAGCCATGATTCTTCTAAATTGTGCAGCAGGCTGGATAGGCCGAATGGCCTACCGCTGCTCCTATCCCACGTGTGGCCCTCCCAGTTCACATCTCGAGGCTGTTACAGAGAGAGAGAGAGAGAGGAAACCCCTTTCAGCCAGTCAGAATTGTTATAATGAGACAGCAGGAGGCAATTCTGTCCTCTATGGAGTTACACAGGAAAATAATATACTCATTCAACTCATTGACTAAATTACACCGCGCAGCAGAAGGCCATACAATCTTTCTGGACAGTTATACAGGAACAGGGGAGCCCTGGTTAGCTAGCCTGAAATACAGATGTGAGATAATTACTTGTTTTCAGGTTGGAAATCTGTAACTAGTAGAATTCTTCGAGGATCAATATGAGTTTATCAACAGTATACAATCTAGTTTAATGCCTTGGATGAAGAGGCTGAATATATTGGAGCTCAGTTTGCTCTTACATCAGGATAAACATTCAATAAGATGTCGAGTGGAGGCAGAGCGTCTGCAATGGGATACAGAAGGGGAAGGCAGTGAGTAAACTTGCAACAAAATAAAAATATGTACAATGTGGGTGACTGGAACTTTGGGTTTTGGAAGAATGGCAAAACAGCAGTATAATAATTTAAATGGAGGGAAAATGCAGAACTCGGTGGCGCAGAGGGATTTTTGTGTATTAGCATATGAAACACATCAAGTTACTGTGAAGATGCAGCAAATGATTTGGAAGGGAAACAGAACGATGCTGTTCATGCAAGGCGTCGGGTTTGAATTTAGCGATGTTTTCCTGCATCAGCACAGGGCATTGCTGAGACCACAGCTGATGTATTGTTTGAAGTTATGATACACAAAACGGAAAAAAAAGCGAAACGGTTTTCAAATTTTTCAAAGATGTTTCTCTTTACTCGGCCTAGTGATGAATGCAGAATGTGATGAAGGACTAACAGTTTACGCCTGAGAATGAGAGATGTTCTTATTGACCATATACGATCATGAGGAGAGAGTAGCTGGTAAATACTTGATGGATATTTTCTCTTGTGTGGGAGAAAAAAAACTGTGGAAGTGATTTAAGAATAAGACAGTTTCTGAGTCACTGGACCAGAAACGTTAACTCTCATTTCTCTTCATACATGCTGCCAGACCTGCTGAGCTTTTCCAGAAATTTCTATACTTGTTTAAGATAAGACACATTCATTTTAATGCAGATATGGTGAATACATTAAACATTTTATTTTTATATTACGCAGGTACATACAAACGCATCTTCAAATTTTAAAAAAAAGGATCATTATTTATTAATGAAATAATTCTGTACGGCAGCAGCAATGATGCAACTGCATGGAGCAGGGAATGTGATGGAGTCATAATGTTCAGACAACGTTCAAGGAGAGCACACATAGTCCAGTCTGAGTTCTGCTAACATTATTGGTTCAACTTAGGATGGAGAAATGTAACCTATCTGAGAAGGAACAGTCTGCTCCTCCCTTTCTCTTTTCTGTCCCTCATCACAGCAATGTGTGCGAGCTAAAATAAAGCCCCGTCGGTTTTATCACTCATGAAGGATTCATGATGAGGATTCATTGGAATCTCCCCATTGCTTGAAGCAAAGGGAATTCAGCCAAATCAAATTGTTCCAGGACGAAATCCCATTATCAGAAGGTTGGGCGAGCAGAATAACTTCAGAAGCAATTATTCAGACTCGATAGTCAAGGGAACGAACAGGAAATTCTGTGACTGCAAATGGGAATCCAGGATGGTATGTTGCCTCCCATGTGCCAGGGTCCAGGATGTCTCAGAGTGGCTGCAGAACGTTCTCACCGGGGTGGGGGAGCAGCCAGAATTCATTGCGCACGTTGTTACAAAATGACAGATGTAGAAATAGTGAAGAGGTCCTGCAGAGTGATTATAGTGAGCGAGGACAAAGGGAAAAAGCCAGGACGATGACAGTGGTAATATCCGTTTTACGTCCAGTGCTATGTGCTAGTGAGGGTAAGAACAGGAGGTTATGGCAGATGAATGCGTGGCGAACGAATTGGTGCAGGGGAGGGATATAGATATTTGGATCATTCGGATCTTTCGTAGGGCAGAGGTGACCTGTTCAGGGGGACGGGTTATACCTGAACTGGAAGTGAGGGGGCAATATCCTAGCAGGGAGGATTGCTAGTGATACAAGGGAGGGTTTAAACTAGATTGGCTGGGGTTGGGGGTGGTAAAGGATCATCAACAGCAGGGAGACAAGTGTGAGGCTGGAAGGAGATACAGTAATTATAAACAGTAATGTGAAGAGACAGGTCAAGCTGGATCATGACAGAGAGCAAGGAATGCCTGTTGGATTAAAGTGCATCTGTTCCAATGCAAGACGGATGATTGGTAAGGCTAATAAACTCAGGCCGTGGATAGGTACGTAGGACTGGGATGATATAGCCATTACAGAAACATGGCTCAGGGAGAGTTAGGACTGGCAGCATAATGCACTAAGCGACAGCTGCTCTGGGCGGGATCGTGGTAGTGGAAGGAGCAGAGGGTGAGTTGCATTTTTGATTAAGGCGAGTATCACAGCAGTGATCAGAGATAAAATACCTGGACGATCATCCAGTGTGGCTTTATAGGTGGAGCAAAGAAATAAGAAGGGGATGGTGATATTATTTGGGTTGTACTATAGACCCGCCAAATAGTCAATGGGAGTGAGAAGAACAAAAATATGCAGAGAGATTGGGGAGACTTGTAGGGCAATAGGATTGTCATAGTAGGAGATTTTAATTTTGTGAACATAGACTGGGACTTACACAGAACTAAGGGTTTAGATGGAGTGAATGTATTAAGTGTGTTGAGGAAACATTCCTTATGCAGTATGGAGAAGGTCCTGTTCGGGAATGGGCAAACTCGACCTACTACTCTTGGGAAATAGAGCGGGACGGGTGATGGAGGTGACAGTAGGGGAGCACTTTGAGACCAGTAACCATAGTTCTATTAATCTTTGAATAGTTATGGAGAGAGACAAACTTGTACACAGTGCAAGTTCTAACTTGGGGCAAGGTCAATGTTGATGGAATTAGACAGGAACTTGCAGGTGTTGATTGGAGTAATTTGATTGCAGGCAAAAGGACCTCCACCAACTGGGAAGCCTTTAAAAGCGAGATGGCAGGAGTTCAAGGTTTATACGTTCCTGTGGGGGTGAATGGCAAGGTCGGCATGAAGAGGGAACCCTGGAAGACAAGAGATATTGAAGAGGTATGGCTCAGGTCCGGGGAGATGGGATCAAAGGGATCCCTGGAGTTTTACGGGGATACAGGAGTTTACTGAAGAAGGGTCTCAGGAGGACGAAAAGGGGGCACGAGATAGCCTTGGCTGAGAAGATCAGGACCAATCCAAAGAGGTTGTTTAAATATATTAAAAAAAAGAAAATAACCACAGTGAGAATACGACCCCTCAAGGAGCAAAGTGGATATGTATATGTGGAACCACAGGAAATTCTCAAGGTTCTCAATGAATATTTCTCCTCTGTGTCTAATGTGGAGAAATACTTGAAGACTTGGTATGGGAGCTTAGGGAAGGTAGTGGTGATATCTTGGGGACAGTCCATATCACAGTAGAGGAGGTGTTGGATGAATTAGAATGTAGGAAGGTGGGTAAAAATCTTGGTTCTAACCAGATGTATCAACGAACACAGCAGAAGTCTAGAGAAAAAACTACGAGGACCCTGGATGATATTTTTGCATCATCATCAGCTACAGGTGCGGTCCGAGAAGACTGGAGGGTAGCGAATGCCGGTCCCTTATTCAAGAAGGAAAGGAAATAAATACCTGGGAACTATAGACCAATAAGCCGAACATAATTTGCTGATGACAATGAAGGAAGTTTTCAGAAATTGCAGCAGGACCTTGATTATCTGGGGAAGTGGGCTGAGGAATAGGGAAAGGTAGTTTAAGATAGATAAGTGTGAGTTTTGCATTTTGGAAAGTCAAATCAAGGCAGGAATTTCTTGGTTAAATGGTGTAGTGGAACAGAGGGACCTTGAAAGTAAAGTCACGGGGAAACAGGGAAGCGAAGAAGGCTTTTGGCACACTGGCCTTCATTAGTGAGGGCATTGTGTATGAAAGTTGGGAAGGTACGTTGCACGTTTCAGGACGAGGCCGCACTTGCAGTGTTGCGTTTAAATTTGGTCACATTGCTGTCAGGATTTTATTAAACTAGAAAGATTGCAGACGAAATTTACAAGGATTTTGATATGACCCAACAGCCTGAGTTACAGACACAGGTAGGACAAGGAAGGACATTTTTCATTAGAGCAAAGGAGATTGAAAGGGGGAATTGTGATGGGGAGTGGGTTCTTAAAACAAATCTGTACAAGATCAGGGCAGGCATGGATATAGTGAATAAACTCAGTCTTTTTTTTCCCAGAGTTTTGGAATCGAGGACTGGAGTGCATCAGTTTACGTTTAGTGGAGGAAAAATAAAAGAGACCAATAGAGGCAAATTTTACATAGAAGGTGGTACGTATATGAAATGTGCTGTCAGTGGAAGTAGTTCAGGCATTTACATTAACAATATTTAAAAGGCATTTGGACAAGTGCATGAATAGGAAAGATTTATAAACACAGGGGCCAAGTGCAGAGAAATAGGCTTAGCGTGGATGGACATTTATGTCAGCATGGACCAGTTTGGACCAAAGGGCCTGTCTTCATGCTGTAAGACTCCCTGACTCTGCAAGTAGGATAATATTTGGGCCAAACTCTTATTTTTCCTTTTGTCATGAATTCCAGTAATATTTGGACAAAGTGCTTTCAAGTTAACTTCGCAGACATTTTCATTTCCAGTTTGTTATCAAACAGGTGTGTGTGTATTTGTGCCTCAGTATTTTTCAAAGAGAAATACCAATGTACATATTTGCAATATCCACTCGTTCAAGTTTCCATCATAGTTTGAGTAACTTTGTTTTAGTTGTAAACGTGTTGTTGGAGCAGATTAAAGAAATCTGTCGGACTTGTTCCTTACACTGACCCTGACGCTGACCCTGACACCCTGAGAACTTATCATTGGCCATATCACCAACATAATTATAATTGAATTTTTTTGTGACCAGTGGAGGAGTGGGACTAGAAAAGGGAACAGTGATCCAAAAACACAATTAATTATCGACTCAGTAACCCTAACGTCAATGTAGTGTAGGTTGTTGTAGGGGTAGCTGAGGGATAGGCTTTACGTGCATGTAGAAAGACAAGGACTGGTGTGGGGTCGTCAACATGCTTTGTGCGATGGAGATTATGTATCATTAATGTGGTTGAGTATTTTGAGAACGTGATAAAGAAGATTGAAGAAGGCACTGTGGTATACATTTTAACACCGGCTTCAGCAAGGCGTTTAATATGGTTCCTCATCGAAAACAGGTTAGGTCACATGGAATCCAGGGAAAGTTAACCAATTGGATACAAAATTGTCTTGAAGGTAACGAATTGTTTTCCAGACTGAGGCCAGTGAAGTGCTGAAAGAATCAGTGCTGAGCACACTACTTTTCATCATGGATGTAAATGACTAGGATGTGAATACCAGAGGCATGGTTCGTTAGTTTAGAGATAACATCAACAAAGTGGTCTAGCGGACAGTGAAGAAGATTACCTCAGAGTACAGCGGCACCATTGACCCCATCAAAGTCCCAAGGACTGGCAGATGTAGTTAATTTAGATATTTGTGAGGCTTTGCATTTTAATAAGTTAAATCATGTCGTGCACTGGAGAATGTTGCCTAACAATGAGACCTACGGATACAGATTCACAGTTCCACAGAAAGTGGAGTCGCAGATAGACAGGGTGTTGAAGAACACGTTTGGCACGCTTGCCTTAAACGGTCAGAACATTGAGTACAGGAGTTAATGTGGCATGTTAACCCTGGACAGGACACTGGTGAGGCCACTTAAGAATACTGTGCACAATTCGGTTGGCTCTCCTGATGGGAGGATGTTGAGAGGGCGCAGAAAAGGTTTACAAGGATTTTCCAGTACTGGAGGGTTTGAGCTTCATGAAGAGGATGAACAGGTTGAGGCCTCGACCCCTGAATTTGCAGAGGGTGAATGGTGGCATGTAACTGGTTCTTCAAATCCTGAGGGGCATGGATAATCTGAATGACCAATGTATTTTCCCAGGATAGGGAATCCAGAACTATACGGCACAGGTTGAAGGTTTGGGGGAAAGATTTAGAGCGGACCTTAGCAGTTACATTTTCATGCAGAAGATGGTGCGTGTATGGAAAGTGCTGTAAGAGAAAATGTTGACAGCGGGTCCAATTACACATTTAAAATACATATCGATAGATACATAAATAGGAATGGTTCAGAGGGATATGGAGAAAATGTTGGCAAATGGGACTATATAAGTTTGGGATAACTGGTTGGCATAGATAAGCTGGAATAAAGGATCTGTTTCCATGCTGTATGACTCTCTGATTCTCTCAGAGGGATGGGAAAAATTCTAAAAGGAACTTTAGAGTGGGAATTCTTTTCCCCAGAAGTTTGATATTCCTCTTTGTTTACATTTAGTCAAAGCTGAGTTAGGAGAGAACTAATAATGGGATACAGACAAGAAAGTGGGGCTGAGATCACAACATGATCAGCCACAATCTTAGTGCCTGGTGGAGAAGCCTCAAAGTGTATAATGACCCACTCCTGCTCCTCAGTCCCTTGTCTCTGTGTTCGATTCAGCCCCTCAGACCTGCTAGACAGGAGAAGTTGATGTCCACTTATTGCTATAACCTGGTACACAGGAACAAGTAAGACCATTCAGTCCCTGAAGACTTCCCCACACGGTTTGGGAGATTTGGAAATTAGAATGTGAAAACTCAGGCTGGAAAGACGCCCCTCATCTCTCTTTAAAGAGCTACCCCTCTCTACAAATTGTGCCCCATTTGTTGCCATTGTTGTAGACCAAGTTTCACTGTTAATACAGCCCCCAAACCTTAGCTAGAGGTGGCTCACAGAATCCACTGGTCTCCCTGACTGCAATATTCAATAACAGACCTTCCAGGAAAATAACAGCCACTAACTTTCCAATAACAGAATGGGAGTACATCAGAAACATGAGCAAATCATTGAAACCCCAATCCTGCCATGCACTTCACTAAGATCATGGCTGATCTGCTCTCGGTCGCAAATCCTCATTAATGCCCGATTCCTCATAGTCCTCACTCCCCGACAGGTCAAAATGCATCCACCCCACTCTTTAAATAGTTTCATAGAAGATAGAACATGGAATAGTACAGCACAGTACAGGCCTTTCTTCCCGCGATGTTGCATCGACCTTTTATCCTACTCTCAGATCAGACGAGCCTGTAGACACTCCCATGTGCCTATGTAAGAGTCGCTTACATGTCCCTAAGATATCTGATTAATAGCACTGCTGGCAGTGCATTTCATGCACCCACCACTGTCTGTATAAAGAACTGACCACTGAGTTCTCCTCGAAATTTTGCTCCAAATGATGCCCCCTCCTGACAGCCTTTTCTGCCTTGCGAAAAAGTCACACACACACACCTCTCATCATCTTGTTTATGTCTATCAAGTCACCTCTCATCCTTCTTTGCGCCAATGATAAAACCTCTAGCTCTGTCAACCTTTCTTCATAAGGCCAGCCCTCCAGTCCAGGCAGCATTCTGGTAAACTTCCTCTTCACCCTTCCTAACTTTTCTGTATCCTTCCTAAAATTGGGTGACCAGTACTGGATACAATATGTCAAGTGTGGTCTAACCAGGGCTCTATTGAGCTGCAGCATAACCTCGCATCTCTTAAAATCAATCCCCCTGTTAAAGAAATCTAACACACCATTCGCCTTCTTAACAACCCGGTCAATTTAGGTCGCAACTTTGAAGGACCTAAGTATATGGAACCCAAGATCACTCTATTTCTCCACACTGCCAAGAATCATGTCTAGAACTCTGTATTCTGCATTCAAATTCACTTTTCAAGTTTGAACTCCACACTTTTACAATTTGAACTCCATCTGCTGCTTCTTAACCCAGCTCGGCATTATTCAATGTCCCATTGCAACTTACAACAGCCCTCCACACTATGTAACACTCTATAAACCTTCGTGTAATCAGCAAACATGCTAACACACCCTTCCACTTCCTCATCCGAGTCATTTATAGAAGTCACAACCAGCGGAGGTCCCAGACTGATCCCCGCAGAACACCACTGGACCCTTTCAGTGATCGAGCTCCCCTAACTCTCTGTGTAAGAGAATTTCTGACATTCACTACCCTCTGTTTGAAGAAAACATTCAATGCTTCTAAACCATGACCTATTGATATGAACAAAAGAGGGAACACATGGGCTCAGGTAGAGAGACTGGCCCTGAAGTCAAGGCAGTATTAGACTGAGGATGACATCAAGGAGCCTGAGCAAAATCGAACTTAATGAGAATTGACTGTGACCTCTCCACTGTTTGGAGTCATTCACAGCACAAGGGAAGATGATTATCACCGCCGGACATCAATCATCTCACCCATGGGACACATTTGTAGAAGATCCTCAGGTTAGCTCCCTCAGCTCAGGCATCTCCAGTCGGTCATTATTGAATACCTACAGTATGGGAGGAGCCCATTCAGCCCATTGAGTCCAAACTGAGCAGAAGTGGGGATATTCACAGAAGTTTGCATCATGTTCAGAACAAGTTGTCCCTACTCAGCTCTTGAAGTAGTCAGTGTCCGCGTGCAACTAGAACTGGACATCATTCAAGATCATGCTTCTGAAGCCTGGGTAACATTCATGTAATAGCAATGGCAATCACTGACCATTTTCACAGTAAACGGAGGTGCTCATTCAGCACCACAATCCGAGTTCACAAGAATACGGGGAAGTTATTTAGCCCATGAAACTATTGGACAGGATGTGTGGTAGCTCATTCAGTCTGTACTGCCTATTACACAGGAAGAGAATGAATCTGCTCACTCCCACACGTCACTTACACGGGATCAGGCCCCCCAAGCATGGTCTGAGTTCACCACCCAGCTCAGTGCAATATCTGTGGACTGAAGAAATGTCTAGCAATACACGACAAGCATCAATAACTTCCTCGCTCTGGCAGAATAAAGGTCGCCGTATTCTCTCTGCTCCATCATACTCATTGAATGTCTGTTATAGCACCTTGCCCCCGAATAAGGCTCCATCACTCTCACTACTGCATGCATCACCTTCTCTCTCTCTCTCTCTCTCTCTCTCTCTCTCTCTCTCTCTCTCTCTCTCTCACACTCACTCACTCACACACCGACGCAATACCCAGACATGTTTAAGAAATGTTCTGAAGAATGATATTTCTACAATTCTCTGTATGTAGTCGTTTATGCAATGTTCCAGATAATTTTCAAAATAATCACCAACTTAAGCAAAACGTTCGTCCCCCAGTGTGTAACACATCAGGGGAAGGAGCAGAGGTCATTAAGCCTCTCAAATGTGCTCCATTTTTCAGATAAAGTTAGCACCTAAACATTTGAAGACTCATCTTTTCTTGAAGAGAGACGCCACTTTGGAGGTTCTCCAGTTTTGCTGGAACACTCCAGTAATCCAGAGAGTTATAGGATATTTCACACCGTGGCACCAGTCACTGTAAACACTTTATTAAAACCAGCTATGAATTGCTGATAACTTGTTTACCTTTGGTGTTATTTGTTTGTGAAAAGCCTTGTTCGTTTTGTTAGACACGGTGTAAGCACTTCCATCCGACTACAATTTTGTGTATAACATTGAAACTCATTTTGATTTCCCCTGTGAGGAACGATGTAAAATACTGTTTTAAATTCTCTGCTTGTTCCCTGAAACCAGTTCCCCAATCACATTCTACAGGTGTCCCACATATAATTTCCTGCCTGTCTTCCAAGAGTCACACAGACATCATCAACGTTTTTTTAAAATCGATTTTGTAAAACAATTGTGGCTAGTCTTTTTTTAAAAAAATTCTTGCCAGTTTTGGAATATTTTTGTTTTTTTTTATACTAACTGCTTCTGGTTCCAAAACTAAACATCCCAAATATGGCCAATGCTAGAGCTCACCAATCTGAATTCGTTAGCTTGTGATTGGTTAGTTATCCTTCACAGCCTGAATGCATAATGGATGGTTCATCTTGACATCTTCATACCATCTTTTTGACCAGAGTCCATCAGTGCTGAGCTTTATGAAGTATCTGCTTACATGTCTCCCCCACACATCTACTGATCTTCAACTGGGTCTATATTCACATTCTGGTTTTGACCAGATATAAGACATAATTCGGCAATTGAAATGTCTTGCTCTTTTCAATCATTTGGGGTGACCTCCGTACGTGGCTGAACACATGATCTGCTGAGAGTGACGCCATTCTCACAGTTTCTCTGGCTCTATCATTTCTGTTCGATGATGCAACATTCCAGTGGGAAGCTTCATAATTGCCACCTTTTCTCTCAAACGAGAAATCCTCTAACACTGATGGACCGATCCTTCAGCTGTGACCGTCCCATCTCCCTCGCTTCTCCCCTTACTCCATCCCCTCCTTCCCAGAGCAAAGATTGACCTCCCCTTGTCCTCACTGTCTACTGCACTAGAATCCACATTCACAGAATCATCCTCCACCACTTCCATCACCTCCAGCAGGACAGCACCATCAAGCACATCTTCCACTCCCATCCACTTTCAGTATTTCACAGGGACTTTTCCCTCTGTGACATCCTCCATCATTCCGAACACTTCCCCACTCCTCCCACGGCAACTTCCCATGCAATTGCAGAAGCTGCAACACTTGCCCATTCACCTCTTCCCTCTCACTGTCCAAGGCCCCAATCACACCTTCCAGGTGTAGCAGCATTTCACTTGTACTTTTTCCAAACAAACTCTTATCATTCCTGCTCAAATGCAGTTTCGTTTACACTGGGGGGAACCAAAGAAGAGATTGCTTTGAGGAACACTCCCACTCTGTCTGTAGGAATGCCACTGACCCTCTCAGTGCCTCCTATTTCAATAACCGATCTTGGTCTCATGCTACCATTTCAGTCCTGGGCTGCTGCAGTGTTCCAATGCAGCAGAACCCAAGCTCAATTTGCAGAACCCTCACTTTACACTTCGGTAAGTTGTAGCCTGTAGGGGTTAATATACAATTCCATAACTTCAGAGCCTGACCTTATCATGACAGTTCTCCATTTTTCATACCTTCTCCCTCCTCGCCTCCCTATGACCTTGTGCTCCTCGCCTCCCTATGACCTTGTGTGGTTGTGTCTTCTGTATCTTGCACTCAATGGAGAGAACCCCATTCCAAATTCGCATGATAATTTAAAGCCATTTCACATCACCTTATCGTTCACCACTCCTCAAAGCTCGTTTATATTTTGCAACACTCTCCTTTCCCCGTCACCCAATCCCCAACTCCGTCAAGGGATTTAAAAGCTCAGTTTTCAATCCATTTCAGTTCTAAAGAAATGTCACACTGGACTTGAAACGCTAACTCTGTTTCTTTGTCTCTGCAGATGCTGGCGCACCTGCTGAGATACTCCAGAAATGAATGGGCTTGGAACAAATTTTCAGTTAAACAAATAACTCTGGATACTGGCAATAAAAAATACAGATATTGCTGGATAAATTAGGAGCATTCTGGAAGGGTCACTGCACCTGAAAGAATAATTTTGCTTTCACATCACAAGATGCTGCCAGACCTGCTTAGTTTCTTCAGCAATTTCTATTTTTGAATAAATTCCACTTGCGTGTGTCAAAGCTGCTCAAACGTCTCGACCAATACGGAGCATCTGACACCAGGAAGTAAATGATAACACAAGGTGCACACACTCATTGGTTCTGAAAATACATAAGGGTGGCAACACTGAGACTACAGAGCTCTTAATCATGGTCAGGGAGAGAAACAGAGGGAAACACATTCACTTCAAACTCAGATGATGGCATTACAGGAGTGGATACGATTCAGATAAATATGTTAAAGGCTTGAGTAATGTAACAAATTGGAGGCGTGACACCAGGGAGAACCCTGAGCAGAATGAGAATATGAAACTGGAAGTGTTGCCACATCAGAAATCAGGTTAGGGCAGTAAGTACAGGGCTGATGGGTGAATGGGTCTTCGTGTGAAAAGGGGGATTGTCAAGATAATTTATTTGTACATATTGGAGCTCAAACTGGGCATTCATGTGGTACTGTAGAATCACAGCAGCAGCAGCAGAACTGTATTCAATCACAATAAGTAACTTTTTACCCAGGACATCGCTCAGTCTACCATTACCATCAAGCCAATCTATGGTTCAGTGACGAGTGTGGGTGAACATGCCAGGGTTAGAACCATTTGTACCGAATCCTGATGAAAACCCGTTAAAGGCACCGCACTTGACTGGTTACGTTCCAAACAGCAGAACTAACATCTGATACAGAGGGCGAAATGATCCCGAGACTAGCTGATCATATCGAAGCTCTGTAGTCCTACCACATTCAGACATAAATGCTGATGGACAATTAAACAACTCACTGGAGGAGAGGACTCCACAAATATCCCCATCCTACATAACAGAATAGCCCTTACATCAGTGTAAAAGACAAGGATCTTCACCGCCCTCAGCCAGAAGTGTTGAGTTTATGATCCACCACACTCTCGCCATGATGCCCACAGAAGCACAGATGCCAGTCGTTAATCAATTTGATTCGCTGTACGTGATATGAAGAAACAGCTGAACACAGTAGATACGACAAAGGCAATGGGCTGTGATTCCATTCCTGCAATAGGACTAAAGACTTGTGCTGCACAACAAGCCCTGTCCCTGGGGAAGCTGTTTCATTCCAGCTCCAACTCTGACATCTTTCGGGCAATGTGGAACTATGTCCAGTTCCCTAAGAGAGGAATAATTACAATCTGACCAATAACCACCCCATCAGTCCCATCACAAAAGCGAAATTGGTGGGGGTTATTTTTGACAGAGCTGGCAACCAGCACAGAAATAACCTGCTCAGTGTGGTTTCCGGTTTGTCCCCATGTGGCGATGGTGCTGTTGTGGAAATGTCACTGGATTACTAATCCAGACCAGGCTAATGCTCTGGCAGCTGGTGGAAGTTCAAAACAATTAATAAAATGTCAAGATCTAAAATCTGGTGTCAGTAATAATGACCTTGAAGAAAAAGTCGATTGTAAACGTCAATTTCCTTCCCCAATGTACTTTCAGGAAGTGAATCCCCCGTGCTTTCCTGGTCTGGCCTAAAGGTGACTCCAGACCCACAGACATGTGATAAACTCTTCTATGGTCTCTGAAACGGCCAAGCAAGACATTCAATTATATCAAACTTCTCCAAGGTCTCAAAAGGATAAAAGTGAATAGAACACCCGGCCCCAGCCTCAGTATCAGAACGGAAAATACAGTCCTGTTGATCCTGCAGAGTCCTCCTTCCTAACATCAGAGAGCTGGTGGCAACATTTATAGAGATTTTCCACAGACTGCACAGAAACATCAGGAAAGGAATAGGCCATTCAACACACTGGGCCTCCTTCATTGCGCAGCTTTCTTCATCAAGCGAGCTCCCGCTCACTGTGACGTGATTCCATCTCAGGCACCCGCTGAACAGCAAAATCCTGTCTCAGGATCCTTTGTCTGCAAAATGCACCCTCGGTGAGTTCAGCTAAAACAGGAATGTAATCCACTCTGAAAGCCTTGAACTTGAGCCTGAACGTGGGATTTGTAGTCTACATTTAGAAGGATCTTTATTTCAAACTGGGGAAGAATCTTGGAGAGAACTGGAATTCGTGGTCAGTCAGCTCGCGCACTTTCTGGTGAAGAGCTTGATGAAAGGTACATTGCTGTAGTCAGTGACTGTAGTGTTAATTTGTTACATTTACTGTACTAATTCATTGCAATATATGTTTTAAAGATTTGTATAGAGTGTGCTATCGTTTGTGTTAGGCTGACAATTATTTTTGTTTTGATTTTTACTGATATTATTGGAGGTTTGCCGCTTACACTCTTTTTCGAATTGGCCCCCTTATTTATCTTGCACCGTTTTCTATAATATGGTGTTCCACAGGAATGCAGTTGCCGCATAATCGGAGAACTGCCTGTAATGATCGCTGATCCTCTATCTCCACACCATGCTCCTGCTCTCTTCCCATTACTTTAGTGTCTAGAAATCCTTATTTATATTCAGCACCTCTGCTTCCACAGCGTAATGCGGTCGAGAATTCCTCAAGTTCACCGGTCTCTGAGTTCAGACATTTATTCTCATCTCAATGCACTTTGGCCTGTCTGTACCTAGTAATGTGAGCCCTTGTTTTAGACATCCCAGCCAGGGGATTTATCATCCTTGCTTCCATATTGCCTCACCCATTTTCCTAAATCCTGTGGAACACATGCCCAGTCAACTCAACTCTGCTCCCACAAAAAGCCTGTCATCCCAGAGATCGGTCTGGTCACTCTTCGTTGCACTCCCTCAATGTCAATTTTGCCCTTTATGAGGAAAGGAGACCAATACTGCACACAATATTGCATAATGTTCGAGATTGGGTCTCACCAAGTTCATGTACGGCGGTAGTAAGACACACTTACTCCTGGACTCAAATCCCTTTGAAATGAAGGTCAACATACCATATATTTTCAAAACTGCTGTGTATTCCCGCAGATAGCTGAGCCTGCTCTAACCTTAGCGGTAACATTAAAGCAGGCTGGTAATGTTTGGTTGCTACTGTACAGGAAGTTAGTGAGATCACATCTGGAGTAATGTGCTTGGCTTTCATCTCCTCATTGAGGAAATGACATTGGAATTAACTCAGATTATTACCTCAAATGATTTCTGCAACAAAGGTGTTATGCATGGAATACCTATAGTGCAGAAACAAGCCATTTGACCCACCGACTCCACAATGATACGCTGAAAACCATCCCATACAAACCCCAATACCCCACCACATTCTCTGCAACGTGACATTTTCCGTGACGAATCCACTTAACCTGCACATTTTAGGAATGCGGGAGGAAACTGGAGTACCCAATGGTAACCCTTGCAAGAACAGGGACAATGTGCAAACTCCACACAGACAGTGACTGAGACTGAAATTAAACCCAGATATCTGGTGCTGGGAGGCAGCAGTGCTAACCACTGAGCTACCTTAGTGAGCAACACAGCTTGCCTGCTCAATTCAACCCTCGAAACTTGGCATAACAGCAGGGAGCTTCCATACATCTCCAAACCTGTCATTGAGCAACAGGAGGAGGACATTGAGATCTTGAGCGATTTGGTCACGAAAAGGCTCAGAGCATGCAAGCCATCGAGTTTATATTGTAGGAACACCAGGAGGACATTCAGCCCATCGGGTGCGTGAAGTAGAAACAGAATGAGTCCAATCAGTCACTCATGCCTGTTACACAGCAATTGGAGCCAATCTTTTACAGCCTCGTTCCTGTCACACACGAATTGTGAAAGGGACTGTCGAGGTTATAGAAAAGGAATAACTTCAAATAACCAACTTCACTCAGGAATGAAAAGTTATGAGTAAACGGTTGGGACTGAAGGCAAATTGTTTATTTCTGTAATTAAGAAATTAACAGGAGACTTTCAAAGTCAAAGCACAATTCATCACAGTCGACATGGTTTTATTAAGAGTAAATCGAGTTTGAATGATTTGTCTAACCTTTTTTTAAAAACTGCGACAAACAAGGTGAACAAACGGGATCCGAATGATGTTTTATATCTGGACTTTCAGAAGGAAATGCATAAAGTGCGTGACAAAAGATTAATATCAAATACAAGGCATATGGGGTTAGGAAAATGTATTTGCTTGGAGAAAATATTGGCTAACCAATAAAAAACCATGATATGGAAGTGTTGGCTTTGGACTGGGTTGGACAAGGTCAATCATTACACAGCACCAGGTTATAATCGAACGGGTTTATTTGTAATCACAAGCTTCCATAGCGCTGCTCCTTCATCAGGTGTTAGAGAGAGAAGACCTTAGAAACAGAATTTATGAGGAAAGATCAAAGGGTTGTACAACTCGTGTGCATGAATTGAACACATCAAAGATAGCTCCTAAATCATTAATCGGTGAGAATGCCGATGAAGGTTTTGATTGATTAATATGCAAATCCAAGAATTTATTTCAAATCAGTGCCTGGAGACACCTTCAGGTATTATCGATGTAAAGGAGGTGACCCCTCCACTCAGGCAATGTATTTTACAGTGAGGTTGTGTTTGGAGTCTGTCTGTGTCTTCATCTGGATTCAGTCTGGGTTAATTTCCAATGTAGGAGTTTATAAAATACCGCATTGACTGACTGTATTCAAATTATTCATTTTTTGACAAAATATAATGTATCTGCAACAACAAAACGGCAAATACAAATTCACCCCAGATTTATGTGTGTGCGTGTGTGTGCATGTGTGTGTGTGTGTGTGCGTGTGTGTGTGCATGTGTGTTTGCGTACACACGGATATGTGTGTTTGAGAGCGAGGTGGAGTGTTTGCGTGAGGGGAGAGAGACAGGGTGTGCATACGTGTGAGAGAGGGGAGTATGTGCGTGTGCATGTGAGGGAGGGGGAGTGTGTTTGTGTGCGGGGAGGAGAGGGAGAGAGTGCATGGGTGTATTTATGGGGGATAGCGAGGGGATGCATGTATCCTTGTTAAAACATAGACAGATTTGGCAGATTCACTTCTCCACACACACTCACACCATAATTTCAGAGCTTCTCCTCTCTGCAGCCTCTGCTCCATTTGTCGTTCATGTTACAGACCCAGATGCTGTCATACACTCCCCTTACTCCATCCAGAGTTGGATCACAAAATCCTTCGGTCTCCCTGAATGTCTGAGGCAGCTCACAGCACAACGTCCTGCGAACTATCCGCAGCACCGCCACTAACTTTTCAGTAACAGGAGTCAGTCAGAACCCCTCAGCTACAAGTTAGACGCCCAGTTCTTTACAATAATACCCGAGGGGCTTCCTCATGTTACTGACCACACGATCATCTGAGAGAGACAAACAGGGTTTCAGTGGACAGGTACAGACCAAGTTTCAAAGGCATGTCTCAAAGCTGATGGATCCCATTACACAACATGGAGCAACAGCCTGACACATACCATTTCATTGTTTCTGAGCTTCACAAGACAAACGCTTGATATATTCGGGAGCCAAAAAATCAACACCAGGGAAAGGTACAGAAATACAAACCATGAATTAACTGATAACATGTTGTGAAAATATGCATAAGGAGACAGGGGAGTGGGAGTAATTGGAGAAGTGAGACAGTGGTGGGTCTAATCAAGAATGGAAACATTCATTATTGCCAGATTCTTGCAAAATTATTGCCAGATTAGTTGCAATGGCTAATTACTTCGAATTGTGAATCTGCCTCACAGAACCATCCCAGACACCGTCTGCGTTTAGATACAAGCCATGGAGTGTCCGACTCCGATTTGCTTTGGCAGGTTTGAAGCTGAGATAGTCAGCAGCAGATTATTGGCTTCATTAAGACTGTATTTAATAGCTCAACGTTCAAAAAACAGATGGGATGAACCAGTGAAGTATATTCTGCAGGTGTTGATAGTTAAAATTAAAAATGGTCAGGATACGGTGTCTGTAATCAGCTCGTGGCTAAAGAGATCATCATAGATGTGACTCATCTGTTTCAGCCTCAGTAACTGGCCAGGGGTGAGATGGAGTCAGAGGAAGGAAATGGAATTTGTAACCAGAACAGAAGCTAGTGTCCTCCAAGCTTTCAATATTTAAGTAGCAAGGGCAGTGTACAATGAATCCTGGTTCATAGCTGAAACTGTAGTTCACCCCACAAGGCGCAGTGTCAGAACTAAAGAAGGAGAGAAAGAATGAAACAAGTTCACTGTTGTTGTTCCTGGTGGTTTGGAGAGTGAATGTTTACAGAGTAGAGAAATTGAAAAGAACAGTAATGCAGTTGCACATGGTTAATGCAAATAATAAGTGGACAGTGAAACTTACCGGGGACTCCAGCAATACCCAGGATAGGATAACCAAAATATTGAGGAAAAAGTGAGGACTGCAGATGCTGGAGATCAGAGCTGAAAATGTGTTGCTGGAAAAGCGCAGCAGGTCAGGCAGCATCCAAGGAGCAGGAGAATCGACGTTTCGGGCATAAGCCTGAAGAAGGGCTTATGCCCGAAACGTCGATTCTCCTGTTCCTTGGCTGCTGCCTGACCTGCTGCGCTTTTCCAACAACACATTTTCAGCTCTAAAAAAAATTTGAATAATGTAAAGTTCATATTTGATCCGCGGTGATAATGGCCATCAGTAATATGTAGAAAGAGTTGAAACATAACCGGATAAACTCCTGTCCATTGTTGGAACATTGCAGTTTATTGTTTTCAGATTCTAATCCATTGTTGGAAAATTCCATTTTAATGTTCTCATATTCTGATCTCTCTTCCCCATCTCTCTGGAGCTGCTGATCGTTGTTAGCGCTATCCTTGTTGCTCCCACTCACACCATCGGATGACATATTGAACAGAGCCCATTTATCATTAAAAGATGGACACCCCCCACTGGGATAATTATAATTCACTGAGACTGACATTAATCACAATCACCAAACAAACAAATTCAGTTAACCAATTCCATACATCATGTTATATATCACAAAGAAAGGGAGAATCTACTCAGTTTGAATACAATGGATAAGGTTTGCTGAGGGATCGATTATAAATCTTTCAATCTTATTAATCTTTCTTCCTTGTATGTGGGAGCATTGCTGGAGCACTGCTGGGTTGGATATGTTTTGCCCTGTTTCTTCAGAGGACAGGAATAAAATAACAGACTGCTGCAAAAGATGTCTGGTGGGGAAGTTTCTATATACCTTTCTGTAATGCTGTTCCTAGTTTGAAATGCCATGTTATCAAGTCATGCATAACCTGAGACATCATTCAGAGCATTGAAACTGCTGCTCAGAAATAGGGAAAAGCAGGAGGCAGTCACTCAACTGCTCGATACTGTGACACAGAAACAGGAGGGAGTCACTCAACTGCTCAATACTGGGACACAGAAACAGGAGGCAGTCAATCAACCGCTCGAGACAGGGACACATGAACAGGAGGCAGTCATTCAACTGTTTGAGTCTGGGACACAGGAACAGGAGGGAGTCACTGAACCGCTCGATACTGGGACACAGAAACAGGAGGGAGTCATTCAACTGCTTGATACTGATACATAGAAACAGGAGGCAGTCACTCCACTGTTCGAAACCGGGACACAGGAACAGGAGTCAGTCACTCAACCGCTCGATACTGGGACATAGGAACAGGAGGGAGTCACTCAACTGCTAGATACTGGGACAGGGGGAATCAGGGGCTGAGTGAGGCCCCAGGATCCTGTTATGCAGTATGGGTCACTGGGAGAGGAGGGAAATTGTCTTGTTTCTGACAGAAATATCTGAACATGTTGAATGAGCGAGCCTTTCAATCCTGCTCCAACCTTCTCTAAGACCACGGCTGATGTGATTGTGATTTCCTCATTCCATTTTACAAAGACCCCTCTCTCTTCAGCCTCTGTTCCATTTGTTCATGTTGCAGACCCAGATGCTCTAACTGCAGCTCCAAAGACCCATCCAGAGTAGGTCACCAAAGCCTCTGGACTTCCTGAATGTCCCACAGCAGCTTAAAGTACTGTCTCCAGGAAACTGTCCCCAACAGATCCACGAATGTACCAAAATTAGAATTAAGTCAAATGTCACTCAAATGCAAGTAGGAAGCCTGGCCTGAATCAGTAGCAGTTGAGAGGATTCCTCATGTTACTGAGCACATGATCAGCAGAGAATGATTAACACAGGTGTTCAATGGATTGGCACAGAGCAAGTTACAAAGATGTGCCTGAAAACTTTTGAAACCCCACTGTCCAACATCGAGCACAGGGCAGGATACTGTTAAGTCAAAGAAAATGCAAGCTATGCATTTTGAACATTGTTTCTATGCTTCTTAATGTTGGAAGCTGATGCTCTCTGGTGACCAACATTCAAGGCAAGAGGAAGATATGGGACAGTTATTCACATTAAAACTGGACAATTAAAACTGGATGTCAGGGTTTAAATACCAACAGTTTAAATAGCAACAAATGGGAGGGATTTGGGAAATAGACAGAGAGACAGAGACTCAGATGCAGTGTTATGGGAGGATGTGTTCACAGGTTTCAGAATGCTGAAGTGAAGGCGTTTGAATGGCATCTCACAACATAAACTGGTATTTCCGGGAATGAATAATTAATGGGATATTGGTGTGAGGTCAGACAGAGTCATAGAGTCTTGGAGATATGCAGCACGGAAACAGACCCTTCAGTCTAACTCCATGCCGATCAAATATCGCAAATTAAACGAGTCCTCTTTACCAAATTTGGACCATATCAATGTAAACCCTTCCTCTTCATGTGCCCATTCAAATTTCTTTTAAATGTTGTAAGTGTAACAGTCTCTTCCATCTCCACTGGCAGCTCATTCCACACATGCACCACCCTCTGTTGGAAAAACTTGCTCCTTCGGTCATTTTTAAATCTTACCCCTCTCACCGGAAATCCTTGCCCTCTAGTTTTGGGGAAAAGACCTCGGCGATTCATCCTATACATGCCCCTCACGCTCCAGGAATAATCACCCCAACGTACTCACCCTCTCGTTTTAACTAAATTCTGGCAACATTCTTGTAAATCTTTTCTGACTCCCTTCAAGATTCACAATATCTTTCTGATAGGAGGGAAACGCAAATTGAATGCAGTACTGCAAAAGTGGCCAAACTAGGTGCTGTACAGCAGCAACGTGACCTCCCAATTCATACAGTCAAAGCACTAGTCAGTAAAGGCAAGCATACCAAATGCCTTCTTCACTATCCTACCTACCTGCGATTCTACGTTCAATGAATTATGAACCTGGATTCCATGGTCTCTTTGATCAGGAACACCCCGCAGGACCTTACCATTATTGTATACGTCCTGCCCTGATTTGCATTTCCAAAATATAGCAACTCACATTTATCTAGATTAAACACCATTTGCCATATCTCAGCCCATCAGCTCATCTGCTCATCTGCTCAAGATCCGAATGTACTCTGAGATAAACCTTCTTTACTGTCCACGAAAGCATCAATTTTGGTGTCATGTGCAAACTTACCAACTATCACTGCTATGCTCACATCCAAATGGTTTATATAAATCGTGAAAAGCAGTGGACACAGCACTGATCTTTGCAAAACACCATTGGTCACAGACGTCCTAAACTTGATCTAAACTTGTTAACCAGTCTGCCATGTGGAAATGTGTCAAATGTCTGACTAAAGTCCATATCGACAATGTTCACCTCTCAGCCTCAATGAATCCTCTTAGTCACTTCTTCAAAAAAACTCAGTCAATTTAGTGAGACATGATTCCCCATGCTTCAAGCCATGTTGCCTATTCCTTGTCAGTCCTTGCCATTCAAAGTACATGCAAACCTTGTGCCTCATAATCCTCACCAACAGCTTGCACTCCACTGACGTCAGGCTTACCGGCTTTTCCTTTCCATCCTTCTTAAATAGTTTTAATAATTGCACCAAGTTTTCAAATCTCCGATCTTCTGGTATCTCACCTGTGAAAATTGACAATACAAATATTTCAGCAAGAGGCCCAAGAATCACTTTGCTTGTTCCCACAGAGTACAACTGCTCGGATCCTGGGGATTTTCCCACCTTTATAGGCTTTGCGAAGTCCAGCATCTCCTCCTCTGTAATACAGACACTTTTCACGATATCACTGTTTATTTTCAAAGTTCTCTTGCTTCCATATCCTTCTGCGCAATCAAAATGCTTGTTTAGTGCCGCCTCCATCTCCTGTGGTTTCACACATCGGCAGCTTTGCTGATCTTTAAGTGGCCCAAAACTCTCCTGAGGTACTCTTTTCACCTTAATGTACGTGTGGAGTACATTTGGATTATCCTTAACCCTATTTGCCAAAACTATCTCATGTCCCCTGTATGGTCTCCTTATGTCCCGCTTAAGGATACTCCTACTGGCTTTAGACTCACTAGACATTGACTTTAAGAGGCTAATGACGATGATGAATCCATTTTCGACTTTTGGAAAAAAATCCATCTGGTTCGCTGATGTCCTTGAAGGAATTAAACTGCCACCCTCACCTATCATTGGTTACATGTGTCCCCAGACAGACAATAATGTGTTTGACTCTTAACTGCCCTCTGGGCAATTAGTGATGGGCAATAAATGCAGGTGCAACCAGTGATACCCTCATCCCGTGAATGAATACTGAAAAAACCTCAATGCCTGCTCTCTCTACCGGACATATGCTTCCCTCTTATCCGTGACTAGAACCTCAATTTCTCCAGTCCTCCAGCATTCCTTACACCGACCAGCCTTATCCTAAATCCAAACAGTGATATGTCTCTGTGCTCTTGATATCTCATTTTTGAAGGCTTCCCTCTTCTCAGCTGGCACTTTATCTGCGAATATCTGTTCCAATCCTGTTTGGAAGTTCTTGCTAATATAATCAAAATTGGCCTTCCTCCAATTTAGAACATTATCTTTTAGACCCAGCTCATTCTTTTCCATCACTATTTTAAAACTAATCGAATTAGGATTATTTGTCCCAAAGTGCTTCCCCACTGATACCTCAGTCACCTGCCGTGCCTTATTTCTCAAGTGTCGGTCATGTTTAGCTCGTTCTCTGTGATGGAGAGTATTGGATAAGCAACTGCAACTTTGTAAATGAGAGTGGGGTCAGCAATGTATTCGACTCATTCGATTGAATCTAACAACAATTTGTCTCCTCGCCATTTTCACTGAGTGTGACAGAGGGATCGACTGCACAAAGCCGTGCTAGTTTCCTGATGCTATCTTATTGAACTCACCTCATTAACTACCCTCCCCAGCCCATGGTGTCCCTTTAATTCAATACCAGCCCGATTCTCCCACCCATCATGGCTGGAGGTACTCACCATCGCCCGGATACCCCTGGATATTCCGTTATCCCTGGCACTGGTGCCATCTTTAAAAGCCCAATGTGCACACAGTTGAGCTTTCTCCGTTTGGAACTGTCCTGCACAGTTTAACCTGAGCATGGCAGATAAGGGACAATTACAGCACGGTTTGTCGACAGGGGCACGGAGGAGCTGGTGGATGGGCTAGTACAGCAGGGGGCCATTTCCTTCCCAAAGGAGGCCACGCCACCAGACCCACCGAGCATGGTTTGAGCTCACCACCCAGCTCAGTGCAGTATCTGCGGTCTGAAGAAATGTCCAGCAATACAGGACAAGCATCAAAAACCTTCCCTGCTCTGTCAGGATAAGGCTCACTGTATTCTCTCTGCTCCCTCACTCTCACTGTACATCTGTTGCAGCAGTGACCCCCGAACAAGGCTCATGCTTCACGACTCTCACTGCTGCATGCAGTACCTACCCCGCCTCTCTCTCGTCCCCTCTCTCTCCTCCCACAATCCCCCCAACACTAATAACACTGCATGAATACAGAACTGTGGACTGACTCCCTCCAGGCACCCCAGCATATCTCCCCCCACCTACACCAACACTTACAGCAGAGCCACCCACTCTTACCCTCACTCCCTCCCCTGCTCCATTGCAGGAGAAACAGCCTGGAATAGGACAGAAATGACCAAGTCGGGTGGTGGAGTGCCTGACATCCATTCCCCAGCACCCCCTTTCACCTGCCATGTGGGAAGCACCCTGGTGCGAGCCGGAGAGGACTGGGATGCCGCGTAAGGCGATTCTGAACCATCCACCTCCCATCAACCAAGTAAGGAGCAATGTTCAGTGAAGGGAAATTCTCACTTTAAACCCACTGTCAGTTCCGTTTCCCCCCGGCACAACTTAGAAGCCGTGGCCCTGATGCCATCTCCCTTTTGTGTTGAGCTGGTACAAATGGAATCCCCACGGTCATGGTGGGCAGGAGGGTGGGCTCAAAACACACCATCTCCACCACCTCCCAGGAAGCGGGCATGGAGGCGCCTTCCTCCTGTAAACAGCTCAGATACTGACACTAATCTGTGACATTCACTGCTACTCCTTCTTGTCCTGACACATTCAATAATCTGTGCTCATATACATCCAGCACCCTCTGCTCTTGCACCTCCTTTATAACGGGACAGCTTGTTTAATATTGTCTTCCTACCAAAGAGCATCACCTCACACTGTTCTGCTTTGATCGGCATCTGCCATACACCTGAACACTACACCAAAATATAACTTTCCTGTTGGAGTTCCACACCATCCTCAACGAACTTTACAATTCTTCCAGGTTTGATATCTGCAAACATTGTAATTGTCCTACAGTCACACTCCACATGGAAACACTGAAACACACCAGACAGAACAACTGAAATATTGACAAGGTTACCATGGAGCGAGAGA
Organism: Chiloscyllium punctatum; assembly: GCF_047496795.1. Lineage (NCBI taxonomy): Eukaryota > Metazoa > Chordata > Chondrichthyes > Orectolobiformes > Hemiscylliidae > Chiloscyllium > Chiloscyllium punctatum. The sequence goes on from NC_092790.1 coordinate 10,308,890, forward strand.
AATACTGACACACTCTCCATGTCTGTGTTATTGTCAATGTATAGCGAGTGCCTCTATGTGTCTTTATTCGTGTGTGTATCTGTGTGGGGCGGGTCTGGCAGACTCTGTGGTGTTTAAAGTGATGTCATATCCCCCAATATGGGTTCTGAGTAAGGATCACTCGATCCAAAACGTCAACTTTCATTTCTGTCCAAAGATACTTCCAGAGCTGCTGGGCTTTCGGTTGTTGTCAATCTCTGTTGCACTAGGAGAAAGTGAGGACTGCAGATTCTGGAGATCAGAGCTGAAAAATGTGTTGCTGGAAAAGCGCAGCAGGTCAGGCAGCATCCAAGAATCAGGAGAATCGACGTTTTGGGCATAAGCCTGATTTCTGAAGAAATCTCTGTTGGACCCCAAACCCCATCCCTCACCCCCACGCCACTGTACTCGTGGTGGTAAAGTATGTAAACCATCAGGGATTCAGTTTGGGAGGGAGAGAGGGAGAGCAGCAGCTCACAGCCCATCCAATCTACATTTTGATTGCAAAACACACACACACACACACACACACACACACACACACATACACACACACACACACACACACACACACACACACACACACACACACACACACACACACACGAGAGTATTGTCATTGTACGGAAACCCTCAGAGTGGAACATGTTCATGTGCAGAAATGTCTGCGCTCCTTCTCCAATGTGGAAATGGTTTGTCACTTGGTAGTACTTCCAACACACAGTATACTCATTAAAGCATATTTCCATTGCAATTATATCCAAGCAAATCCAAGTAAGCCACATTGCAAGGTGATGAGGTTAATTTTAATGCACATCCTCTAACTTGGAATTTTTAATGTTTTACTCTTACAAGTAAACTTATATGTGACAAAGGATTAAAAAGACCTAAACCAGACCAGCAGAGTGTGGGCTTTTATCACTTCATACAAAAGAGGAAAGGAGAGTGGTTTTGACCACGTTTCAGTGCTTCACACCAAAAACAACAAGATTTCCCATTGCACAGAGATCCACACACTAATGCAGGAACACATGTAACAAGCACAGATAGACATGCACACAGTGGTACACAGCGACATATATATAGACACACGCGAATAGACAAACACCAACAGAAACGTGCAGATACATACTTGGTTGTGTAAAGAAACATAGACTCATCGAGTTATACAGGGTATTTGCAAACAGACCTATCGGTCCATACAGTCCATGCAGACAATAATGCAGTCCAAACTAAACCAGTCCCATCTGCCTGCGCTTGGCCCAGATTTGTCCAAACGTTCACTTATTCTTGTACTTCGTCAAATGCATTTTAAATGCTGTAACCTTACCCACAATCCATCACTTCCTCAGGTAGTTCACTCTCTACACGAACCACATGGTGTGTAAAAAAAATCCTTACGAGTCCTAATCTTGTGGACCCAATAACTCTGTAGGAAGCTAAGGAAGTGATTGCAGGCAACTTGCTGAGATGTTTTTTTTTCATCAATAGCCACAAGTGAGATGCTGGAAGTCATGAGTTTAACTAAAGTTGTGCTATTAAACAAAATGGAAAGGAAGAGCTAGGGCACTATAAATTGGTGAGCCTGATATCAGTGGTAGGCACGTTGTTGGAGGGAAACATGAGGTGCATGATTTAGATGTATTTGGAAAGACAAGGACTGATTAGGGACAGGCAGATGTGAGGACTGCAGATGCTGGAGTTGAGAGTCTCGATTAGAGTGGTGCTAGAAAATCACAGCAGGACAGGCAGCATCTGAGGAGCAGGAAAATCGAGGTTTTGGGCAAAAACGCTTTATCACGATAGTCAAATGGGGTTGTGCCTGGATAATCATGTCTCACTAACTTGATTATTTTTTGTTGAGAAGTAATGGAGAGGATTGATGAGTGCTGAACACTGGATGTAATCTATTTTGAATTCAGTTAGGCATTTGACAAGGTTCCGCATGGGAGACTGGTTAGCAAAGTTAGGTCACATGGAATACAGGGGGGATTAGCCAGTTGGATACAGAATTGGCTTAAAAGTAGAGGACAGAGGGCTGTGGTGGAGGGCTGTTTTTTAGACTGGAGGCCTGTGACCAGTGGAGTGCCACAAGGTACGGTGCTGGTTCTGCTACTTTTCATCATATATAGAAATGGTTTGGATATGAACATCGGAGGTATAGTTCGTAAGTTTGCAGATGACACCAAAATTGGAGGTATAATGGCCAACAATTAAGGTTACCTCTGATTACCACGGGATATTGATCAGATGGGCCAATGGACTGAGGAATGGCAGACAGAGTTTAATATAGATAAATGTGAGAAGCTGCAAATGGGAAAGGCAAATCAGGGCAGGACTTATATACTTAATGGTAAAGTCATTGGGAGTGGTGCTGAACAAAGTGACATCAGAGTACAGGTTTATAGTTCATTGAAAGTTGATTTGCAGGTCGATAGAATAGTGAAGAAAGTATTTGGTATATTATTGGTCAGTGCATTGTGTATATGAGTTAGGAGACTGGATTACATCTGTACAGAACATTGTTTAGACCACTTTTAGAATACTGTATGCAATTCTAATCTACCTGATGTAGGAAGGATGTTGTGAAACCTGAAAGGTTTCAGAAAGGGTTTAGAACATAGAACATAGAACAATACAGCACAGAACAGGCCCTTCGGCCCACGATGTTTTGCCGAACTTCTAACCTAGATTAAGCACCCATCCATGTACCTATCCAAATGCCGCTTAAAGGTCGCCAATGATTCTGACTCGACCACTCCCACGGGCAGCGCATTCCATGCCCCCACCACTCTCTGGGTAAAGAACCCACCCCTGACATCTCCCCTATACCTTCCACCCTTCACCTTAAATTTATGTCCCCTTGTAACACTCTGTTGTACCCGGGGAAAAAGTTTCTGACTGTCTACTCTATCTATTCCTCTGATCATCTTATAAACCTCGATCAAGTCACCCCTCATCCTTCGCCGTTCCAACGAGAAAAGGCCGAGAACTCTCAACCTATCCTCGTACGACCTACTCTCCATTCCAGGCAACATCCTGGTGAATCTTCTCTGCACCCTTTACAACGATGTTGCCAGGATTGGAGTGTTTGAGCTACAGGGAGAGGCTGAATAGGCTGAGGCTGCTTTCCCTGGAGCACCAGAGGATGAGGGTTGACGTTAGATGTTATTAAAATCATGAGTGAAATGGTTAGAGTGAATAGCCAAGGTCTTTTCCCTACGGTAATGCAGTCGAAAACAAGACAGAAAAGGTTTAAGGTGAGATGGGAAAGATATAAAAGGATCCATTGGGTAACATCTTCATGTAGAGGTTGGTTGTGTGTAATGAGCTGCCAGAGGAAGGTGTGGAGGCTGGCACAATTACAGCATTTAAAAGACATCTGGATGGGCAGATGAATGGGAAGGGTTCAGGTAGAAATGGGCCAAATGCTGGCAAATGGGAGGAGATTAATTTTGGCTATCTGGTCTGCATGGATGCATTGGTCCAAAGGGCCTGTTTCCATGCTATACAGCTCTACGACGCTATGTATTTTTAGAAACGTGCTGCTCTTATCTTAAAACAATCCCTCACTCGAGGGAAAAGACACCTACCATTCAACATTCGATCCCCCTCATAAAATTATAAACATCTGTCAGTTACCTCTCAGCCTCCTACGCTCCAGTAGATAATGTCCGAGTTTATCGAGCCTGTCCTTATCACTCAAACACTCCATTCCCAGCAGCAACCTGATAAATCTTTTCCGAACTCTCCTGAACTTGATAATATCCTTTATATAACAGGGCGACCAGAACTGCACACAATCCTCCAGGACATGCCTCATGAATGTCCTGTGCAACCTGAACATACCGTCCCAACTCCTGCACTCAAAGGACTGTCCACTGCTATTTGTCATGGATATAAATGATTTGGATGTGAACATAGGAGATTTCATTAGTAAAGTTTCAGGTGACACCAAAATTGAAAATGTAGTGGACAATAAAGGAAGTTATCTCAGAGTAAAATGGTATCTTGATCAGATGGGCCAATGGAATGAGGAGTGGCAGATGCAGGTATATTTAGATAAATGCGAGGTGCTGCATTTTGGAAAAACAAATCAGAGCAGGACGCATACACTCAATGGTAAAGTCCCGGGGAATGTTGCTGAACAAAGAGACCTTGGAGTACATGTTGATAGTTCCTTGAAAGTAGAGTCGCAGGTAGATAGGATAGTGAAGGTGTTTGATATGCTTTCCTTTATTGTTCAGACCACTGAGTACAAGAGCTGGGAGGTCATGTTGTGGCTGTAAAGGATACTGGCTAGGCCACTTTTGTAATATTGTGTGCAATTCTGGTCTCATTCCTATTGGAAAGATGTTGTGAAACTTGGAAGAGTTCAGAAAAGATTTACAAGGACGTTGCCAGGACTGGAGGATTTGAGCTGTAGGGAGAGCCTGAATAGGCGGGGGCTGTTTTCTCTGTTGGTGAATTATAGAGGTTCATAGAATCATGAGAGGCATGCATAGGGTAAATAGACAATGCCTTTTCCCTAGGTTGGGCGAGTCCACAACTAGGTGGCATAGGTTTAGGGTGAGAGGGGAAAGATTTAAAAGGGACCTCAGGGGCTTTTTTTGTTTTTGCACAGAGAATGGTGCGCGTATGGAATGAGTTGCCAGAGGAAATAGTGGAGGCTGGTAAAACTAAACTACATAAAAGACATCCGAATGAGTATATGAATAGGAAGGGTTCAGAGGGATATGGGCAACGTGTTGGCAAATTTAACGAGATTAGGTTAGGATATCTGGTTGGCATGGACGAGTCGGACCAGAGGGTCTGTTTCTGCGCAGTACATCTCTATGATTCTATGTGTCTGTAATGAAATCCAGCAAGCGAAACACCTTCAAAACCACCCTGTCTACACATGATGGAAACTTCAAAGCGTTATGCTTGAAACCCGAGGTCGTTCTGTTCTGCAACACTACCATTGGCTCGACTTTCATTGTATATGTGTTTTACCAAGGTACAATACCTTGCATTTATCAACAATATACTCCATCTGCCATTCTTTAGTCCAGTGAGTGATAGTACTGGGGAAGAAAAGCTGTAAAGTAATCAGCTGTCTGTATCATTTAATTGTTTTATGAAGAGGGCAATCACATGTTAGAGGTGGGAAACAGTGACCGGTGTTTGCGGCCAGAAAGTATGTGCTTTCTTTGCTCTGGTGTTCAGTATTGATATCTATTGTAGTTCCATCATACAGCAAAGAGTGTCTGCAGGTGTCATTCCCTCATATTGCAGAATACAGATAATAGTCATTTAAACTGGAAATAATAGTCAAGTATTTAAAGATGTTCATAGTTTATCTCGAAGGCAGAGCACGTAAACTCGACATCCTACAATTGAGGCAAGTACCTTGCAATTTTTAAACAAGGTTATTATTCTAATGTGTTATTAAGTAAAGTGAACCAGATTTCAATGAATCCATTCCGATCTGAAAGCTGGCACTTAAAATTATAAACTTGGGCATGGTTTAGGTCTTGTGTAGTCAGTCGTGTCCCTACCTCTGATGCAGAGCTCTGGATTCTATTCCAATTGCTGAACTTGTCAGGACGTGTCCCTACCTCGAGACCAGACATTCTGGATTCAGGTGCAGAGATGTGTCACAACATGTCAGAACAGGCTGATGAACAAACACACAGTAGAAGAATGTTGGAAGTTTAGGGACTATTATGGAGTCGTGGTACGGTCCCTACCTCTGGCTACAAAGCTCTGGGTTCAAATCTTCCTAGAGGTGTTTTATAATATGTTTGAATACGTTGACTAAAATGAGTTTAGAATTGTGATTTGATCAAGATGGAAGAGGTTTCAGTATTCAATTTCAGAATGTAAGCCCCGGATGACTGAAACCACAGGCCCTGAGTTGGAGTCACATTTGCACTTTCTAGAGGTTTATAAATTCATGAAGGGCATGGATAGGGTGAGTAGTAAAGATCTTTTCCTCACGTTTGGAAGCCAAAATTAGAAGGCTTAGATTTAATATGAGATGGGAAAGATTCTATGTGGAGCTCAGGGGCAACTTTTTCACTCAGAAAATGGAGGGTGCATATGATGAACTGCCGGAGGAAGTGGTGAAGCTTGGTATAATTACAACATTTAAAAGGCATCCAGATGGTATATTAATAGGAAGGATTTAGAAGGATATGGGAAAATTGCTGGAAAATAGATCAGATTTCGTACAGTGTAGAAACAGCCCTTTTTGCCCAACAAGTCAATACCAACCTTCTGAAGAGTTGCCCATCTAGAGCCATCTACCCACATTTACCCTTGACGAATGCACCTGACATTATGTGCAACTTAGCATGGCCAATTCACCCAATCTGCACATTTTTGGACTGTGGGAGGAAACCAATGCAGACAAAGGGAGAATGTGCAAACTCCACACAGTCAGTCACCCTGGTATTATGAGGCAACAGTGAGCTGTTCAGTCCAGAAACAATTTGGAGTTCAGCTGTGTGGACAGTGCCTTTCTCTCTCTCTGTCTCTGTCTCTCTCTGTCTCTCTCTCTGTCGCTCTCTCCTTGTGCCCTTCTAACTTCAACCAGTAAGCATTTGTTCCACTTTTACAGTTTTTAAGTGGAGGGGGGGGGGGTTGCTTATTGGGACGGTTGTGTACATTCAGAACAGCTAATTAAGTCTAGCTTGAATAGATTGAATTCTGTAGGGTTCTTTATTCTGTTCTTTGTCTTCCATTCTGCAAGATTGTGAATTAAATTTGGTGTATTTTAAAACCTGATAGTCAACCTAGCCGGCTTACACTGGGTAATTTTCACTGTGCATTTACTGAAACAAATTGCAAAGCTATGGTCTCCGCGGCCTGCTTAAGAATGTTTTGAGTGATCTGGCCTAGTCCATAACAACAGGCCTCCAGTCTGAAAAACAACTCTCCTCAATAATGCTGTCTCCTGCTATTAGGCAAACACACACACACACGCATGTACACAGACCCACTTGCACAAACACACAGAGATACACACATACTCAGAGACACACATAGGCACACAGACACACATACACAGCTACACACGCACAAAGACACACACACAATGTCACACAGACACATGCACACGCGCAGGCACACACAGAGACAACGCATGCACGCAGACACACACGGACGCACAAAGTGACACACACAACGACATATACACACACGCGCACACACACGCACAGACACATTAGCGTCTTTAGGATATTACTAGATAGGTTATGCTTAAAGATGGGATCGAGGCTTGTTGTGAGAAGGCAGGCGAATGGCCTGAAAAACTTGTCAGCCATGATCAATAGCTCAGTAGACTGGATGGGCCAAATGGCCTTGTTTCTGCACTAATCTTTTACGGTCTATAGTACATGCATTTGTCTGCATTTGTGCGTATACTTGTATCTGCATGTGTCTGTGTGTGTGTCTGTGTTTTTGTGTCTGTGTTTGAGTGTGTCAGTGTGTACATGTCTGTGTGTGTGTTTGAGTGTGTCTAAGCGTGTGTGTTTGAGTGTGTCTGTATTTGAGTGTGCCTGTGTGTGCTTGTCTGTGTATGTACCTGTGTGTGTGTGTCTGTGTATGTTTGTGTTCCTCAGTATTTTTATAAATGGAAATATCAATGTACATTTTTGTAATTTCTATTCTGTTTGACATTCACCTTTCCTTCATAGTTTGAGGAACTTGTTTTCGTCATGATTTTGTTATTTTAACAAATACCGGAAATCAACCTGACCTCTTCCGAGGTTGACCCTGACCCAATGTGAGACCTATATCATTGGCCATATCATCAACCTGGTTTCACTGATAATTTGCTGTGACCAATGGAGGAGTGGTAGTAAAAAAGATAACAGTTACCCAAAAACCCAAAGAACTCTGGACCAGTGAGCCTGTCATCAGTGGTGGGTGAGTTGTTGGAGGGGTTCTGAGGGATAGCCAATTGCATGCATTTTCAAAGGCAAGGATTGATTGGGGATAGTCACCATAGCTTTTTGCATGAGAAATCGTGTCACACTGATTTGACTGAGTTTGTTAAAGAGGTGACAACGCAGATTGATGAAAGCAATGTTGTAGATGTTTTCCATACACACTGGGACAAGTTGTTCGACAAGATTCTGCATATTAGGCAAGTTAGTAAGGTTAGGTCACGTGGGAACCAGCGCACCCAAGCCAATTGAATACAAAATTAGATTGAAGGAAGGAGACAAGGGTTGGTAGAGGATTGCTTTTCAGACTGGAGGCTTGTTTTAAAGTAAGGGGGAAATAATTTAGAGGGAACTTAGACGCATTGTTTTCATACAGAGGGAGGTATCCTTATTGAATTATGGAATTGGTGGATTCTGGCATCTTGATGGGAATCTGAAGAAGGAGGTTTAGAGGAATATGAGCCAAATGCTCTAAAATCAGACTGGATGATACTGGGATGTCTGGTCAGCACTTACACAATTGCATGCTATATGACTTGATAAGAGGGATGAGCAGAAATTCTAAACAGGCATTTCAAGTGGGAATTCTCTTGCCCACAAATTTGAGATGTCTCTTTGTTTATATTTATTCAACGCTGAGTTAGTTAAATATTGGACAGAGAAGTGGCACACAGACAGGAAAGTGGAGCTGAGACCACAACCTGATCGGCCACAATCTTAGTCCCTGGTAGAGAAGACTCGAAGTGTCCAATGACCCACTCCTGCTCCTCAGTCCCATGTTTCTGTGTTCCATTCTGCCCATCAAACCTGCTAGACGGGAGCAGTTAGAGGCTACTTACTGCTATACCCTGGTACACAGAAACAGAGGAGACCATTTAGCCCCTCAAAACTGTCAAACCCAGTTTGGGCTGGTTTGGAAAGTGCAATAGGGACACCCAGGCAGTGGTATGAAAGAGGCTCCTCATCACTCCTAACTAAGCTTCCCCTTTCTGCAAACTTGTGCTTCGTTTGTTGGTCAAGTTGTAGACCCAGTTTCACTGTGAATATAGTCCCCATTCCTCACCCAGAGATGGTCCAGCTAATCTCGTAATATTCAATAATAGTGCTTCCAGGAGAATAACAGCGTCTACTTTCCAATAACAGAATGTGAGAACACCACAAACAGGAGTATGTCATTGATCCACACCATCCGCACTCCTCGACCACCCCCACCCCACCCCATGCCCCACACCCCTCCCCCGCAAGCCTGCCTTGCCCCACAATAAGATCATAAGTTCCAATATCAGCGTTCATGTCCAATTGTTCACAGCCCTCAATGCTCTGACCGATCAAAAAACACTCTCTAACCTCAAACCGTGGCCTGTTGATATGACCAAACAATGTGAATACAAGAGTTCAGGGAAGAGTGACCAGCCCTGACATTAAGGCAGCATTTAACTGAGGTCGGTCTCAATGAGCCTGAGCAGAATTTCACTGAATGGAAATGAGTTGTAAACTTCCCTGGTTAGAGTGATTTAAAACATAAAGCACAATGATTGTGGTTTGTGTACAAAAATCCATGCAGTCCTGGACATGTCTGCAAAAGATCCTCAAGGTAGCTTCCTCAGCACAAATATCTTCAGCTGTTTCACAAATGTCTTGCCCTCACCATAAGATTACAAGTGGGGGTGTTTACTGAAGGTCATGAAATATTCAGAGAAAAAGACCCCTTCAACTCCTGAACCAGTCTGTGTCCATGTGCAGCAAGACCTGGGCAACAGTCAGGCTTGTGCTGTTGAAGTGCCGGTAAAATTCAGGTAACAATACTGCTGAACACTGCACATTTCCACAGTTAAAAGGAGGAGCGCATTCAGCTCCTGACGCTGGTTCCACAGGAATATGTGGAAGTCATTCTGCTCCATGAAATGATTGGAGAAGAGTAGAGATAGCTCATTTAGTGCCTCCACACAATTACACAAGAAGGGAGGACTCACGTGTTTCGGACCACACCAGAGCCACTCAAAAATAATTGAAGGCGGTAGTCTAGACTCCAATGTTTTCTTATTTTAAAGTAAACGTAAAGTGTCTGTTCCAGATGCAATGTGACTGTTCAAGCGACAAGACGATCAGAAAAAATACAATTTTTTAAACACTACAGTTAAAATACAGGCAAACAAACACGAATTTAGAAAAGTATGTGGCTCCCAGAACTGCACACTGTATTCTATCTATGGCCTAACCAATGGCATGTTAAGCTTATATTATTTCGCCTCAATGAGTAAACTCTGTGCCTACAGTCCCGTGTGCTTTTTTAACTAGCTATTATACTGTCCAGTCACATTTAGGGATATGTAGCAAAACACCCTCTGAGCTTCCTAGTGTGCTGCCATTCATTGAGTACTACCCGATGTGGTTCCTTCTTCCACACTGCATCAACTCATATTTATCAGGTTTGCATTCCATCTGCCATTGATCTGACCATCTGACCATTCAATTTGTATCTTCCTGCAAAATAAGGCCTTGCTCCTCACTGCCAACCACCTGGCCAATCTTAGTATCAATCACAAACTTACTTATTACACTCGACCCGCACCTCCCACTCTCCCCTCCACATTTACATCTACATCATTTATGAATATCACAAAAAGTAAGATACACTGCACTGCTCGCTGTGGTACACCACCAGACACTGATCTATCTTCGCCAGCTTTCCAGTAACTTGGGAAAACATCGCTGTTCTCTAGTCCTCTGGCATCTCCTTCGCAGTCAGATTCGATTTGAACATTTAGGTCAGATCATTCCGTCTCTTGTCTCCAACAGCATCCTGAGATACAACTGATCTGGACTTTACATCATCCAAAACCATCAATCCCAACTTGCATATTATATCAATCTGTTTGAGAGCTTCACAATGCATCTTCTTGAATTCTGTATATGTCTCCTTCTTCTCCCAAGGAAAACAGATGTGAAGCTCTTGTGTCACAATCGATCAATGTTCACCAGCTTCACACACAGATAGCCCCCTTGGTTTTGAAATTGTTCCCTGGTTATTCTGTTCTCATCGATGTTTTTGTAGAATATCTTGGGATTCCCCCTAACCTTGTCTGCTGCACTTTTCCATGCCCCTGTATTAGTCAATCTGCTGTGCGTGAATTTTCTAAGATCTCCTCAGATCCCCTCTCATTCTTTGTAACGGCACAGAACACAGGTATAATCTCACCCTCACTGCATGCAGTCTGTGCAGAACGCCTTTACTTCGATATTCCAATTTCCTTTAAATGAAGGCCAACTTTACTTTTACCTTTGCATTTCCAAATGTCCCTCCTGAACAGCATTGGTTTAATTTTATTTACAATTCACTTTCTGAACGCTTAAACATCCACCTGAATATCCAACTATATTACATCCAAAGTTTCTTCATTGTCTCCATCTACAAGAAACATCTTCAAACCATTTCAAAAATTTTGTTAATGGTGATTATTCGGGGAGATCCAAGATGGCGGCGATCCAGTAGGTCTGCCCTGCTGAGTTCTGCACCAAAACCCAGACAAAGTGGTGCGTTCATCCTCTATTTCTTCCCTATTGTGGTAAACATCGGTCGCTGTTGATCCCCAGTATTGCTCTATGCCACTTTAGGTGAGTAAGGAAAATGTCAAAGGGAAATTGACCACGATCATCACAACCAGCAGGGTACTGCAGCAATGGATACACCCGCAGCTGTGATGTCGGCCTCCGTGAGAACACCAGGGAACTTATTTGTGGTGCAGAGCGTGGTCTCGGAGTGCAGGAACCTGCGAGAGAATATTGATTCAGCAATGGAGGAGACCTGAACCATGCTGGAACTGATCTCAGCCATGCTGCAGAAGCAATACCAAGCAATACCAAGAGATCCAGCGTCTCGGGCCACACGTCGTGGAGGTGGAAGAGCGGACTGTGGCTTCGGACACCATGGCAGGATCCTCAGCGGGTCAGGTCCAAGCCCTGGAATGTTAGGTACAGGCCTTAGTAGAGCAGGTCGAGGATCTCGAAAACCAGAGCCTTCAGAAGAACATCAGCTTGGTCGGGCTGCTGGAATGAGAACAAGAATGCCAGCTCGTCAGCTTCTTGGAACAATGGCTCACACAATTTTTGAAGCTGCATGTCAGGGCAGACTGGGTGCGGGTCGAGCGGACCCACCGGGTAGCAGTGTACAGGCCCTGATCGGACCAACATTCCAGCTTGGTCCTCGTGTAACTCCAACACGATAGAGAAAAACAGGTCCTGGAAGCTTCTCGAGCTCTGCAGAAGGATACATATTTTCTGATCTACAAAGGATCACAAATTATGTTTTTTTTTCCAAGACCTTTCTACGGCTGTGATCCGCAAGAGGCAAGCCTTTGATAAGGATAAAAGGAGGCTGGGGGACATTAATATTCTGTACTTTGTAAGATATCCAGTAATATTTCGTTTCAGCCATGGATCATCTGTGTTTAATTTTGAATCACTAGAAAACGCAAAGGACTTCCTGCACACATTAAAACAGACTGGCTGGTTCAAATAATATGGACAAATGTGCTCTCTTTGTTTTCTCGGGGCTTTGCCTGGTTTACCTCGTTTTAGGTTTTTTTAAGTATGTGGAGGTCCCAATTTTCCTTTTACTCTCTCCTCCTTTCTTCCCCTCCTCCCATTATTCTTTGTTTTTTTCTATCATTTGCTTTTCGTTTCTCTCTCTTAGTACGGAATGGGAAAGGGGGTTGGGGAGGTGAGTGTGGTTACATTTTGTTTCACCAGGACTGCCTCAGGTGAAGGTATAAATGGGACGGGGTTGAATGCCCACTTTTAATTTTCTTGTAGGACCCGAGTAACGTTTTTAAACTTTGTTTGTCTGGGTTGGGAGCGGCTTCAGCTAAGAAGAGCCATGGGGGATTAGTGGGTAGTATGAGCGTCCCCTGTGCGCAAGGGGGAAAGTCTCTTCTTACTTGTGTTCTATGTTGGTTCATGGTCGAAGTAGTTGTTAGAAGTTTTGATTTGGTTGTTATTGTAGTTATATTTTCAAGTTTATACGAACTGATTACAGCTTTCACTCGGCGCGCTATTAATGGGCTTCTTCTCCCAGTGTGTCATGGGCTGCTTCGGATGGTTACGGCTAACCGCTCGTTTAAATGGTGCACCTGGAATGTTAAATGGAGCCACTCACTGATTAAGAGAAAAAGAAATATACGTTCAAGCCTTAAAAATGAAATGGTTGATGAAACACATCTGACAGATAAGAAGCGTTTAAAGTTACAGCAGGAAAGGTTCAGCTGGGTATTTTTCATCCTTTAATTCAACAAGTAGAGGAGTAGCTATACTCATTCCTAAGAACCTTCCACTTCAGTTGTTTGACCAAATTAAGAATGAATGTGAGTGGTCTTTGATCCTTAAATCTTTAATACATGGAGAGGAATATGGGACCTTGATTAATTTTGCCCCCAGCACACCCCCTCAAATAGATCAGCTCTCCTAGTTGATGATCCTTGGGGCAAGTCATACAATTAAGGGGAGACTTTAAGTGACGTATAGACTACGAGGTGGATAGAATGTCGAGGGGTTTTGCGGGTATTTCCCCGCCACCCACAGCTGGTGGACCTGAACAGGTAGCTGGCTTGGTGGATGTGTGAGATGTCTTCACCCTGAAGATAGGGACTTCTCCTTTTTTCCCAGCCCACATAAATTCTATACTAGGATTGAAATGTTGTTTGCCCCATTGGTCTTTTGAAATTCGGTGATGTCCTGTAGAATTGCGAACATAGCCATTTCTAATCATGTGGCAGTGTTCATGGAGGTCAAGGATGGTGGCGATGGGACAAGCTCACGGCACTGGCATGTGGATCCTTTCCTCCTGAAGGATAGCAAATTCATTGAGTATTTTTCGGGGGAATTTGAATTTTTTTGTGACATTAACTTGTGTACAGCCAGTACTCCGACGGTGCTATGGGAGACTGGCAAATCCTATACAAGGGATTTGATTATTTAAAACTCAGCGAGTCAGAAGCAGCAGAAGGGAGAGCAGCAGCGTATGCTTGACGCTCGGCTAAAGAGAGCTGAGACACCATATTTTGTCAGACTGTTAGTAACTTAATCGCAGCAGATTACAGCCCTCCGGACTGCTCTGAATGCTGCACTCGCACAGACAGCAAAGAGAGAGATTTCCTTTGCGAAGCAGAAGGTATTAGAGCATGGTGATAACCAGGTAGATATTAGGCATACTTGGCCAGAAAGAAGATCACTGCTATTGTCACCCACGATCCCAAAAATATTATTGCAGAGTTCAGGAAGTTCTACTCTGAGTTGTTCCAGTCAGCGGGACGGGAGGACTGATTGGCGACGATGGAGTCCTTTATTAAGACCTTGGACCTACCAGGTGTAAGTTCAGAGCAGGCGTTTCTTTAGAATGCCCCTCTGACAATCCGAGAGATACAGGAGACAGTGAGGCAGGCCCAGAGTGTTAAAGCCCCCGGCCCAGATGGATTTTCATAAAAAGATTTAGAAGGAGTTCATAGACATGCTGGCTGGGCCAATGTTGGTTATGTACAATTATTTGTACAGTCAGGACTGCCTCCCATCCTCTCTGAGAGAACGAAATATTTATCTTATTCTCAAGAGAGGGAAAGTCCAGAAGAAGATTGCACTTTGTATATGCCTATATCATTATTAAACATGGACTTTAAAATTTTGTCGAAAATGCTGGTTTTGAAGGCCCATTGTGAAAGAGGACCATTTTTATTAGGGGTCATAGGTCCTCTGATAATATTAGAAGAGTGCTAAATATGGTTCCAGTGTGCTAGCAAGGTTCGATTCCAGGCTCAGTAGCCTCCCTGGTTGTAGAGAAAGCATTTGATCGGATGGAGTAGATGTGCACCTTTTATGTCCTTGAATGGTTTGGACTTGGAGGGGTCTTCGACTGGTGGGTGGCAGTGTTATATAGTGACCTGAAAGCAGCGGATTTCACTAATGGTATACGGTCGAACAATTACGGTATTGACAGTGATAGCCAACAAATTTTCCCCCTTTCTCTGTTACCATTTACATTAATGATTGAGCCATTGGCTGAAGTTATCCTGAGGGACGCCAATATCACTGCCATGGAGGTAGGATCAGGAAGGCATAAGATCACCCTTTAAGCAGATGGCGTTCCTCTCTTTCTAAGTAACCCAATGATATCTGTGTCCTGTTTAATACGAATGATTAATTTATTTGGATCTGTCACAGGGTATAAAATCAATTTTATGGAATTGGAGGCCATCACTGTTGGGGATCTTATTAGAGTACCCAACCTTGGGGTGGACTCTGATTCCCTTCCAGATGGTCACAAGGAGGTTTAGGTATTTTTATCATCCAAGCCTTCGATTAATTATATTAAGCTAACTTCGTGCAGTTGCGAGAGAAGATAAGACAGAATCTTTCAATATCCTGTTTGGGTTAGCTCTGGTAAAAATGAATGTCCTTCCTTGTTTATGATACTTCATGCCAATACTCCATTTGACACTGCCCAGGCAGGCGCTATGGAGGCTTAACAGTTGGCTTTGATCTCTCATCTGGCGTCACAGATGGCCTCCTATTAAGCTGGACAAATTGCAGCTTCCACAGTTAATTGGGGCGTGTCGATTTTCCAGACTTTAAGAAATACCAACTAAGTTCCTTGCTTTCTAATGTGGCTGATTGGGTTTGTCAGGACCCATGATCAATTTGGCTGGACATCAAGGCCTTCCAGGCAAAACGTCCCCTCATTAATCTGTTGTTCATGGACAAGGTGAGGAATGTTATGGAGAATTGCAGAAACCGATTGTCCTTAACACAGTGAAAGCATGGATAATGATGGGACAAGTTGAGGGCACTTTACAAAAAAATAACTTCGGCTTTCACTCCCATTGCAGGATTGGTAGTATTCCAGGCGGGATTTATGGATTCTGGCTTTAGGTTCTGTGAGTCGAGAGGAGTTTCCTGTTTGGGTGAATTTTTTGACGTGGAGGTCATGATGAATTTTGAGCAGCTGAGCCAGGAATATGAGGTATCTGGGAGGGACCTCTTTTGTTACTCACAGCTTCAGGATTTAATACAGACAAAAAGATTTTTATTAATGGTTCGTTTCTGTAAGTCAGATATGTAGACGAGAGTGATTCAGAGTACTGACACTCTCTCGTTCAGCGCCTTCTGACATTTATTAAAGGTAGTCTCTCGAAGGACATTGACCCTGTTACACCAGAACAGGAAGAGGCTATTCAGCCCCTGGAGCCTGATATACAGGTACAGGAGGAGGCCAGTCAGCTCCTCGAGTCGATAACACTGGGCCCAGAGAAGACCATGCAGCACCAGTATCCTGTTATGCAGAAATAGGATCAGTATTATTCAGCCTCCTCAAGTCTGTAACATAGGAACTGGAACAGGTCAGACAGGGACTGGAGATTGGTGCACTGGGATACCAGGAGGATATTCAGTCCCATCGACCCTGTTGCACGGGAATTGGAGAATGATGCAAACTATGAGATTTCTTATTGGAAAGGAGGAAGAAGTTTACCTGAAGTGTCTGGTGTATGGGAACAGAAAAAGGCCAATCATTCCCTCAGTCCTATATCAGTGATGCAGGAGAGACCGTTCAGTATCTCCATCCTGTGGTGGAGGATTATGAGAAGGTTTTTTTCAGCCCCTCAAACTGGTACACAGCAACAGGAAGATTGCATAATCCCTCACGATTCTTACGTATCAACAGGAGGAGGAAAGGCAGACCATCGAGTTGGTGATGTAGAACAACAGAAAGACATCAGCCAATGGAGTTTGTGCACAAGGAAGAGAATGAGTCCATTCAGCGACTCCGACCTCTTACAGAGCAATCAGAGCAGGTCATTTCACACCATGTGACAATTATACAGGATTGGAGCAAACAAAGAGATTATAGAGAGGTAAGAATGTAGAATTATTATCTTCATGATGGAATATATAGTAGTGAGAAAACTGTTAAAATTTATGAAATATTGTAAAAGTCGATTATTCAGGAATTAATGACAAGAAATTTGCAAAGTCAAACCACAAACCATCAGAATCAACATGATTTGGATCATGGGGATCTTAGAGATGAAATACTTGGACTTTCAGGAGGCATTGAATACCTGTGCACAAATGATCAATCTGCAGAATAAGATCATTTACGATTACAAGTAATTTTTCAGCTTGGATACAGGCTTAGTGAAGCAACAAAATGCAGTGAGATGGAAAAATATCAGTCATTTTCTGTTTGGAAAAATTCAACTTTTAGGAAACCATATGTCTTGGTCTCCAGGCCCCAACTATTTACAATCTATAGTCTTACGTACTTGAGAGGATAGAACATGTTATAACCAAATTAACATATGACTCTAACTCAGGTAAGAAATTGCAATGCAGATGGAAGAAAGTAGAAAATGTATATGGATAGGTTGGGGCAACATTTGACAGAAGAAACTGAACAACGAAAAGTATGAGTGCATCCATTTGGATCAGTGTAGCAGAAAGGCAAATTATTATCCAAATGGAGAGAGACTTCAGAATGATTAGGTACAGAGGGATCTTTCTGTCCGCGTCCATACTACAGAATACTCAGATGTAGGTACAACAGATAATGAGAGAGGCAAGTGCAACTTTGGCATTTATTTATAAAAAAAGTGGATTATAAAGGGAGGGAAGTGTGAGATCGCATCTGAGAACTGTGTGCAGTCTTGGTGTCCTGACTGTAGGATGGATGTATTTGCCATGGAGGCAGTTCAGAAGTGGTTTACTCGATTTACTCCAGAGATGTGGAGTTTGTCCTCTGAAGAGAGATTGAGCAGTTTAGGTCAACACTGCCTGGAGTACAGAAAAATGAGAGGAGATGTCGGAGGTCTGGACGATGTTAAAGGTGATTTACAATGAAGACGTGAAGTTGATATTTCCTCATGTGGGACAATCTCGAACGATCCGAAAACCATAGTTTATGGATGAGGTGGGGGAGAAATGAAACAGGGGTGAGGAGAACCAACTTCTGTCACAGGGTTGGGAATCAGTGTAATTCACTGCCCCAGAGTGCAGTAGGTGCTGGGATATTGAGCAAGTGAAGGAACATGGAGAGCGGACAGGAACGTGGAACTGAAGCCGCAATGACATCAGCTGTTATTGTATTCAATGTCGGAAGAGGCCTGAGGGGCTGGATTGCCGAATTGATGCTCCTCGAATTCAGCGCTTCGAATGTGCTACACATAAATGGGGGGGGACTGGTTCTCAGACAGGAAGCAGGCACTCTGGAAAAATCAACCTGAGTCAGTTTGACAGAACATCACCAGTGGAGTCACACGTGACAAGTGCTGGGTCCACAGCTCTTTACAATCTGTATCAATGATCAAGAGGAGTGGAACAAATGTGCTGTAACTATGTATGCCGTTTAAACTAAGATAAACAGGAAACTAAATTATCAAGGGAAGGTGGATAGTCTGCAATTGGATATGGACAGGTGAATTCAATGGATAAAAGTTTAGCAAATGGGATTAAAGATAATATATAATCTGTCATTTTCTTTAGGAAGAATGGTAGGTAGTATGTTGCTGAAACGGAAAAATACTACAGGACTTAGTGATGCAGTGTGTACTGGAGGGTGCATTCTGACCCGATCAGACACGGGAAGTGTTGCTCCATCTTCCTGATGTTCCCAGGGACCCCATTGCTCTCAACCGAAACATATATATATATATCCTCCGTCTCCAAATGGTGATGTTGATGTCGGCATACTGGGAGATGATGGATCTGTCACCCACTCCTGCCTGGAAAGTTCTGGATCATAGAAGCTGAATGAAACAATGACCTTAACAGCCACTGACAGCACCGTCCTCCCCCTGGTGTGAAGCTGCAGGTCCTGTTGAAGAAGGTGATACCGCTCAGTGACCAACTCCTTGTTAAATCAGTGTCCGCACACACTCTGCTCCTGAGTTAAATGTAACTTGGGAAGCTGTTCCTGGAAAACCCGGTGTGGATACAGCAGATCCCTTTCCCCAAGGACACTTACTCCGTGGTTTCAGATCTTCCTCTCTGTGCAGCCTCTGCTCCATTTGTTGTTCATCTTACAGATGCAGGTGTTGTAACTACAGTCCCTATGGTCCATCCAGAGTTGGGTCACCAAATCCTCAGGTCTCCCTGAATGTCTGAGCACAACCTCTAGCAAACCATCCACTAACTTTTCTAAAACACGAATCAGTCAGAAGCCCCACAGCTACAAGTTATATGCCTGTTCCTTTACAATTAAACTCGAAAGGTTTCCTCGTATTACTGATGACACAATCATCTGAGGGGGACAAGCGCAGGTGTTCAGTGGACACGCACACTCCAAGATTCAAAGTCTTGTCTAAAGCTGCCGGAACCCCTGTCCATGGACCACCGCATGGGGCACACTGGGAAGTGTACAATAGCCCAGGACACACACCTCCCTGTCCATGGATCAACACATGGGACACACCAGGAAGAGAACAAGAGCCCAGCACACACACACCCCTGTCCATGGATCACCATATGGGACACACCGGGAAGTGAACAGCAGCCCATCACACACACACCCCTGTCCATGGATCACCACATGGGACACACCGGGAAGTGAACAATAGCCCAGCACACACACGCTGATGTACATGGATCATCACATGGGGCACAACGGGAGGTGAACAGCAGCCCAGCACACACACCGCCCTGTCCATGGATCACCAAATGGGGCACACTGGGAAGTGAACAAAAGCCCAGCACACACAGCCATGTCCATGGATCACCACATGGGGCACACCAGAAAGTGAACAGCAGCACAGCACACACACACCCCAGTCCATGGATCACCACATGGGACACACAGTGAAGTGAACAATAGCCCAGCACACACGCACCTCCCTGAATATGGATCACCACATGGGGCACATCGGGAAGTCAACAATAGCCCAGCAAACACACACCCCTGTCCATGGATCACCACATGGGGTACACCGGAAAGTGAACAATAGCCCAGCACACACACACCCCTGTCCATGGATCACCACATGGGGCACACCAAGAAGTGAACAATAGCCCAGGACACACTCACCACTGTCCATGGAAGGGAAGCACACACACACACCACTGTCCATGGATCACCACCTGGGACACACCGGGAATTGAACAACAGCCCAGCACACACACACACCCCTATCCATGGATCACCACTGGGGGCACACCGGGAAGTGAACAATAACCCAGCACATACTTCTCTGTCTATGGTTCAGCACATGGGGCACACCGGGAAGTGAACAATAGCCCAGCACTCACACATCCCTGTCCATGGATCACCACATCGGGCACACTGGGAAGTGAACAATAGCCCAGCACACACACAGCGCTGTCCTTGGATTACCACATGGGGCAAACAAGAAGTGAACAATAGCCCAGCACACAAACCTCCCTCTTCATGGATCACCACCTAGGACACACCAGGAAGTGAACAACAGCCCAGCACACACACGCCCCTTTCCATGGATGACCACATGGGGCACACCGGGAAGTGAACAATAGCCCAGCACACACACACCTGTCCATGGATTACCACTTGGGGCACACCGGGAAGTGAACAAAAGCCCAGCACACACACACCCCTGTCCACAGTTCACCACATGGGGCACACCGGGAAGTGAACGATAGCCCAGCACACACACAATTCCCTGTCCATGGATCACCACATGGGGCACACCTGGATTTGAACAGCATCCCAGCACTACACACCTCCCTGTCCATGCATCACCACATGGGACACACCGGGAATTGAACAACAGCCCAGAACACACAAACCTCCCTGTCGATGGATCACCTCATGGGGCACACCGGGAAGTGAACAATAGCCCAGCACACACACACCCCTGTCCATGGATCACCACATGGGGCACACCGGGAAGTGAACAATAACCCAGCACATACTTCTCTGTCTATGGTTCAGCACATGGGGCACACCGGGAAGCGAACAATAGCCCAGAACTCACACATCCCTCTTCATGGATCACCACCTGGGACACACCAGGAAGTGAACAATAGCCCAGCACACACAGACCCCTGTCCATGGATCACCACATGGGGCACACCGGAAAGTCAACAAAAGCCCAGCACACACACCCCTGTCCATGGATCACCACATGGGGCACATCGGGAAGTGAACAATAGCCCAGCACACACAGACCCCTGTCCATGGATCACCACCTGGGGCACACTGGAAAGTGACCAAAAGCCCAGCACACACACACCTGTCCATGGATTAACACTTGGGGCACACCGGGAAGTGAACAAAAGCCCAGCACACACAGCCATGTCCATGGATCACCACATGGGGCACACCAGAAAGTGAACAGCAGACCAGCACACACACACCCCAGTCCATGGATCGCCACAT
This sequence comes from Chiloscyllium punctatum, assembly GCF_047496795.1. Classification (NCBI taxonomy): domain Eukaryota; kingdom Metazoa; phylum Chordata; class Chondrichthyes; order Orectolobiformes; family Hemiscylliidae; genus Chiloscyllium; species Chiloscyllium punctatum. Next base: position 10,330,232 of record NC_092790.1, read on the forward strand.
GGGACACACAGTGAAGTGAACAATAGCCCAGCACACACGCACCTCCCTGTCTATGGATCACCACATGGGGCACATCGGGAAGTCAACAATAGCCCAGCAAACACACACCCCTGTCCGTGGATCACCACATGGGGTACACCGGAAAGTGAACAATAGCCCAGCACACACACACCCCTGTCCATGGATCACCACATGGGGCACACCAAGAAGTGAACAATAGCCCAGGACACACTCACCACTGTCCATGGAAGGGAAGCACACACACACACCACTGTCCATGGATCACCACCTGGGACACACCGGGAATTGAACAACAGCCCAGCACACACACACACCCCTGTCCATGGATCACCACCTGGGGCACACTGGAAAGTGACCAAAAGCCCAGCACACACACACCTGTCCATGGATTAACACTTGGGGCACACCGGGAAGTGAACAAAAGCCCAGCACACACAGCCATGTCCATGGATCACCACATGGGGCACACCAGAAAGTGAACAGCAGACCAGCACACACACACCCCAGTCCATGGATCGCCACATGGGACACACAGTGAAGTGAACAATAGCCCAGCACACACGCACCTCCCTGTCTATGGATCACCACATGGGGCACATCGGGAAGTCAACAATAGCCCAGCAAACACACACCCCTGTCCGTGGATCACCACATGGGGTACACCGGAAAGTGAACAATAGCCCAGCACACACACACCCCTGTCCATGGATCACCACATGGGGCACACCAAGAAGTGAACAATAGCCCAGGACACACTCACCACTGTCCATGGAAGGGAAGCACACACACACACCACTGTCCATGGATCACCACCTGGGACACACCGGGAATTGAACAACAGCCCAGCACACACACACACCCCTGTCCATGGATCACCACATGGGGCACACCGGGAAGTGGACAATAACCCAGCACATACTTCTCTGTCTATGGTTCAGCACATGGGGCACACCGGGAAGTGAACAATAGCCCAGCACTCACACATCCCTGTCCATGGATCACCACCTGGGACACACCAGGAAGTGAACAACAGCCCAGCACACACAGACCCCTGTCCATGGATCACCACATGGGGCACACCGGGAAGTGAACAATAGCCCAGCACACACAGACCCCTGTCCATGGATCACCACCTGGGGCACACTGGAAAGTGAACAATAGCCCAGCACACACACAGCCCTGTCCTTGGATTACCACATGGGGCAAACAAGAAGTGAACAATAGCCCAGCACACAAACCTCCCTCTTCATGGATCACCACCTAGGACACACCAGGAAGTGAACAACAGCCAAGCACACACACGCCCCTTTCCATGGATCACCTCATGGGGCACACCGGGAAGTGAACAATAGCCCAGCACATACTTCTCTGTCTATGGTTCAGCACATGGGGCACACCGGGAAGTGAACAATAACCCAGCACATACTTCTCTGTCTATGGTTCAGCACATGGGGCACACCGGGAAGTGAACAATAGCCCAGCACTCACACATCCCTCTTCATGGATCACCACCTGGGACACACCAGGAAGTGAACAACAGCCCAGCACACACAGACCCCTGTCCATGGATCACCACATGGGGCACACCGGGAAGTGAACAACAGCCCAGCACACACAGACCCCTGTCCATGGATCACCACATGGGACACACCAGGAAGTGAACAACAGCCCAGCACACACAGACTCCTGTCCATGGATCACCACATGGGGCACACCGGAAAGTCAACAAAAGCCCAGCACACACACCCCTGTCCATGGATCACCACGTGGGGCACATCGGGAAGTGAACAATAGCCCAGCACACACAGACCCCTGTCCATGGATCACCACCTGGGGCACACTGGAAAGTGAACAAAAGCCCAGCACACACACACCTGTCCATGGATTACCACTTGGGGCACACCGGGAAGTGAACAAAAGCCCAGCACACACACCCCTGTCCACAGTTCACCACATGGGGCACACCGGGAAGTGAACGATAGCCCAGCACACACACAATTCCCTGTCCATGGATCACCACATGGGGCACACCTGGATTTGAACAGCATCCCAGCACTACACACCTCCCTGTCCATGCATCACCACATGGGACACACCGGGAATTGAACAACAGCCCAGAACACACAAACCTCCCTGTCGATGGATCACCTCATGGGGCACACCGGGAAGTGAACAATAGCCCAGCACACACACACCCCTGTCCATGGATCACCACATGGGGCACACCGGGAAGTGAACAATAACCCAGCATATACTTCTCTGTCTATGGTTCAGCACATGGGGCACACCGGGAAGCGAACAATAGCCCAGCACTCACACATCCCTCTTCATGGATCACCACCTGGGACACACCAGGAAGTGAACAACAGCCCAGCACACACAGACCCCTGTCCATGGATCACCACATGGGGCACATCGGGAAGTGAACAATAGCCCAGCACACACAGACCCCTGTCCATGGATCACCACCTGGTGCACACTGGAAAGTGAACAAAAGCCCAGCACACACACACCTGTCCATGGATTAACACTTGGGGCACACCGGGAAGTGAACAAAAGCCCAGCACACACAGCCATGTCCATGGATCACCACATGGGGCACACCAGAAAGTGAACAGCAGCACAGCACACACACACCCCAGTCCATGGATCGCCACATGGGACACACAGTGAAGTGAACAATAGCCCAGCACACACGCACCTCCCTGTCTATGGATCACCACATGGGGCACATCGGGAAGTCAACAATAGCCCAGCAAACACACACCCCTGTCCGTGGATCACCACATGGGGTACACCGGAAAGTGAACAATAGCCCAGCACACACACACCCCTGTCCATGGATCACCACATGGGGCACACCAAGAAGTGAACAATAGCCCAGGACACACTCACCACTGTCCATGGAAGGGAAGCACACACACACACCACTGTCCATGGATCACCACCTGGGACACACCGGGAATTGAACAACAGCCCAGCACACACACACACCCCGGTCCATGGATCACCACATGGGGCACACCGGGAAGTGGACAATAACCCAGCACATACTTCTCTGTCTATGGTTCAGCACATGGGGCACACCGGGAAGTGAACAATAGCCCAGCACTCACACATCCCTGTCCATGGATCACCACATCGGGCACACTGGGAAGTGAACAATAGCCCAGCACACACACAGCGCTGTCCTTGGATTACCACATGGGGCAAACAAGAAGTGAACAATAGCCCAGCACACAAACCTCCCTCTTCATGGATCACCACCTAGGACACACCAGGAAGTGAACAACAGCCCAGCACACACACGCCCCTTTCCATGGATGACCACATAAGGCACACCGGGAAGTGAACAATAGCCCAGCACACACACACCTGTCCATGGATTACCACTTGGGGCACACCGGGAAGTGAACAAATGCCCAGCACACACACACCCCTGTCCACAGTTCACCACATGGGGCACACCGGGAAGTGAACGATAGCCCAGCACACACACAATTCCCTGTCCATGGATCACCACATGGGGCACACCTGGATTTGAACAGCATCCCAGCACTACACACCTCCCTGTCCATGCATCACCACATGGGACACACCGGGAATTGAACAACAACCCAGAACACACAAACCTCCCTGTCGATGGATCACCGCATGGGGCACACCGGGAAGTGAACAATAGCCCAGCACACACACACCCCTGTCCATGGATCACCACATGGGGCACACCGGGAAGTGAACAATAACCCAGCACATACTTCTCTGTCTATGGTTCAGCACATGGGGCACACCGGGAAGTGAACAATAGCCCAGCACTCACACATCCCTCTTCATGGATCACCACCTGGGACACACCAGGAAGTGAACAACAGCCCAGCACACACAGACCCCTGTCCATCGATCACCACATGGGGCACACCGGAAAGTCAACAAAAGCCCAGCACACACACCCCTGTCCATGGATCACCACGTGGGGCACATCGGGAAGTGAACAATAGCCCAGCACACACAGACCCCTGTCCATGGATCACCACCTGGGGCACACTGGAAAGTGAACAAAAGCCCAGCACACACACACCTGTCCATGGATTACCACTTGGGGCACACCGGGAAGTGAACAAAAGCCCAGCACACGCACCCCTGTCCACAGTTCACCACATGGGACCCCCCGGGAAGTGTACAATAGCCCAGGCCACACACACCTCCATGTGCATGGATCACCAGATGGGGCACACCTGGACGTGAACAGCATCCCAGCACACACACACCTCCCTGTCCATGGATAACACTTGGTTCACACCGGGAAATGAACAAAGGCCCAGCGCACACATCCCCCTGTCCATGGATCACCACATGGGACACACCAGGAAGTGAACAGCAGCCCATCACACACACACCCCTGTCCATGGAACACCACATGGGACACATCGGGAAGTGTACAATAGCCCAGCACACACACGCTGATGTGCATGGATCACCACATGGGACACAAAGGGAGGTGAACAGCAGCGCAGCACACACACAGCCCTGTCCATGGATCATCAAATGGGGCACACCGGGAAGTGAACAAAAGCCCAGCACACAAAGCCATGTCCATGGATCACCACATGGAGCACACCGGGAGTGAACAGCAGCCCAGCACACACACACCCCAGTCCATGGATCACCACATGGGACACACCGGGAAGTCAACAATAGCCCCGAACACACACGCCGCTTTACATGGATCACCACATGGGACACACCGGGAAGTGAATAACAGTCCACAAACACACACACACATCCCTGTCCATGGATCACTACATGGGTAAAACCAGGAAGTGAACAATAGCCCAGCACACGCAGACCCCTGTCCATGGAACATCACATGGGGCACACCAAGAAGTGAACAATATCCCAGAACACACGCACCCCTGTCCATGGATCACCACCCGGGACACACCGGGAATTGAACAACAGCCCAGCACACACACACCTCCCTGTCCATGGATCACCACGTGGGGCACACCGGGAAGTGAACAATGGCCCAGCACACACACACACCCCTGTCCATGGATCACCAGATGGGGCACACCTGGACGTGAACAGCATCCCAGCACACACACACCTCCCTGTCCATGGATCACACTTGGTTCACACTGGGAAATGAACAAAAGCCCAGCGCACACACCCCCCTGTCCATGGACCACCACATGGGACACACCAGGAAGTGAACAGCAGCCATCACACACACACCCCTGTCCATGGATCACCACACGGGACACAACGGGAGGTGAACAGCAGCGCAGCACACACACAGCCCTGTCCATGGATCATCAAATGGGGCACACTGGGAAGTGAACAAAAGCCCAGCACACAGAGCCATGTCCATGGATCACCACATGGGGCACACCGGGAAGTGAACAGCAGCCCAGCACACACACACCCCAGTCCATGGATCACCACATGGGACACACCAGGAAGTCAACAATAGCCCCGCACACACACGCCGCTGTACATGGATCAACACATGGGGCACACCGGGAAGTGATTAATAGTCCACAAACACACACACACCTCCCTGTCCATGGATCACTACATGGGGAAAACCAGGAAGTGAACAATAGCCCAGCACACGCAGACCCCTGTCCATGGAACATCACATGGGGCACACCAAGAAGTGAACAACAGCCCAGCACACACACACCTCCCTGTCCATGGAACATCACATGGGGCACACCGGGAAGTGAACAATGGCCCAGTAAACACACACCCCTGTCCATGGATCACCACATGGGGCACACCGGGAAGTGAACAATAGCCCAGCACACACACGCACCACTCTCCATGGATCATCAGATGGGGCACACCTGGACGTGAACAGCATCCCAGCACACACACACCTCCCTGTCCATGGATCACACTTGTTTCACACCGGGAAATGAACAAAAGCCCAGCGCACACACCCCCCTGTCCATGGATCACCACATGGGACACACCAGGAAGTGAACAGCAGCCCATCACACACACATCCCTGTCCATGGAACACCACATGGGACACATCGGGAAGTGTACAATAGCCCAGCACACACACAGCCCTGTCCATGGATCATCAAATGGGGCACACCGGGAAGTGAACAATATCCGCACACACACATGCCGCTGTACATGGATCACCACAGGGGACACACCGGGAAGTGAACAATAGTCCACAAACACACACACACCTCCCCGTCCATGGATCACTACATGGGGCAAACCAGGAAGTGAACAATAGCCCAGCATACGCAGACCCCTGTAATGGAACATCACATGGGGCACACCAGGAAGTGAACAATATCCCAGAACACACGCACCCCTGTCCATGGATCACCACCCGGGACACACCGGGAATTGAACAACAGCCCAGCACACACACACCTCCCTGTCCATGGATCACCACATGGGGCACACCGGGAAGTGAACAATGGCCCAGCAAACACACACCCCTGTCCATGGATCACCACATGGGGCACACCGGGAAGTGAACAATAACCCAGCACACACTTCCCTGTCAATGGGTCAGCACATGGGGCACACCGGGAAGTGAACAATAGCCCAGCACTCACACATCCCTGTCCATGGATCACCACATGGGGCACACCCGGAAGTGAACAATAGCCCAGCACACACACAGCCCTGTCCTTGGATTACCACATGGGGCAACCAAGAAGTGAACAATAGCCCAGAACACAACCACCCTCTTCATGGATCACCACCTGGGACACACCAGGAAGTGAAAACAGCCCAGCACACACAGACCCCTTTAGAAAGATCACCACATGGGGCACACTGGGAAGTGAACAATAGCCCAGCACACACAGACCCCTGTCCATGGATCACCACTTGAGGCACACCGGGAAGTGAACAAAAGCCCAGCGCACACACCCCTGTCCATGGATCACCACATGGGGCACATCGGGAAGTGAACAATAGCCCAGCACACACAGACCCTGTCCATGGATCAGCACTTGAGGCACACCGGAAAGTGAACAAATGCCCAGCACACACACCCCTGTCCAAGGATTACCACTTGGGGCACACCGGGAAGTGAACAAATGCCCAGCACACACACACCCCTGTCCTCAATTCACCACATGTTTCACCCCGGGAAGTGTACAATAGTCCAGGACACACACACCTCCCTGTCCATGGATCACCACATGGGGCACACCGGGAAGTCAACAATAGCCAAAGTCACACGCACCCCTGTCCATGCATCACCACATGGGGCACACTGGGAAGTGAACAATAGCCCAGCACACAGCCCCCAGTCCATGGATCAACACTTGGGGCACACCGGGAAGTGAACAATAGCCCAGCACACACACAACTCACTGTCCATGGATCATCACATGGGGCACAACTGGAAGTGAACAGCAGCCCAGCACACACACACCCCAGTCCATGGATCACCACATGGGACACACAGGGAAGTGAACAATAGCCCCGCACACACACGCCGCTGTACATGAATCACCACATGGGACACACCGGGAAGTGAACAATAGCCCAGCACACACACACCCCTATCCATGGATCACCACATGGGACACACCGGGAAGTGAACAGCAGCCTATCACACACACACCCCTGTCCATGGATCACCACATGGGACTCACCGGGAAGTGAACAAAAGCCCAGCACACACAGCCATGTCCATGGATCACCACATGGGGTACAACGGGAGGTGAACAGCAGCCCAGCACACACACACCCCTATCCATGGATCACCACATGGGACACACCGGGAAGTGAACAGCAGCCTATCACACACACACCCCTGTCCATGGATCACCACATGGGACACACCGGGAAGTGAACAAAGCCCAGCACACACAGCCATGTCCATGGATCACCACATGGGACACAACGGGAGGTGAACAGCAGCCCAGCACACACACACCCCAGTCCATGGATCACCACATGGGACACACAGGGAAGTGAACAATAGCCCCGCACACACACGCCACTGTACATGGATCACCACATGGGACACACCGGGAAGTGAACAATAGTCCACAAACACACACACACCTCCCTGTCCATGGATCACTACATGGGGCAAACCAGGAAGTGAACAATAGCCCCGCATACGCAGACCCCTGTCCATGGAACATCACATGGGGCACACCAAGAAGTGAATAATATCCCAGGACACACGCACCCCTGTCCATGGATCACCACCCGGGACACACCGGGAATTGAACAACAGCCCAGCACACACACACGTCCCTGTCCATGGATCACCACATGGGGCACACCGGGAAGTGAACAATAGCCCACCACACACACACCTCCCTGTCCATGGATCACCACATGGGGCACAGCGGGAAGTGAACAATAGCCCAGCAAACACACACCCCTGTCCATGGATCACCACATGGGGCACACCGGGAAGTGAACAATAACCCAGCACACAATTCCCTGTCTATGGTTTAGCACATGGGGCACACCAGGAAGTGAACAATAGCCCAGCACTCACACATCCCTGTCCATGGATCACCACATGGGGCACACCCGGAAGTGAACAATAGCCCAGCCCACACAGACCCCGGTCCATGGATCACCACTTGAGGCACACCGGAAAGTGAACAAAAACCCAGCACACACACACCCCTGTTCACAGTTCACCACATGTTTCACCCCGAGAAGTGTACAATAGCCCAGGACACACACACCTCCCTGTCCATGGATCACCACATGGGGCACACCGGGAAGTGAACAATAGCCAACGACACACGCACCCCTGTCCATGCATCACCACATGGGGCACACTGGGAAGTGAACAATAGCCCAGCACACAGCCCCCAGTCCATGGATCAACACTTGGGGCACACCGGGAAGTGAACAATAGCCCAGCACACACACAACTCCCTGTCCATGGATCATCACATGGGGCACACCTGGAAGTGAACAGCAGCCCAGCACACACACACCTCCCTATCCATGGATCACCACATTGAACACTCCGGGAAGTGAACAATAGCCCAGCACACGCACACCCCTGTCCATAGATAACCACATGCGGTACACCGGGAAGTGAACAATAGCCCAGCACACACACACCTGTCCATAGATTACCACATGCGGCAACTAAGAAGTGAATAATAGCCCAGCACACACACCTCCCTCTTCATGGATCACCACCTGGGACACACCAGGAAGTGAACAACAGCCCAGCACACACACGCCCCTTTCCATGGACCACCACATGGGGCACACCGGGATGCGAACAAGAGCCCAGCACACACACAGCCCTGTCCATGGATCACCACATGGAACACACCGGGAAGTGAACCATAGCCAAGAACACACACACCCCTGTCCATGGCTCACCACATGGGGAACACCGGGAAGTGAACAATAGCCCAGCACACACGCATCCCTGTTCATTGATCACCACTTGGGGCGCAAAGGGAAGTGAACAATAACCCAACACACACACACCCCTGTCCATGGATTACCACATGGGCCACACCGGGAAGTGAACAATAGCCCAGCACACACACATCCCTGTCCATGGATCACAACATGGGTCACACCGGTCAGTGAACAATAGCCCAGCACACACTTCCCTGTCTATGGTTCACCACATGGGGCACACCAGGAAGTGAACAATAGCCCAGTACACACACACCTCCCTGTCCATGGATCACCACATGCGGCACACTGGCAAGTGAACAATAGCCCAGTACACACTGCTGTCCATGGATCACCACATGGGGCAGACCGGGAAATGAACAATAGCCCAGCACACACTTCCCTGTCTATGGTTCACCACAGGGGGCACACCGGGAAGTGAACAAATGCCCAGCACACACACACCCCTGTCCTTGGATTACCACATGGGGCAACCAAGAAGTGAACAATAGCCCAGAACACAACCTCCCTCTTCATGGATCACCACCTGGGACACACCAGGAAGTGAAAACAGCCCAGCACACACAGACCCCTGTCCATGGATCACCACTTGAGGCACACCGGGAAGTGACCAAAAGCCCAGCACACACACACCTGTCCATGGATTAACACTTGGGGCACACCGGGAAGTGAACAAAAGCCCAGCACACACAGCCATGTCCATGGATCACCACATGGGGCACACCAGAAAGTGAACAGCAGACCAGCACACACACACCCCAGTCCATGGATCGCCACATGGGACACACAGTGAAGTGAACAATAGCCCAGCACACACGCACCTCCCTGTCTATGGATCACCACATGGGGCACATCGGGAAGTCAACAATAGCCCAGCAAACACACACCCCTGTCCGTGGATCACCACATGGGGTACACCGGAAAGTGAACAATAGCCCAGCACACACACACCCCTGTCCATGGATCACCACATGGGGCACACCAAGAAGTGAACAATAGCCCAGGACACACTCACCACTGTCCATGGAAGGGAAGCACACACACACACCACTGTCCATGGATCACCACCTGGGACACACCGGGAATTGAACAACAGCCCAGCACACACACACACCCCTGTCCATGGATCACCACATGGGGCACACCGGGAAGTGGACAATAACCCAGCACATACTTCTCTGTCTATGGTTCAGCACATGGGGCACACCGGGAAGTGAACAATAGCCCAGCACTCACACATCCCTGTCCATGGATCACCACCTGGGACACACCAGGAAGTGAACAACAGCCCAGCACACACAGACCCCTGTCCATGGATCACCACCTGGGGCACACTGGAAAGTGAACAATAGCCCAGCACACACACAGCCCTGTCCTTGGATTACCACATGGGGCAAACAAGAAGTGAACAATAGCCCAGCACACAAACCTCCCTCTTCATGGATCACCACCTAGGACACACCAGGAAGTGAACAACAGCCCAGCACACACACGCCCCTTTCCATGGATGACCACATGAGGCACACCGGGAAGTGAACAATAGCCCAGCACACACACACCTGTCCATGGATTACCACTTGGGGCACACCGGGAAGTGAACAAATGCCCAGCACACACACACCCCTGTCCACAGTTCACCACATGGGACACACCGGGAAGTGAACGATAGCCCAGCACACACACAATTCCCTGTCCATGGATCACCACATGGGGCACACCTGGATTATAACAGCATCCCAGCACTACACACCTCCCTGTCCATGCATCACCACATGGGACACACCGGGAATTGAACAACAACCCAGAACACACAAACCTCCCTGTCGATGGATCACCTCATGGGGCACACCGGGAAGTGAACAATACCCCAGCACACACACACCCCTGTCCATGGATCACCACATGGGGCACACCGGGAAGTGAACAATAACCCAGCACATACTTCTCTGTCTATGGTTCAGCACATGGGGCACACCGGGAAGTGAACAATAGCCCAGCACTCACACATCCCTCTTCATGGATCACCACCTGGGACACACCAGGAAGTGAACAACAGCCCAGCACACACAGACCCCTGTCCATGGATCACCACATGGGGCACACCGGGAAGTGAACAACAGCCCAGCACACACAGACCCCTGTCCATGGATCACCACATGGGACACACCAGGAAGTGAACAACAGCCCAGCACACACAGACTCCTGTCCATGGATCACCACATGGGGCACACCGGAAAGTCAACAAAAGCCCAGCACACACACCCCTGTCCATGGATCACCACGTGGGGCACATCGGGAAGTGAAAAATAGCCCAGCACACAAAGACCCCTGTCCATGGATCACCACCTGGTGCACACTGGAAAGTGAACAAAAGCCCAGCACACACACACCTGTCCATGGATTACCACTTGGGGCACACCGGGAAGTGAACAAAAGCCCAGCACACACACCCCTGTCCACAGTTCACCACATGGGGCACACCGGGAAGTGAACGATAGCCCAGCACACACACAATTCCCTGTCCATGGATCACCACATGGGGCACACCTGGATTTGAACAGCATCCCAGCACTACACACCTCCCTGTCCATGCATCACCACATGGGACACACCGGGAATTGAACAACAGCCCAGAACACACAAACCTCCCTGTCGATGGATCACCTCATGGGGCACACCGGGAAGTGAACAATAGCCCAGCACACACACACCCCTGTCCATGGATCACCACATGGGGCACACCGGGAAGTGAACAATAACCCAGCACATACTTCTCTGTCTATGGTTCAGCACATGGGGCACACCGGGAAGCGAACAATAGCCCAGCACTCACACATCCCTCTTCATGGATCACCACCTGGGACACACCAGGAAGTGAACAACAGCCCAGCACACACAGACCCCTGTCCATGGATCACCACATGGGGCACATCGGGAAGTGAACAATAGCCCAGCACACACAGACCCCTGTCCATGGATCACCACCTGGTGCACACTGGAAAGTGAACAAAAGCCCAGCACACACACACCTGTCCATGGATTAACACTTGGGGCACACCGGGAAGTGAACAAAAGCCCAGCACACACAGCCATGTCCATGGATCACCACATGGGGCACACCAGAAAGTGAACAGCAGCACAGCACACACACACCCCAGTCCATGGATCGCCACATGGGACACACAGTGAAGTGAACAATAGCCCAGCACACACGCACCTCCCTGTCTATGGATCACCACATGGGGCACATCGGGAAGTCAACAATAGCCCAGCAAACACACACCCCTGTCCGTGGATCACCACATGGGGTACACCGGAAAGTGAACAATAGCCCAGCACACACACACCCCTGTCCATGGATCACCACATGGGGCACACCAAGAAGTGAACAATAGCCCAGGACACACTCACCACTGTCCATGGAAGGGAAGCACACACACACACCACTGTCCATGGATCACCACCTGGGACACACCGGGAATTGAACAACAGCCCAGCACACACACACACCCCGGTCCATGGATCACCACATGGGGCACACCGGGAAGTGGACAATAACCCAGCACATACTTCTCTGTCTATGGTTCAGCACATGGGGCACACCGGGAAGTGAACAATAGCCCAGCACTCACACATCCCTGTCCATGGATCATCACATCGGGCACACTGGGAAGTGAACAATAGCCCAGCACACACACAGCGCTGTCCTTGGATTACCACATGGGGCAAACAAGAAGTGAACAATAGCCCAGCACACAAACCTCCCTCTTCATGGATCACCACCTAGGACACACCAGGAAGTGAACAACAGCCCAGCACACACACGCCCCTTTCCATGGATGACCACATGAGGCACACCGGGAAGTGAACAATAGCCCAGCACACACACACCTGTCCATGGATTACCACTTGGGGCACACCGGGAAGTGAACAAATGCCCAGCACACACACACCTGTCCATGGATTACCACTTGGGGCACACCGGGAAGTGAACAAATGCCCAGCACACACACACCCCTGTCCACAGTTCACCACATGGGGCACACCGGGAAGTGAACGATAGCCCAGCACACACACAATTCCCTGTCCATGGATCACCACATGGGGCACACCTGGATTTGAACAGCATCCCAGCACTACACACCTCCCTGTCCATGCATCACCACATGGGACACACCGGGAATTGAACAACAACCCAGAACACACAAACCTCCCTGTCGATGGATCACCGCATGGGGCACACCGGGAAGTGAACAATAGCCCAGCACACACACACCCCTGTCCATGGATCACCACATGGGGCACACCGGGAAGTGAACAATAACCCAGCACATACTTCTCTGTCTATGGTTCAGCACATGGGGCACACCGGGAAGTGAACAATAGCCCAGCACTCACACATCCCTCTTCATGGATCACCACCTGGGACACACCAGGAAGTGAACAACAGCCCAGCACACACAGACCCCTGTCCATGGATCACCACATGGGGCACACCGGAAAGTCAACAAAAGCCCAGCACACACACCCCTGTCCATGGATCACCACGTGGGGCACATCGGGAAGTGAACAATAGCCCAGCACACACAGACCCCTGTCCATGGATCACCACCTGGGGCACACTGGAAAGTGAACAAAAGCCCAGCACACACACACCTGTCCATGGATTACCACTTGGGGCACACCGGGAAGTGAACAAAAGCCCAGCACACGCACCCCTGTCCACAGTTCACCACATGGGACCCCCCGGGAAGTGTACAATAGCCCAGGCCACACACACCTCCATGTGCATGGATCACCAGATGGGGCACACCTGGACGTGAACAGCATCCCAGCACACACACACCTCCCTGTCCATGGATAACACTTGGTTCACACCGGGAAATGAACAAAGGCCCAGCGCACACATCCCCCTGTCCATGGATCACCACATGGGACACACCAGGAAGTGAACAGCAGCCCATCACACACACACCCCTGTCCATGGAACACCACATGGGACACATCGGGAAGTGTACAATAGCCCAGCACACACACGCTGATGTGCATGGATCACCACATGGGACACAAAGGGAGGTGAACAGCAGCGCAGCACACACACAGCCCTGTCCATGGATCATCAAATGGGGCACACCGGGAAGTGAACAAAAGCCCAGCACACAAAGCCATGTCCATGGATCACCACATGGAGCACACCGGGAGTGAACAGCAGCCCAGCACACACACACCCCAGTCCATGGATCACCACATGGGACACACCGGGAAGTCAACAATAGCCCCGAACACACACGCCGCTTTACATGGATCACCACATGGGACACACCGGGAAGTGAATAACAGTCCACAAACACACACACACATCCCTGTCCATGGATCACTACATGGGTAAAACCAGGAAGTGAACAATAGCCCAGCACACGCAGACCCCTGTCCATGGAACATCACATGGGGCACACCAAGAAGTGAACAATATCCCAGAACACACGCACCCCTGTCCATGGATCACCACCCGGGACACACCGGGAATTGAACAACAGCCCAGCACACACACACCTCCCTGTCCATGGATCACCACGTGGGGCACACCGGGAAGTGAACAATGGCCCAGCACACACACACACCCCTGTCCATGGATCACCAGATGGGGCACACCTGGACGTGAACAGCATCCCAGCACACACACACCTCCCTGTCCATGGATCACACTTGGTTCACACTGGGAAATGAACAAAAGCCCAGCGCACACACCCCCCTGTCCATGGACCACCACATGGGACACACCAGGAAGTGAACAGCAGCCATCACACACACACCCCTGTCCATGGATCACCACACGGGACACAACGGGAGGTGAACAGCAGCGCAGCACACACACAGCCCTGTCCATGGATCACCACATGGGACACACCAGGAAGTCAACAATAGCCCCGCACACACACGCCGCTGTACATGGATCAACACATGGGACACACCGGGAAGTGAATAATAGTCCACAAACACACACACACCTCCCTGTCCATGGATCACTACATGGGGAAAACCAGGAAGTGAACAATAGCCCAGCACACGCAGACCCCTGTCCATGGAACATCACATGGGGCACACCAAGAAGTGAACAACAGCCCAGCACACACACACCTCCCTGTCCATGGAACATCACATGGGGCACACCGGGAAGTGAACAATGGCCCAGCAAACACACACCCCTGTCCATGGATCACCACATGGGGCACACCGGGAAGTGAACAATAGCCCAGCACACACACGCACCACTCTCCATGGATCATCAGATGGGGCACACCTGGACGTGAACAGCATCCCAGCACACACACACCTCCCTGTCCATGGATCACACTTGTTTCACACCGGGAAATGAACAAAAGCCCAGCGCACACACCCCCCTGTCCATGGATCACCACATGGGACACACCAGGAAGTGAACAGCAGCCCATCACACACACACCCCTGTCCATGGAACACCACATGGGACACATCGGGAAGTGTACAATAGCCCAGCACACACACAGCCCTGTCCATGGATCATCAAATGGGGCACACCGGGAAGTGAACAATATCCGCACACACACATGCCGCTGTACATGGATCACCACAGGGGACACACCGGGAAGTGAACAATAGTCCACAAACACACACACACCTCCCCGTCCATGGATCACTACATGGGGCAAACCAGGAAGTGAACAATAGCCCAGCATACGCAGACCCCTGTAATGGAACATCACATGGGGCACACCAGGAAGTGAACAATATCCCAGAACACACGCACCCCTGTCCATGGATCACCACCCGGGACACACCGGGAATTGAACAACAGCCCAGCACACACACACCTCCCTGTCCATGGATCACCACATGGGGCACACCGGGAAGTGAACAATGGCCCAGCAAACACACACCCCTGTCCATGGATCACCACATGGGGCACACCGGGAAGTGAACAATAACCCAGCACACACTTCCCTGTCAATGGGTCAGCACATGGGGCACACCGGGAAGTGAACAATAGCCCAGCACTCACACATCCCTGTCCATGGATCACCACATGGGGCACACCCGGAAGTGAACAATAGCCCAGCACACACACAGCCCTGTCCTTGGATTACCACATGGGGCAACCAAGAAGTGAACAATAGCCCAGAACACAACCACCCTCTTCATGGATCACCACCTGGGACACACCAGGAAGTGAAAACAGCCCAGCACACACAGACCCCTTTAGAAAGATCACCACATGGGGCACACTGGGAAGTGAACAATAGCCCAGCACACACAGACCCCTGTCCATGGATCACCACTTGAGGCACACCGGGAAGTGAACAAAAGCCCAGCGCACACACCCCTGTCCATGGATCACCACATGGGGCACATCGGGAAGTGAACAATAGCCCAGCACACACAGACCCTGTCCATGGATCAGCACTTGAGGCACACCGGAAAGTGAACAAATGCCCAGCACACACACCCCTGTCCAAGGATTACCACTTGGGGCACACCGGGAAGTGAACAAATGCCCAGCACACACATACCCCTGTCCTCAATTCACCACATGTTTCACCCCGGGAAGTGTACAATAGTCCAGGACACACACACCTCCCTGTCCATGGATCACCACATGGGGCACACCGGGAAGTCAACAATAGCCAAAGTCACACGCACCCCTGTCCATGCATCACCACATGGGGCACACTGGGAAGTGAACAATAGCCCAGCACACAGCCCCCAGTCCATGGATCAACACTTGGGGCACACCGGGAAGTGAACAATAGCCCAGCACACACACAACTCACTGTCCATGGATCATCACATGGGGCACAACTGGAAGTGAACAGCAGCCCAGCACACACACACCCCAGTCCATGGATCACCACATGGGACACACAGGGAAGTGAACAATAGCCCCGCACACACACGCCGCTGTACATGAATCACCACATGGGACACACCGGGAAGTGAACAATAGCCCAGCACACACACACCCCTATCCATGGATCACCACATGGGACACACCGGGAAGTGAACAGCAGCCTATCACACACACACCCCTGTCCATGGATCACCACATGGGACTCACCGGGAAGTGAACAAAAGCCCAGCACACACAGCCATGTCCATGGATCACCACATGGGGTACAACGGGAGGTGAACAGCAGCCCAGCACACACACACCCCTATCCATGGATCACCACATGGGACACACCGGGAAGTGAACAGCAGCCCAGCACACACACACCCCTATCCATGGATCACCACATGGGACACACCGGGAAGTGAACAAAGCCCAGCACACACAGTCATGTCCATGGATCACCACATGGGACACAACGGGAGGTGAACAGCAGCACAGCACACACACACCCCAGTCCATGGATCACCACATGGGACACACAGGGAAGTGAACAATAGCCCCGCACACACACGCCACTGTACATGGATCACCACATGGGACACACCGGGAAGTGAACAATAGTCCACAAACACACACACACCTCCCTGTCCATGGATCACTACATGGGGCAAACCAGGAAGTGAACAATAGCCCCGCATACGCAGACCCCTGTCCATGGAACATCACATGGGGCACACCAAGAAGTGAATAATATCCCAGGACACACGCACCCCTGTCCATGGATCACCACCCGGGACACACCGGGAATTGAACAACAGCCCAGCACACACACACGTCCCTGTCCATGGATCACCACATGGGGCACACCGGGAAGTGAACAATAGCCCACCACACACACACCTCCCTGTCCATGGATCACCACATGGGGCACAGCGGGAAGTGAACAATAGCCCAGCAAACACACACCCCTGTCCATGGATCACCACATGGGGCACACCGGGAAGTGAACAATAACCCAGCACACAATTCCCTGTCTATGGTTTAGCACATGGGGCACACCAGGAAGTGAACAATAGCCCAGCACTCACACATCCCTGTCCATGGATCACCACATGGGGCACACCCGGAAGTGAACAATAGCCCAGCCCACACAGACCCCGGTCCATGGATCACCACTTGAGGCACACCGGAAAGTGAACAAAAACCCAGCACACACACACCCCTGTTCACAGTTCACCACATGTTTCACCCCGAGAAGTGTACAATAGCCCAGGACACACACACCTCCCTGTCCATGGATCACCACATGGGGCACACCGGGAAGTGAACAATAGCCAACGACACACGCACCCCTGTCCATGCATCACCACATGGGGCACACTGGGAAGTGAACAATAGCCCAGCACACAGCCCCCAGTCCATGGATCAACACTTGGGGCACACCGGGAAGTGAACAATAGCCCAGCACACACACAACTCCCTGTCCATGGATCATCACATGGGGCACACCTGGAAGTGAACAGCAGCCCAGCACACACACACCTCCCTATCCATGGATCACCACATTGAACACTCCGGGAAGTGAACAATAGCCCAGCACACGCACACCCCTGTCCATAGATAACCACATGCGGTACACCGGGAAGTGAACAATAGCCCAGCACACACACCTCCCTCTTCATGGATCACCACCTGGGACACACCAGGAAGTGAACAACAGCCCAGCACACACACGCCCCTTTCCATGGACCACCACATGGGGCACACCGGGATGCGAACAAGAGCCCAGCACACACACAGCCCTGTCCATGGATCACCACATGGAACACACCGGGAAGTGAACCATAGCCAAGAACACACACACCCCTGTCCATGGCTCACCACATGGGGAACACCGGGAAGTGAACAATAGCCCAGCACACACGCATCCCTGTTCATTGATCACCACTTGGGGCGCAAAGGGAAGTGAACAATAACCCAACACACACACACCCCTGTCCATGGATTACCACATGGGCCACACCGGGAAGTGAACAATAGCCCAGCACACACACATCCCTGTCCATGGATCACAACATGGGTCACACCGGTCAGTGAACAATAGCCCAGCACACACTTCCCTGTCTATGGTTCACCACATGGGGCACACCAGGAAGTGAACAATAGCCCAGTACACACACACCTCCCTGTCCATGGATCACCACATGCGGCACACTGGCAAGTGAACAATAGCCCAGTACACACTGCTGTCCATGGATCACCACATGGGGCAGACCGGGAAATGAACAATAGCCCAGCACACACTTCCCTGTCTATGGTTCACCACAGGGGGCACACCGGGAAGTGAACAAATGCCCAGCACACACACACCCCTGTCCTTGGATTACCACATGGGGCAACCAAGAAGTGAACAATAGCCCAGAACACAACCTCCCTCTTCATGGATCACCACCTGGGACACACCAGGAAGTGAAAACAGCCCAGCACACACAGACCCCTGTCCATGGATCACCACTTGAGGCACACCGGGAAGTGAACAAAAGCCAAGCGCACACACCCCTGTCCATGGATCACCACATGGGGCACATCGGGAAGTGAACAATAGCCCAGCACACACAGACCCTGTCCATGGATCAGCACTTGAGGCACACCGGAAAGTGAACAAATGCCCAGCACACACACCCCTGTCCAAGATTACCACTTGGGGCACACCGGGAAGTGAACAAATGCCCAGCACACACACACCCCTGTCCACAGTTCACCACATGTTTCACCCCGGGAAGTGTACAATAGCCCAGGACACACACACCTCCCTGTCCATGGATCACCACATGGGGCACACCGGGAAGTCAACAATAGCCAAAGTCACACGCACCCCTGTCCATGCATCACCACATGGGGCACACTGGGAAGTGAACAATAGCCCAGCACACAGCCCCCAGTCCATGGATCAACACTTGGGGCACACCGGGAAGTGAACAATAGCCCAGCACACACAACTCCCTGTCCATGGATCATCACATGGGGCACAACTGGAAGTGAACAGCAGCCCAGCACACACACACCCCAGTCCATGGATCACCACATGGGACACACAGGGAAGTGAACAATAGCCCCGCACACACACGCCGCTGTACATGGATCACCACATGGGACACACCGGGAAGTGAACAATAGCCCAGCACACACACACCCCTATCCATGGATCACCACATGGGACACACCGGGAAGTGAACAGCAGCCTATCACACACACACCCCTGTCGATGGATCACCACATGGGACACACCGGGAAGTGAACAAAAGCCCAGCACACACAGCCATGCCCATGGATCAGCACATGGGACACAACGGGAGGTGAACAGCAGCCCAGCACACACACACCCCTATCCATGGATCACCACATGGGACACACCGGGAAGTGAACAGCAGCCTATCACACACACACCCCTGTCCATGGATCACCACATGGGACACACCGGGAAGTGAACAAAAGCCCAGCACACACAGCCATGTCCATGAATCACCACATGGGACACAACGGGAGGTGAACACCAGCCCAGCACACACACACCCCAGTCCATGGATCACCACATGGGACACACAGGGAAGTGAACAATAGCCCCGCACACACACGCCGCTGTACATGGATCACCACATGGGACACACCGGGAAGTGAACAATAGCCCAGCACACACACACCCCTATCCATGGATCACCACATGGGACACACCGGGAAGTGAACAATAGTCCACAAACACACACACACCTCCCTGTCCATGGATCACTACATGGGGCAAACCAGGAAGTGAACAATAGCCCAGCATACGCAGACCCCTGTCCATGGAACATCACATGGGGCACACCAAGAAGTGAATAATATCCCAGGACACACACACCCCTGTCCATGGATCACCACATGGGGCACACCGGGAAGTGAACAATAACCCAGCACACACTTCCCTGTCTATGGTTTAGCACATGGGGCACACCAGGAAGTGAACAATAGCCCAGCACTCACACATCCCTGTCCATGGATCACCACATGGGGCACACCCGGAAGTGAACAATAGTCCAGCCCACACAGACCCCTGTCCATGGATCACCACTTGAGGCACACCGGAAAGTGAACAAAAGCCCAGCACACACACACCCCTGTTCACAGTTCACCACATGTTTCACCCCGGGAAGTGTACAATAGCCCAGGACACACACACCTCCCTGTCCATGGATCACCACATGGGGCACACCGGGAAGTCAACAATAGCCAACGACACACGCACCCCTGTCCATGCATCACCACATGGGGCACACTGGGAAGTGAACAATAGCCCAGCACACAGCCCCCAGTCCATGGATCAACACTTGGGGCACACCGGGAAGTGAACAATAGCCCAGCACACACACAACTCCCTGTCCATGGATCATCACATGGGGCACACCTGGAAGTGAACAGCAGCCCAGCACACACACACCTCCCTATCCATGGATCACCACATTGAACACTCCGGGAAGTGAACAATAGCCCAGCACACGCACACCCCTGTCCATAGATAACCACATGCGGCAACTAAGAAGTGAATAATAGCCCAGCACACACACCTCCCTCTTCATGGATCACCACCTGGGAAACACCAGGAAGTGAACAACAGCCCAGCACACACACGCCCCTTTCCATGGACCACCACATGGGGCACACCGGGATGCGAACAAGAGCCCAGCACACACACAGCCCTGTCCATGGATCACCACATGGAACACACCGGGAAGTGAACCATAGCCAAGAACACACACACCCCTGTCCATGGCTCACCACATGGGGAACACCGGGAAGTGAACAATAGCCCAGCACACACTCATCCCTGTTCATTGATCACCACTTGGGGCGCAAAGGGAAGTGAACAATAACCCAACACACACACACCCCTGTCCATGAATTACCACATGGGTCACACCGGGAAGTGAACAATAGCCCAGCACACACTTCCCTGTCTATGGTTCACTACATGGGGCACACCGGGAAGTGAACAATAGCCCAGTACACACACACCTCCCTGTCCATGGATCACCACATGCGGCACACTGGCAAGTGAACAAGAGCCCAGTACACACTGCTGTCCATGGATCACCACATGGGGCAGACCGGGAAATGAACAATAGCCCAGCACACACCTCGCTGTCCATGGATCACCACATGGGGCACACCGGGAAGTGAACAATAGCCCAGCACACACACGCCTCCCTGTCCATGGATCACCACTTGGCGCACACTGGGAATTGATCAGCAGAAAAACACCCCCCCCCACCCCGCCCATGGAACAGTACATGAGATACACCGGGAAGAGAGCAACAGTCATACACATACACTCCTGTCCGTGCATCACCACATGGAGCACACCATGCAGTGAACAACAACCCAGCACACACCTCCCTGTCTATGGAGTATGATATGTGACACACCGTGAAGTGAGCAACAGTCAAACACACACCCCTGTCCATGGAGTACCACATGAGACACACCACGAAGTGAACAACAGCCCAGTACTCACCTCCCTGTCTATGGACTACCACATAGAACATACCTGGAAGTGAACAACAGCCCAGCACACACACCCCTGTCTATGGAGCACCACATGGAACACACCGGGAAGTGAACAGCGGTCTGACACATACCATTTCATTGTTTCAGAGCTTGGCAATGCCAGCTCTCGATACACTAGGGATCCAAATGGGACCCACAGCCGGGACGTACAGGAGACCACGAGCCATGCGTTTTGCACATTGTTTCTGAGCTTCATAATGATTTCTCCGGGATTCCAGGTATATGAGCACCAACGGCCAGGTTAAGGTACAGAAGGACGATATTAATGTTATAATTGGATAATTACTTGATTGACAAGTTCAGTAAACGTGGCTCTTCTCAGACAAATGGGATGAACTGGATGAGTAGTACTTTCTAAGTTTCAATAACAAAAATAAGAATATAAAGTAAATGTGGTGACAATTCAGCTGAAATCCACGTCACATATCAGACACCATAATCCAGATGGTATATCTGTGCAGCATGTAGCAGTGTTCAGACCAGGCTAGTGCACTGCTCAATACAACCCAGCAATCTGTGCAGTCCACACCAGTCCATGAACTGCCTCTCCAGCACTGGCTACTATGCATTGAACAGCACTGAATTGTTATATAAACCAGGAGCATTTACCCTCCCCGCATGTAGTGCAGTGTACGCCACTCCAGGCATGGATCTGTAAACCAGGAGTATTTACCCTCCCAGCCTGTAGAGCTGTGTACACCGCCCCAGTGCATTGTTCAGTAACACTGTGTGAGATCACTTCCGATCGAGGGGCAACCTGCAGCCCATGCTGGAAGTGACGGGATGTGCAGCTCCAATCCATTTGCAGCTCCATATTTCCCATTGTATCAGTGGATGCAGAATATCTCAAGAGGAAGGAGGAAATTTACTGAGGGTTAAGTAGGCAAGGATCAGACAAGGCTCGAGAGGGTTACAAGGTAGTCAGGAAGGAAGTGAAGAATAATCTCAGGAGAGCGAGAAGCGGGCATTAAAAAGACTTGGTGAGTAGGATTAAAGTAAATCTTAAGATGTTCTATACTTTTGTGAGGAACAAGATGATTGCTTTAGTGAGGTTAGGGCTCATCAGGATAGTGGACGGAACTTGCGCCAGGAGTCGGAGGAGATAGGGGAACATAGAACATAGAACACTACGGCGCAGTACAGGCCCTTCGGTCCTCGATGTTGCGTCAACCTGTCATACCAATCTGAAGCCTATCTAACTTACACTATTTCATGTACGTCCATAAGCTTGTCCAATTATGACTTAAATGTGCTTAAAGTTGGCGAATCTACTACTGTTGCAGGCAAAGCATTCCAAAGCTCTCTCTTTAGGTCTTTCCTGGCTACCTTGTATCCCTCAAGTGCCCTAACTGAGCCTTCACATCCCATCCTAACATAAGTCACCGTCTTCTTCTTGACCAGAGATTCCACTTCATTCGTAAACCACCGCTCCCGCACTCTACAGCTTCCTCCCTGCCTGACAGGTACATACATATCAAGGAAACACAGTAGCTTTTCCTTGAATCAGCTCCACATTTCTAAAGTGCCCATCCCCAGCAGTTTCCTTCCCTATCATATGCTTCCTAAATCTTGCCTAATGGCATCGTATTGCCTTACCCCAGCTGTAACTCTTACCCAGTGGTATACACCTATCCCTTTCTATCACTAAAGTAAACGTAACAGAATTGTGATTGCTATCACCAAAATGCTCACCTACATCCAGGTCTAACACCTGACCAGGCTCATTACCCAGCATCAAAGCTAATGTGGCTTCGCCCCTTGTTGGCCTGTCCATATACTGTGTCAGGAAGACCTCCTGCACACACTGGACAAAATCTGACTACTCTATAGTACTCGTACTATAGTGTTCCCGTTCAATATTTCAAAATCTGAAGTTCCCCATGACATATACCCTGTCTCTGTCACTCGTATCGAGAATCATCTTTGCTATCCTTCCTCTACATCTCTGGAACTATTTGGAGGCCTATAGAAAACTCCCAATGGAGTGACCACTCCTTTCCTGTTTCTAACTTCAGCCGATACCACGTCAGTTGACGAGTCCTCAACATCCTTTCTGCAATTGCAATACTGTCCTTCACCAACAATGTAACAGCTCCCCCTCTTTTACCATATTCTCTGTTCTTACTAAAACATCTAAATCCTGGAACCTGCAACAACTATTCCCGTCACTGCTCTAACCATGTCTCCAAAATGGCCACAACATTGAAGTCCCAGGTACCAACCCATGCTGCAAGTTCACCCACCTTATTCCGGATGCTCCTGGCGTTGAAGTAGACACACTTCAAACCAACTTCTTGCTTGCCAGTGCCATCTTGCGTCCCTGAAACTTGATTTTCGACCTCCCTACTCTCAACCCTTTCTATAATTGAACTACAATTTTCGTTCCCATCCGCCTTATGGATTAGTTTAAACCCACTCCAATAGCCTTAGCGAATTCCACTCCCCCTCAGGATATTGGTACCCCTCTAGTTCAGATGAAGCCCATCCTGTTTGTAAAGGTCCCACCTACCCCAGAAAGAGCCCCAATTATCTAACAATCCAAAACCCTCCCTCCTGCACCATCCCTGCAGCCACGTGTTCACCTGCTCTCTCTGCCTCGCTAGCACGTGGCACGGGCAATCAACTACAGCCAACAATTCCATTCGTCCTAGCTCTAAGCTTCCATCCTAGATCTCCGAATTTCTGCCTTTATTCCCCATCTCTCTTCCTACCTATGTCGTTGGTGCCTATGTGGACCACGACTTGGGGCTGCTCTGTCTCCCCCTTAAGGATCCCAAAAACACGATCAGTGACATCACGAACTCTGGCACCAGGAAGGCAACACATCAACCGTGAGTCTCTCTCGTCCCCACAGGCCCTCCTATCTGTCCCCCAAATTATGGAGTCCCCAGTGACTACTGCTCTGCTCCTCTTCCCCTTTCTCTTCTGAGCAGCAGGGACAGACACTGTGCCACATCCCTCTATACCACTGCTTTCCCCTGGTAAGTCCCCCCCATAGTATCCAAAATGGTATATTTATTGTTGAGGTGAATTGCCACAGGGGATCCCTGCACTGCCTACCGGTTCCCTTTCTGTCCCCTGATTGTAACCCATTTACCTTTTTTCTGCTACCTCCCTGTAACTCCTCTCAATAACCCCCTCTGCCTCCCGAATGATCCGAAGTTCTCGCAGCTCCAGTTCCAATTCCCTAACGTGGTTTTCAAGGAGCTGGAGTCAGGTGCACTTACAGCAGATGTAGTCAGCAGGGACACTGGTGGTGACCCTTACCTCCCACATTCTGCAGGAGGAACATTCAACTGCCCTAACCTCCATTTCCACTAGTCTAAATTCCCAAAGAGACTGTTGAAAAAAAAGGAACAAAAAAACTCGTTAACTTTCCAAGCTGTGGGACAGGTACTTTGTTTGTGGTTAGAGGAGGAGGGTGGGTGCTTTAACAGATTATAAGGCAAGGTGAGCTTTTCTGGGTGTTTGGTTTAATTCACGAACGGGTTCTTTGCTCTGTCGTAACAGCACACTTAGAACATTGTGTTCAGTTCTGGTCGCCTTGTTATAGGAAAGATGTAGAAGTTATCGTGAGGATGCAGAGGAATCCCAAGGGATCAACAGAAATATTGGCACACACCACACGATCGAGTGAAATATTGAGGAAGACACCATGCGAAAAATAAATTCTGGCAGATTCTGCATGTCTGTATAAACGTCAATGTGTGAGTGTTTGTGGTGTGTCTGTACTGATGTCTGTATATCTGCGTGTGCATGTGCATCAGTGTATTGGCATTTCTCTCTGTGTGCTTTAGTATTTGTGTGACTGCACCAATCTCTATGCGTGGCTGTGTAACTATATGCATATCTTTGTGTATCTGCATGTCTCTGTGTGTATCCGTGTGCACAGCGGATCTGCCAGCCTCTGTGGTCTTTAAAGTTATGCAATGTCCTCCTCTGATGGCCTTCACACTCTACTGCATTGATGGCAGTGGAAGGAGAAAACCATAAGGGATTCAGTCTAGGAAGTGGTGAGAGGGAGGTAGATCATAGCACCATCCAAACTGACAGCACTATCTGCATATGCACACACACACACAGTTGGTTATAGGGAGGATCATAATTGTACTGAGGACACTCAGAGTGGCGAATGCTCCTGAGTAATATCTGTACTCTCTCTGCAAAGTGAAAGTGATTTGTCTTTGAAGATTATTCGTTACACAGAGTGTACACCTTAAAGAATATTTCCACTGCAACTGCATCCAAGCAACTCTGACCAAGTCATCTGCAAGGTGATGCGATGAATTTATTACATGTTCTTTAAATTGAAATATTTTATAATTCACCCCGACAAGGTGTAAGTGAGAATTGCTTGAAAAGTCCTGAAACTGACCCAGTGGTGATGGTAATATACCTAGGTATCAGACAAAACTGTTCTGTGCATCCAAAGATATTTGAAAAACCAAACAGCTGTGCAATGTGAGAGATTCACAGTATTTGATGGACTCTGATAGAAAAAAAAACTGACACTTGTGTAGTGGCATGGGGAGACCAGCAGAGGGTGGCATTTTATGACTATAAACTTAACAGGGACACATGTGGAGGTGGAAGAGGGGAGTCAGGGTTTATCTCAATTTCAATGGATTTACCCACCATGTTTTCTTTAAGATAGAGATAAGTATTGACAGTCAGAAACTTTTTCCCCGGGTACAACAGAGTGTTACAAGGGGACATAAATTTAAGGTGAAGGGTGGAAGGTATAGGGGAGATGTCAGGGGTGGGTTCTTTACCCAGAGAGTGGTGGGGGCATGGAATGCGCTGCCCGAGGGAGTGGTAGAGTCAGATTCATTGGCGACCTTTAAGCGGCATTTGGATAGGTACATGGATGGGTGCTTAATCTAGGATAGATGTTCGGCACAACATCGTGGGCCGAAGGGCCTGTTCTGTGCTGTATTGTTCTATGTTCTATGTTCTATGTTCTAAGTATGTTTTTCATGAATAAGGGAATCAATGGTCAGTTGGTGAAGGCAGGAGAATGTGGCTGAGAAACATTTTAACTGTGATCAAACGGCACAGCAGATCAAAGGTGCTAAATGGCCTAATTCTGTTCCAATTTCCTATTTTGTGAAGGGATTCATTTTGGAAGTCGAATTTGAATGCCGATTACTGGGTCAAATGTAGGATTCGTAGCAGTGTAGAGGAACAAACGGATCTTGGGGTCCATGTCTGTAGTTGTCTCAGTTGCCACCTAAGTTGATAGGGTTGTTAAGAAGACGTATGGTGTGTTCGTTTTCATTAGCAGGTGGACTCAGTTGAAGAGCCGCAAGGTTATGCTGCAGGTCTGTAAAGCTCTGGTGAGATCACAGTTGAAATGTTCTGGTCGCCTCAGTAAAGAAAGGATATGGAAGCTTTAGAGCAGGTGCAGAGGAGATTTACCAGAATGCTGCCTGGACTAGAGGGCTTGTCTTATGAAGGAAGGTTGAGGGAGCTATGGCTTTTCTCATTGGAGTAAAGAAGGATGAGAGGTAACTTGATAGAGCTGAACAAGATAGTGAGAGTTACAGACAGAGTAAATAGCCAGAGATTTCCTCCCACGAATGATTGTCACGAGGTGAGCATAATTTTAAGTTTGTTTGGAGAAAGGTTTTGGAAGATGACAAAGGCAGTGAGACACCAGCCCCCCTCCCTCTCCACACAAACCGGGTCCCAGGTACAGTGAGACAGCAGTGCTAACCACTGAGACACCATGTCCTCCTCCCCCTCCCCCCCAAACAGGGTCCCTGGTACTATGAGACAGCAGTGCTTACCACTGAGACACCATGTCCTCCTCCCCCTCCCCCAAAACCAGGTCCTTGGTACTGTGAGACAGCCGTGCTAACCACTGAGAAATCATACCCCACTTCCCCTCCCACAAACCGGGTCCCTGATCCTGTGAGACAGCCGTGCTAGCCACTGAGACGTCTTGCCCCCCCACCCCCCCAAACCGGGTCCCTGGTGCTGTGAGACAGTCATGATAACCACTGAGACAACATGCCCCCCCTCACCATCCCCCGAAAATCGGGTCCCTGGTACTGAGACAGCCGTACTAAGAAATGAGACACCATGCCCCTCTCCCCCTCCCCCTCAGACCGGGTCTCTGGGACTGTGAGACAGCCGTATTAACCACTGAGACACCATGCACCCCCTCTCCCTCCCCCCAAACCAGATCCCTAGGACTGTGAGACAGCCGTGCTAAGCACTGAGACATCAAGCCCCCTTCACCCTCCCCTCAAACCGGGTTCCTGGTACTGTGAGACAGCCGTGCTCACCACTGAGACACCATGCCCCCCTCCCCTCACCCCAAACCGATTCCCTGGTACTTTGAGACAGCTGTGTTAACCACTGAGACACCATGTTCCAATTCCCCAACCCATCCCTCCAACCGGGTCCCTGGTACTGTGATACAGCCGTGCTAATCACTGAGACACTATGCCCCCTCCCCCTTCCCCCAAACCAGCTCCCTGGTACTGTGAGACAGCCGTGTTAACCGCTGAGACACCATGACCCCCTCCCCCTCTCCCCCACTCCGGGTCGCAGGTACTGTGAGACAGCCATGCTAACCACTGAGACACAATGCCCCCTCCCCATCCCCCCACAAACCAGGTCCCTAGGATTGTGAGACAGCGTGATAACCACTGAGACACCATGTCCCAGTTCCCCACGCCCATCTCTCCAACCGGGTCCCTGGTACTGTGAGACAGCTATGCTAACCACTGAGACACTATGCCCCCTCCCCCTCCCCCTAAACCAGGTCCCTGGTACTGTGTGACGGCCGTGCTAACCACAGAGACAGCATGCCCCCCTCCCCCTCCCCCACAAACCGGGTCCCTGGTACTGTGAGACAGCCGTGCGAACCACTGAGACACCATGCCCCCTCTCCCTCCCCCCAAACCGGGTCCCTGGTATTGAGAGACAGCCGTGCTAACCACTGCGACACCATACACACTCCCCCTCCTCCTCTCCCCCAATCCGGGTCCCTGGAACTGTGAAACAACCATGCTAACCACTGTGACACAATTCCCCATCCCTGCCCCCTCCCCCAAAATGGAGTCACTGCGCTCGGTAATACTGGGGACATGTAAATAAAAGTGATGAGCTTAGAGCTATGATGTTGTGGCCATAACAGAGACATGGATTTCTCAGGGGCAGGAATGGTTGCTGGATGTTCCAGGGTTTAGAACATTTAAAAAGAATAGCGAGGAGGTAAAAAGAGGAAGGGGTGTAATCAGAGAGGGTATCACAGCTACAGAAGTTAGCATTATCGAGGAAGGTCTGCCTACTCAGTCAGTATGGGTGGAAATTAGGAACAGTAAGGCAGCAATCACCTCACTAGAGATTAAATACAGGCCCCCCAATTGAAGCAGGGAGATTGAAGAAAGCATAGGTCGGCAGATTTTGGAAAAGGGTGAATGGAATAGGGTAGTTGTAATGGGTGACTAACTTTCCCAATATTGATTGGAACCTCCTTCCAGTAGATGATTTGGAAGGAGCTGTTTTTGTAAGGTGCGTTCAAGAGGGTTTCCTAACTCATTACGTTGACAGGCCGACGAGGGGAGAGACCATTTTGGATTTGGCGCTCGGCAATGAGCTGGGGCAGGTGTCAGATCTTGCGGTGGGAGAGCATTTTGGTGATAGTGTCCACAACTGCCTCATGTTCTACATAGCCATGGAGAAGGAGAGAAGCAGGCACAATGGAAGGATATTTAGTTGGGGAAAAGGAAACTATGATACTATCAGACTGCGTTACGAAGCATGGACTGGGAGCAATTGTTCCATGGAAAGGCCACTCTAGACATGTGGAGACTGTTTACAGAACAGTTGTTGCGAGTGATGCATAAATGTGTTCCTTTGAGTCAGGCAAGAAGGGGTAAGATAGAGGAACCTTGGATGACGAGAGCGGAGGAGCTTCTCGTCAAAATAAAGAAGGCAACTTACGTAAGGTGGAGGAAGCAAGGGTCTTGCTTAGCTCTATAGGATTACAGGCAGGCGAGGAAGGAGCTCAAAAATGTATGAGGAGAGCCAGGAGGGAGCAGAAAAAAGGCTTGGCAGGAATGATTAGGGAGAATCTAAAGTAATTTTGAACATATGTGAGGAATAAGAGAATGATCAAAGAAAAAGTAGGGCCGATCAGGGACAGCTTAGGGAACTTGTGGATAGAGTCTGAGGAGGTAGGGGAAGCCCTGAATGAGATTTTTGCTTCTGTCTTTACGAAAGAAAAGGACTTTGTTGTGAATGAAATCATTGAGGAGCAGGTAATCCTGCTGCAACAAATAGATTGAGGAAGCTGATGTGTTGACATTTTTGACAAACATTAATATTAACAAGTCGCCAGGGCCAGACCAGATTTGGCCTCGGCTGCTATGGGAAGCGAGAAATGTGATTGCTTCGCTGCTTGTGATGATCTTTGCATCCTCGCCCTCCACCGGATTCGTACCTGAGGACTGGAGGGAGGTAAATGTAATTCCTCTCTTCAAGAAAGGAAATAGGGAAATCCCCGGAAAGTACAGACAGTCAGTCTCTCGTCTGTCATCTGCAAGGTGTTAGAAAGTATTCTGTGGGATAGGATTTATGACCATCTGGAAGTGCATGGCTTGATTAAATGTAGTCAGCACGGCTTTGTGAGGGGCAGGTCATGCCTCACGAATCTTATTCAGTTCTTTGAGGATGTTACTAGAAAAGTTAATGAGGGTCGATCAAGGGATGTTGTGTATCTGGATTTCAGCAAGGCATTTGATAAGATTCCCCATGGTAGGCTTGTTCAAAATGTCAGGAAGAATGGGATACAGGGAAATTTAGCTGTCTGGATATAGAATTGGCTGGTCGACAGAAGACAGCGAGTGGTTGTGGAAGGAAAATATTCTGCCTGGAAGTCAGTGGTGAATGGTGTTCCATGGGCTCTGTTCTTGGGCCTCTACTCTTTGTAATTTTTATTAATGACTTGGATGAGGAGATTGAAGGATGGGTTAGCAAGTTTGCAGAGGACACAAAGGTTGGGGGTATCATTGACAGTATACAAGACTGTTGCAGGCTGCAGCACGACATTGCCAGGATGCAGAGATGGGCTGAGAGGTGGGAGATGGAATTCAAACTGGATAAATGCGATGATGCATTTTGGAAGATCGAACTTGAAAGTTGAGAACAGGACTAAAGGCAGCATTCTTGGCAGTGTGGAGGAACAGCGGGATCTTGGTGTGCAGGTACATAGATCCCTTAAAACTTCCACCCAGGTGGACAGGGTTGTTAAGAAAGCATATGGTGTCTTTGGCTTTCATTAACAGGGGGATTGAGTTTAAGAGCCGTGAGATCTTGTTGCAGCTCCATTTACTCATACCCCTATACTTATTCTCCCATTTCCTCATACTCCGACACTGAATTCTCCTGCTTTTGCATATAACGATACTAATTCTGCCATTTCCTCATATCCCAGTATGATTCTCTCATTTTCTGATGCCCGAGTTCAAATCTCGCATTTAGGAGTGCCCTACTCGAATTCTACATTTTAATGCTGACTTGCACCAAATATCTAATTGAGGTCCACTCCGCACCACTTCTTCCATTAACTATGTAGCTGCAATGATTCTCCCATGTCGTGGTCCACTGCTGTAATTCTCCAATTTTGGCGTTTACTGCATTAAATTCTCAAATTGCCAATTCTGCACTAATCCACCCTTTCGTCATGAACTGAAGTAACTCTCCCACTGAGTATTGCCTTGCCACAACTCTCCTGTTTTGCTGTTTCCTGACAAACATCTTCCACATAATGGTGTTTCCCTGCTCCACTTTGGAGCAGGTTTCCCTGCTCCAAAGTTTTTTCATTAATTTCGCCCTGCATCGAATGGCCACTTTCCTGCACTTTACAACATTTCTCCGACTTACTGATTCCTGCCCGTGTTCTCCCATTTAACTATTCCCTGTTCCAACTCTGCATGCTTTAAGCAACCCACACCAATTCTCGAATTCAATATTGCCCTGAAACAATTCTCATGTTCTTTGGTAGCCAAACCAACTTCTCCCAGTGTGGGGAACGCCACTCTGACTCGCTGAGATAGTGATGCCATACCTCCAATTCGCTGTTAAAGTTCCACTGTGCAATTTTTCCATTTTGTGGTTCGTGCAACAATTGTCCCAAATACAGCTTCACTTTCGTGCACCATTCTACCATTTTCGAATCCTGCACGAATCTTCTTTTCATCAGCAACTGCACCTCTACCACATTTAATAATTTGTACTAATTTTACAATATAATGGCACTGTGCAACAATTCTCCCATTTACTGATACCCAACAATTTTCCCACTGCCTGACACCCTGACACCTGTCGTGGAAATTTAATCGTTTCGAATGAACTGCTAGCAAGAGCAAAGGAAAGGCTTTATATTTCAACCCATGCAGAGCGGCCTATATACTTGGCAAAAGTGCGTTATGTAAGGGCTGTGAACAAACTTCACATATTCGTGTTCTACTATTCTTATCACATGCTCAAGGACAAGTGTTGGGAAACATTCGAGCTCATATTTTCTCATTCCCATGCCTTGGACATAATTGTCTTTTTGTTTTCCGAAGCTTTTTTTCTGAACTCGGCTGCTCGCAAGGCCAGGTGAAATGTTTGCAAAGTTCCACAAAGACAAGCTGACTCCTCGACACAGAAGTCAGCAAAGTATTTGCATATTTCAGCGAAGTATTAAATTTTGCAAAACATACTCTGATAGATTTCACAGTAAATGTTAATTTAGTTAATTTTCCATTGCATTTTCCAATTTTTTGTCATTTTACAACAAGTACAACAACCAAATAAAAATCCAGATAGCTATAGATCAAAAATAATTTATAAACACCAGTCATTTACTCAGACACCACCTTACTCTATCAAAGCTTTGTGGTGGTTTTTCCATTTCCCTGGTTTGCCCGATACACAGCCCATCTTCACACGTCACATTCGTCAACGTCGCTGTATGGTGCGGACAAGCAAATGGATTCCTTCTTTGGGGCAACTGATAGTTTAACATTTCCTATCCTACTGCATTCATAAGCAAGTGGTGTAGGCAGGTACACAACTAGGGTCTACTTAAAGCAGTATGAGTAAGACCAGTCCTACCACTAGTGGAACGATAAGGGTCCATTACCCCCATCCTCCATAAGGGACGTGAGCCATCGGGAGGAGGAATCATCTGCTCGTGGAGGCGATCATTTAGCTGCCTTCATAAAATTTATTAAACCAGTAATATTTTGGGACTCATGAGGAACATTAATACAGCACGAGGTACCTAACGTTTTGCAGACGCCCCCTCTCTCGGCTGTCAGGATGTCTAGTACTAATCGATTTTGTGTCACTACTTCCTAACCGCCATTAACTCAGTGTTAATGAGTGCTAGGCCTTCCTCTGTCTCATTTGCGAATACACCATATGCGAGGATGTTCTGCGAGTGTGTACCCACTCCAATGCAGAGGGATGCCCCTTCGAGTTCGGCAATTGCTGCCTTTAAGGGTGAACACTGTTGTGTTAGTGGACAGTATCGCGGTGTAGCAGCAACCCTTTCTCCCCGGGGGAGTGGTGGTAACCTTTCTCGCCACCTGCCCATATTATACCTGCCAGCCTGATTGGATTAGATTAATTTCAGTGTGGAAACAGGCTTTTCCGCCCAACAAGTCCACACACACCAGCCGAAGTGCAACTCACCCATACATTTACCTAACACCTAACACTTCAGGAAATTTAGCATGGCCCATTCACTCTACCTGTACATCTGGTGACTGTGGGAGGAAACTCACGCAGACTCAGGGAGAATGTGCAAACTGCACACTGTCAGTCGCCTGAGGCGGGAATTAAACCGGGTTCTTAGCACTGTGAGGCAGCAATGCTAACCACTGTGCCCACCATGCCGCTCATGTCTGAACATTGATAAAGGAACAAGCAATGTTTATGGTCGTATTATTTGTGTAAGTTGCTGTACAAGAGTTATTGTTCAAGTACAGCATCAAGGTACATTGGGACATACCCAAATAGAGTCTCCCCCGATTGGTGCAAATACACGTTTCTCCCCTGCAATCCACTATCTGGAATGCTGTGGACGGTAGCGTGTCAGGCTTGGGGCTGTAGTTAGCCTGGAGTTCGGGTGGTGACACGAGATTTGCCCCAATTGCCCCCCACGATCATGGTCAGGCTATTCGCCTCCCGTGGAAGCAGACAGCTGGCATTTCTCGCCAGGCACTCAGTAATTTGCTGGGCAGTCTACCTTTGGGCTGTGTGCAAACATATCCAACAAGTGTAGCCTACGTCTAATCTCTCGTTTTGTCTTATGACCAAAGCACATGCTCTATTCCCTTCACATCTAACAATGGCCCTTCGCAGCTCCCAACCTACTGGCGTCGCATTTACGCCATTTATACCCACCAGGCAAATTCCCCTCATGCTTTAATTTCACTCTCTCGCCAGGGCCGTCTCCCTTCGGGTTCGGGTGTGTCATTAATGACCTTTGCCCGGTTGGGGTTAGGTCCATGGTCTGGTTCGATTGGTTGCCATGCCCCACTGCTCCTATCGTCTGTAGTACATTCTGCACTGCATCTCGGAGGGCGGGGGTGGGGCGGTTGCACCACTACATTCACCTGTCTACAGATGTCGGAGAAGGATCTATCTATTCCACACCACGAGACTCCCTCATTGCTCTTCTGAGCCTTACTTTGATCATAGAATATCTATTTCCCATGTCAGGTGCCCCTTTTGCTATGGTGGCTACTACTAAATGCCAGTCACCGGCGCAGCATGGATCCCTGCATAAATCTTAATTATCCAATTTATAGTCGACCTTGTTACTGAACGGCTGTGGGTCGCATGTAAAGATCCACTTCGTCCTATCAGTTAAGATTACCGTCAGCTGCTGCATCCCAGACACCCCTGCCCTGATGAAAAGTCCGACCAGGGCGCTTGCTAACAGTGTGAACTGTGGCAGCCCCACTTTTGCTTATGACTTCGAATAAATACTTGCTCTAAATTGGTTTTGGCGTTGTGCGATGTCTCCTCAGTCCCAGCTGCAAGTTTGTAATGGCGGGCGTGTATCCACGTCGCTGTTCCAGCGACCTTAACAGCTATCTGTGCTGTAAAACGTACTTGAAACGGTCCCAGCCACCTCTTCGCCTTCCTGTTTTCCCTCCTGAAGTGTTTCGCCACTATTCGGGCTCCAGGTTATAGATTGTACATCTTCCCTTCTGCTGATTGGTGTCGTGCTGTCTTCAGTTGATTCTGTATTTGGGACCGAAGTGTAGAGAGTTTCATGCAGTAACACAACATCTCATCCTCACAGTGGCCTGTTATCTGGCTTCCCTTACGTCTCGGGAAAATTCCTGTGTTTGGCGGCCTACAAAACAATAATTTCAAACGGGCTAAGGTTAGCTCTCCCTCTCCTCCTAGATCTCATACACATTCGCACAATTGGAAGTGCCTTTGTCCATGTCATCCCTAGTACCACACAGCACTTTCTCAATATATTTTTAAGGTAAAATTTTCTCTTTCCGCTGCCCTACCGCTCGTCTGGTGGTAGGCACAGTGTTAGCCCATGTTTATTCCAAATACTCACTAATCTGCTGTAGGGCATTATGGACAAATGGTGTCCCACTGTCACTACTAAGCCTAGAGTGTAGGGTTGCTCGCTGAGCTGTAGGTTTGACATCTAGACGTTTCAGTACCTGGCATATGGAGGTTAGTGGGCTAGTGTAGGTTAAGTGGGCTTGGAGCGGAGCAACATCGAGGGCCAAAGGGCCTGTCTTGCCCTGTATTTTTCTATGTTCAATGTTCCCACGTAACATCATCAGTGACGAACGCGAAGTGAAGAGAAGCTGTTCTCTCCTGCTTTCTAGTTATATGTTTCTCCAGGATGGGGTTCCTGGGGTTTGTGGTGATGCCATTTCCTGTTCGTTTTCTGAGGGGTTGATAGATGCTATCTACGTATCTTTTTTATGGCATTGTGGTTGGAGTGCTAGGCCTCAAGGAATTATCTGACATGTCTTTGCTTAGCCTGTCCCAGGATAGATGTGTTGTCCAAGTCAAAATGGTGTTTAAATTTCATCCATGTGAAGGGCTACGAGGGAGAGAGGGTCGTGTCTTTTTGTGGCTAGCTGGTGTTCGTGTATCCTGGTGGCTACCTTTCTTCCTGTCTGTCCTACGTAGTGTTTGTGGCGGTCCTTGCATGGAAATTTGTAGAAGACGTTGGTTTTGTCCATGGGTTGTAATGGGTCTTTTAAATTTGTTAGTTTTGTTTGAGACTGTTGGTGGGATTCCGAGGGGTCTTAATAGTCTGGCTGCTTCTTCTGAGACTTCATTGATGTACGGAAAGGTCTATAGGGTTTCTGGCTGTGTTAGGTCTACTTGTCGTAGTTTGTTCCTGAGGAATCTGTGGACTGTATTTTTTAAGTATCCGTTCTTCTTGAATACGTTTTATAGGTGGTTCTCCTCTGTTTTCGGAAGTTCGTCTGTGCTGAAATGTGTGGTGGTTCATTGGAATCATGTCCTGATACAGCTTCCTTTTTGCATGTCGGGATGGTTGCTGGTGTAGTTAAGTATTTCATCAATGTTTGTCGGTTTGCTGTATATGCAGAAACACCAGAGAATTCCGAGAGGCGTCGCACTCCAATCACAACGCCATAAACAAACACATAGATCGATTTACCATCTGTCAACCCCTCAGAAAACGAATAGGAAATGATATCACCACAAACCCCAGGAACCCCATCCATAACAAACATATAAATAGAAAGCAGGAGACAACATCTTCACTTCACTTGGAGGTCGCCACTGATAATGTTACCTAGCCAGGTAATGAAACGTCTGGATATCAAACCTACAGCTCAGCGAGCAAACCTACACCCTAAACCTCAACCGGAGCTATAAACCTTCACAAACCTTGGGACTACTAAGCCTCTCAGGGATGCTCCATCTCGGAATTATTTCAGTTAGGAAAGCTTTGGTTATGGCACTGGCATTCTGTTTTGCCGTGGGGAACGCTTTCACCCATTTGGAAAACATATCACCTATTACCAGACAATACCTTTTTCCTTCACAGTGTGTTAGTTCGGTAAAATCCAGTTGTAAATGTTCAAATTGTTTTTGTGGTTTTGGAAGTGCTACATGACTTATCTGTATTCCCCTCCCCACATTATTGTGGCACAGATAACACATCGTTCAGAATATTTCTGGAAATAATGAGTAAATCCCTCAGTGTACCACTGTGCTGAAATGCTGTCATATCTCCCCTCTTTTGACACATGTTCCTTACCGTGTGTCAGTTTGGCATAGAATGGAAATAATGATCGTGGTAGAAAAGGTTTAACATTGGGGCCACAACATACCTCTTACCTCAAACTGCACACTGCTTTTTACCACTCAAACTTGTCTTCAAGCCTGGACTTCGACTGTGACTCCCGTACGTCTGCTGTTGTAGTAAGGGTTTTTGTCATTCCCATGTCAAACTGATCATTTACCGGCTGCTGGGCTGCCGTCCTTCCCGCTGAGTCTGCCCTTGCATTTCCTTGAGAAACGGAATCGTTATTTTTCGTGTAGGCATCATATTTACACACAGCGATTGATTTAGGCAATAGGACCGCTTCCAAGAGGTCAGAAATCTGATCACGATGTGTGATGGGCTTTCCGGTGAAGGTCAAGAAGTCCCTGTATTTCTACAGGATTCCAAATTCATGTGCAACTACGAATGCGTATCTGCGATCTGTTAAATATTCGCTGTCTTTACCTTGGCCAATTTACATGACTCAGTCAATGCAACCAGCTCTGCTGCTTGCGCTGGCAGTTGAGAAGGGAGTGATCCCGCTTTGAATATCTCTTGGGTAGTTACTACAGCATAACCAATACAATTCTGGCCTAACACCTTGCTGAATGCTGACCCATCCACAAAAAAACGCCATATTTGGATTCTGAAGTGGTGAATTCTGCAAGTCTTGTCTCGGCAGCACATTTCATTAATTACAGCGATACAATCATGTGGGTCTCCGTCTCCTTCTCCAGTGAGAGGGCTAGCAGCATTAAGAACGTTACATTGTTTTATTGCAATGTTAGGCATCTCCAAGAACACAGCATCATATCTGAGTCAACGTGCTGCCGACGTATGTGCTGTCTTTTGCTCGGAAAGCAGTAAAGATACTGCATGTGCGATCAGTTTGGTTAAATCGCCATAGCCGATTATATCGCAATCACAGCTCACAGGCATTTACGCAATCCTGCCGCTACGAGGTCTAGCTTAGGCGAAAAATAAGCTGCCAGCCTGTATTTTCCCCCATGATCCTGCAACAACACAGATGTCATGCAGCCACGTTTTTCATCTACCATTTCACAGAAGGCTTGTTTGAATTCGGAATCCCCAGTGTAGGTGTACTTTGAAGCGTCTTTTTCAATTCAACTCGGCCGCTGGGATCCATTGCAACGGACCTTGGTTCTGCTACCCTTTTCCATGGGCCATGTCACTTCGTTGCACCTCAAGATTAGTGTAATGTGGGATAAACGTTCTTCAGGAGGAGCGTATGCGCAAAAAGGATAGCAATTGTTTCCTCATGTGAGGCCTTGGAATTTGCTGAATTACTTGCACTCTGTATTGACCAATGGTCTTCCCCTTGTTCAGATATTAAGTGACCGGAGAACTTCACCTGTTGTTGCCTAAATCGAAGCTTTGCGAGACTGGCTTTGTGCCCTTCCCTCGTGCAATGCAAGGAAATCCTTCTCACATTGTTCCTCTTTCGGTGCTACTATTAAGCAATCGTCTACAGATTGCAGAATAGCAGACCTAGGGGTTAAAACAAGAGTCTCCAGACTCCTGCGTAGAACCTCATTATATATGGTGGGTGACTCACAGTAACATTGACAAAGTTGTGTGAACTCATAAGATTTGCCTTTGAATGAAAACGCGAACCAGAATTGACTATCTGGATGCACCATTGCACTAAAGAATGTATTTGCTAAATCCACAGCAGGGAACCATTTACTGTCCGGTGGAAATTGAACTAATACAGTATAGGGTTTGGGAACATTTGATGCGCGCGGGACAACACTGTTATTGATTGCCTGCAGGTCTTGAACAAACCTGCATTCCTCTGGTTCACTTGGAATTTTTGCCTTTTTGATCAGAAAAATGGGAGTTCTCAGCGGTGAGTTTACACAAGGGATTATCTCTCTAGCCTTTGGAAAGGACTGAAAGACTGGAGTAACTACGTCCATGGCCTCGGGTTTTCACGGGTATTGTGCCCTGCAAGGACGATATTCCGACTTCGGGGTTACTCGTATTGGTTCACAACCTCGTATATGACCCACATCATGTTTGCCTTTTACCCATAATTCAGTAGGGACTGTTATTAATCTTGGGTCTGAGAAGTTTATCTTAGTGAAACGCCAGGCTAGCCTTCTAGGCTCTTCAGGGCTAGAGGGGGTTACCTCGACTGTTCTATTGCCTGAGTTAGACAAAGTAATTTCTTCCTATATGTCGACACATCTGCATTGAACCACATACCCACATCGTCCCAGAACACCCAACATTTCGTTCTTTATGCCTTTAATCCCCATGGCCCCAAATCCTGCCACCAGTCACTGGACACCTTCGCCAGTGACACGCGAGGAGCATAACCTTCCACATCAAAAACATAGAGCTTACTTGCCATCGCAGGTACTTTACATAAGTTCACACTGACTGCACATCTGTCATCTCTTCAATAAAATTCGCACAATAACAACTGACCTGGTTTAACCAATCTCCTGAACCAATACATCTCTTATGGTTCCTCAGGGCTATCGTGATGTATGTGTGCTGTGCAGTGCAGCATATTCCCGCAAAGAAAATCGGTGTTAATAGGATTAACATGGTTACCTGCTTCCAGGGCGTGTGAATTGCTCACTGAACTCATTGCTCTCTGGCTTTTTAGCCACTCATAGACATACACCAGGGGTGGTGGGTTGTATTTTACAGTTTACACTTGTGAATCTTCCCTTTGAATTACCTGAAAGCCCGTCGGAGTGCTGAGCAAATACAACCCCAGTCTCACTATGAGATCCTAAGCCATCAAATGTAAAGGACAGAATTCCGCTAACAAAATTGAGAATTAGAATGGATGCACATTACTTATTTCACACAATATGGGTGCTGTAAAACTCTCTCATATCACGACGCCTGATGCCTCCATTGAGTTCAGGAACATTCCACTCATCTTTATTGGCGTCAACTCTCTGAACTGTCTTGATTTGAGGAGTGAATATGCTGGCCATGTATCTACCAAAAAGGTAACTGGTGTACCTTCCACATATAACATAGAGGTAGGCATCGACATATACGCATCATTGTTATATTGAACATATTGTCCACACTTCACAATCTCAATGTTCAATATAGAGTTGGGATACATCTCAATGCCCGTTAGGTTAGTAGAAGTGATAAGCATTAGGGATTCTTCGTTGCCAAGTATAAAGGAAAGAGGTTTACCTGTACCTTGTGGCCTGCCCACCTCAACCTCAGTCGTCCCCTGTCAGTCACTATGCTGTCCAGCCTCCAGGACCGATTGAGGCTGTCTGTGCGGGCACTGTCTTGACCAGTGGTCCATTGCTCCGCAAACAAAGCACCAGCCAGATCAATCTCTGCAAGTGCACTTTCGCGATCCCTTCCTCTTTTGCGAACTCCACCTGTGCCTCTCTCTTTTCCCGCAGTCCCTCCCTCCAATGGCTGAACGACCATTTGCATCATAATAAGCTGAGGTTCATGTGATTGCTGTTCCATCTTTAATTTCCGGTTGTGGTTCTCTTGAGCCAGTAGTTTTTCAGCATGTATCACGTATTGTTCTATCTAATTCAACTTTCCCGTGTCCCAGGTAATACACGTATATTATTACCTATTTTGTTGTTTCGTACTTCATTCCATTGATGAAGCTGTTCCTCAGGTGTGCCTCATACGGTGTGATCTCTGCCGTCGTTATGTCCTTGGGTGGTATCAGTCCACAATAGACGTTATCGACTTTCGTGAGGCGCTAAAGGTACTGGGACATTGTCTCGACTTCTTTAGGGATTCTTGCTTCAATTGATTGTGGGTACGATATGGTATTGGTGATTCAGCAGACGCTGAGGCGGCGACCGTTGACGTGGAATCTTCGTGAAGTGGATCTCGTAGGGGGACTGCAGCTCTTCGGGGCCACCCATTAAGGTCAGGATCTGATCCAGTCTTAAGACACTGTCCAGCTTCATTAGGTTGTTTTCCATGTGTGTGTGCATGTGCGCTGGTGTTTGTACATGTACTTGATCTATCTTTATTTCGAGATTTTCTTTCCCTGAAATCAGGCTAAGCTTTCAACATGTGATAAGCACTCCAATTCACAGGTTCTATTTTACCCTTCCGTTTCTCCTTCTTTCTCTCCTCCAATGGTGACCTCACCATTTCCAACTGAATATTACTAAAACTTCCTTCCTCCAGAAAAACACATTCCTTGATTTACATTTTTAACTGTTTTTCAGAAACTGGGCCATAATTATTCAGCATATATTCTATTTTTTCTTGACCATTCCGAGTTGTCTGTCGACCCTCTTTTTGTTTGCGCTTGCTGGAGCCGATTTTCATGGATATTGGAGAAGTGTTCATCTCTCTCTGTCTGTCTCTCCGTCTGTCTATCTGTCTATCTCTCTCTCTCTCTCTCACACGATACCACAATCTTCTCTTTGCCAATATAACTTGCTTTTACCTCCGGAGGTCCCCTCTCATTGGGCGCGACCTCCTCATTGCCTTGGTTTTCATAAACCAAGAACCCACATAACCGGTACAGCTTTGGTGACTCCAACGCTGCCCATGGTGGCTCCAAGTCTCAAACCACCGTTAATCTTGCTGTCTCTTAAACTCTCTAGAGTTGAGTTTTACTCGAATACCGCACGTGAGTTCACTGGTCCCTCTTCCTGGTTCGTCTATTCTCTTCAAACGAGTCTCTATGTCGGATTTAGCCACAACTCTTACCCTGACCCTATTCGATTCGGAACGCGACTCTGGGGCGATCCACTTATCCCCAGTACTCTCACTCAAAGAGGCCAATTCAGCGCTCGAAACAAAGTGAAAGACC
Source organism: Chiloscyllium punctatum (assembly GCF_047496795.1). Taxonomy (NCBI): domain Eukaryota; kingdom Metazoa; phylum Chordata; class Chondrichthyes; order Orectolobiformes; family Hemiscylliidae; genus Chiloscyllium; species Chiloscyllium punctatum. Next base: position 10,373,219 of record NC_092790.1, read on the forward strand.
TTCAAGGCAGTGGCGCGTACACCTCCTGGGAATCTTCAAAATCTTACCCAGTTGCAGGGTCCCGGGCGAGCTCCCGAGTTTACTGACGTGGAATTTCAATCGACACGACGCAAATGCTACCAAGAGGAAAGAAAAAGTTTATTTTTGAAATTTGCAGAATGGACCCAACACATTTGCAAGACGCCTCATAAAATGGACGCCTGACGGTTTTCACATATTCCCTTTATACTATATATCATCTTGCCTCATCACACCTCAAGCCAGGAACCTGGATCAGTCGAGTTCCTTTCCACACATGGAGTTGCTTTTTCTAATTCATTGACTGCTGATATAATAGATTATTGGCCTTGAGAATCAGCTGAAAATTAGGTTGAACTTTACATTTTTTCTGTCTTTTTGCGAAGTTAGGTCCATACTTCTTTGTTTCAACCATGCTTTCACAGATTTCACCAAAAATGATAATTTTCCATTTCAGGGGATCAGGCTGACAGTGACTCAATAAGTGTGATGGAGTGAGGATGATAGTGACACAATGAGGGTGAGGTGTCAGCGTGGTAGTGATGCAGACTGTGTGAGTGGATCAGGCCGATAGTAACGCAGCGCAGGGGGTCAGAGTGATAGTGCTGCAGTAAGTCTGAGGGATCAGATCAATAGTGACGCAGTAAGTGTGAGGTGGTCAGGGTGATAGTGACGCAGTAACTGTAAGGAGATCAGGCTAATAGTGATGCAGTAAGGGTTACTGTGTCAGGCTCATCCTGATGCATAAAGTGGGAGGGGACAGGGTGATAGTGACGTAGTAAGTGTGATGGGGTCGGGCAGAGACTGACGCAGTGAGTGTGAGACAGTCAGGGTGATAGTCAGGGAGGAAGTGTGTGCGTTCAGGTAGGTAGTGACACAGATAGTTGAGGGTGTCAGGCTGATAGTGGCCAATAAAAGTGAGGTGTTAGGGGAATAGTGACGCAGTAAGTGTGAGGTGTCAGGCTGTTAGTGATGCGGTAAGTGTGAGGTGTCAGTCTGATAGTGAAGCATTAAGTTTGAGCGGGTCAGGCTGATAGAGACGCAGCAAGTGTGGTGGGGTCAGGCTGATAATGTCACAGTCTGTGTGAGGGGTCAGGCTGATACTGATGAAGTAAGTGTCGGTGAGTCAGAATGATCCTAATGCAGGAAGTGAGAGGAGACAAGGTGATAGTGACGCAGTGAGTGTGAGGGGGTCAGCGTGATGGTGACAGAGTAAGTGTGAGTGTTCAGGCTGATATTGATGCAGTATGTTCAGGGCGTCAGGCTAATACTGGCCAGTAAGTGTTAACTGACAGGGTGATAGTGATGCAGGAAATGTGAGGAGTCAGACTGATCGACACGGTGAAATTGTGAGGGGTCAGGCTGATAGTGATGCGGAAAGTGTGCGAGTGTCAGGCTGATAGTGACGCAGTAAGTGTGTTGGGAGCAGAGTGATAGGAACGCAATAAGTGTGAGCGGCTTTGGATGATAGTGACAGGTCAGTATGAGGGGGAGGATGGTAGTGATCCATAGAGTGTGAGGTGTCAGGATGACAGTGAAGCAGACTGTGTGAATGTGTCATTGTGATAGTGACATGGCAAGTGTGATGGGGTCAGGGTGACAGTGACGCAGATGCTTTCAGGGGGTCAGGTTGTAGTGATGCAGTAATTGTGAGAGGTCAGGGTGATAGTGATGCAGTGAGTGTGAGATGTCAGTGTGATAGTGATGCAGAACATTTGAGGGGCTAGGCTTATAGTGACGCAGTATGGGCAAGGGGTCAGGGTGACATTAATGAAGATGCACTCACAGGTCCAGGTTGTAATAAAGCTGTATGTGTGAGTGTCTCAGGCTGATAGTGACGAAGTAAATGCGAGGGGGGAAGGCGGTTAGGGATGTAGTAAGTGTGCAGGGGTAGTGCTAGAAGTGACGCAGTAAATGTGAGTGTTGAAGCTGATAGTGATGCATTAAGTTTGAGGGATCAGGCTGATCTTACGCAGTAAATGTGACGTTGTCAGGATGATAGTTACGCTGTAAGTGTATGGCGGCACAGTGATCTTGACGCAGTAAGAGTGGGGAGTCAGGGTGATAGTGACGCAGTAAGCATGAGTGGGTAAGCCTGATCGATATGTGAGGGAGTCAGCCTTGTGGTGGCGCAGTATGTGTGAAATGGTCAGGCTGATATTGATGCAGTTAGTGTGTTGGGGTCAAAGTGATAGTGACACAACAGGTGTAAGCGGCTCAGGATGATAGTGACACAGTGGATGTGAGATACCAGAGTGATAGTGATGCAGTAATTGTAAGGGGTCAGGATGACAGTGACACTAAGTGTACGGCACTCAGTGTGATAGTGCCACAGCAAGTGTGGGGTGTTAGGGTGTAAATGACGTCATAAGTGAGAGAGGGGCCTTGCGATTGTGAAGCAGTAAGTGTGAGGGATTCAGGCTGATAATGACACAGTCAATGTGATGGGGCAGTGTTTTAGTGACAAGATAAGTGTGAGGCGTCAGTCTGATACTGACACAATAAATGTGATGGAGTAAGGTGGACAGTGACACAGTAAGTGTGAGGGGTCAGCCTGATAGTGATACAATAAGTGTAAGGATTCAGGGTGATAGCAACATGGGAAGTGTGAGGGCGTGACTGAAAATGACGCAATAAGTGTGTGGCGGTGAGGCTGATGGGGACGCAATAAAAATAAGGCTGGCAAGGTGAAATGGCAAAGACTGTGTGAGTGGGTCAGGGTGATAGTGACGCAGTAAATGTGAGGAGGTCAGGGTGAGAGTGACGCAGTAAATGAGAGAGGATCAGAGTGAGTGTGACGCAGTAAGTCTGAGGGGTCAGACGGACATTGGCGCAGTAAGTATGAAGGGGTCAGGCTGAGAGTGACACAGTCAGTGTGAGGGGGAGAGTTTTAGTCATATAGTAAGTGCGAGGCATCAGTCTGAAACTGACACAAAAAGTGTGAGTGGGTCAGGGTGATATTGACGCAGTACGTCTGAGGGGTCAGGCTGATAGTGACGGAATCAGTGTGATGGGGCAGAGTTTTAGTAAAATGGTAAGCGTGAGGCGTCAGTCTGATGCTGACACAAAAAGTGTGATGTAATCAGGCTGATAGTGACGCAGTAGGTTTTAGGAGTGAGGGTGACATTAACATCGGAAGTGCGAGGACGTCACTGATAGTGACGCAACATGTGTGTGTTGTCAGGCTGATAGTCACGCAGTAAAAATGAGGATGTCAAGGTGAAACTGGTGCAGTAAGTGTGAGGATGGCAGATGGACAGTGATGCAGTAAGTGTGAGGGGTTCACGCTGATATTGAGGCATGCAAGTGTGAGGGGCCAGGTTGCTAGTGACGCTGTGTGCTGGAGGGTACGGCTGATAATGACGCAGAAAATGTGAGTGTCTCAGTGTGACAGTCATGCATTACGTGTGTGAGGGTCAGAGTGATAATGATAGAGAAAGTGTGAGGGGGTCAGGTTGATAGTGATGCTGTAATTGTGAGCTTGATCAGCGTGATAGTGAGGGGCTCAGGCTAATAGCGACACAGCAATTGTGAGGGGGTCAGGGTAGTAGTGACGCAAAACGTGTGAGCGGGTCAGGCTAATAGTGATGCAGTATGTGTGAGGTGTCAGGCTGATAGTGATGCAGTAAAGGTGAGAGTGTTGGTGTGCTTGTGGTGCAGTAAGTATGAGCCGCTCAGGATGATAGTGACACAGTAAGTGTAAGGAGTCAGGATAATAGTAACATAGGAAGTGTAAGGACGTGACTGATCGTGACAAAGTAAGTGTTTGGCAGTCAGGCTGATAGTGACGCAGTCAAAATGAGGGTCTCGAAGTGAAAGTGGCGCAGTAAATGTGAGGGCACCAGATGGATAGTGATGCAGTAAGTTTGAGGGGTTCACGCTGAAATTAAGGTGGTAAGTGTGAGGGGTCAGGTCCATAGTGATGCAGTTATTGTCGGCGGGTCAGGCTGATAGTGATGCATTCAAAGACCAAATATCCAAGGCTCACTGTAGTGGTGAATAGCGAGACTTCTCAAGGCTAAGATAAAAATCAATAGTTCTCATCCTGGTCATAAATCACAATGCTTCATTTTAAAATTGTCCTCTCCTGCTTCGAGATTCACCAATGAGGGAACAAAATTTAATTGCACCACCCTGTTTATCTCTTCAAATATTTTGCAACTCTCAATGAGATTACCTCTCTTGTGTTGAAACTGTTAAAAAAGACCGGATTTGCCCAATTTCAATTCACAGGACTAATGTTCATCCATGATATCAAGGCTAATCACCATTCGTGGTATTCCTCATATGGCATTAGTATCTTTCCTAAATTGAGGATTGTAATTCCTCATACTGTAGTCCAAGTGCGGTCGAACTGAGCCACAATACATTGGAAATTATGCTTCGTTCTCGTGCCCTGAAATCCTTCTGCAGCTTTCACAACAGACTTCTACAACTGCTACTAGACTTCAATGACTTATTAAAAACTTCTCCAAGATGCAATTCTAAAAATCAGTACATCAGACTTTCTTCTTCAAATCTTCGACAAATAATCTCCACACATTTCCCTCCTGACAAGTATGATAAAGTCAAATCGTTGCTATTTATCAAATCATGAGGGACATGGATAGGTTGACTCGTGTTTTTCTGCTGGTGAGGAAGTCAAAACTTAGAAAACATCGGTATAAAATTAGTGGGTAAGGATTTAAAAGGGACGTCAGGGGCAACATTTTCAGTCATGTTCAGAATGAGCTGACAGAGAAATTGTTGGAGACTGGTACAACTGTAACATTTAATGGCATCTGGATGGATATATGAGTAACAAGGTTCAGAGGGATGTAGGCCAAAAGTTGGCAAATGGGACCTACTAATTTAGGATAACTGTCCTCAATGGTCAAGTTGGAAAGAAGGGCCACTTTCCGTGTTGTATTGTTCAAGGACTTGATGACACTAGAACAACCGCAAAAACTTTGCAAATAATTCCGTCAAGACGATTTCAAGTTCCGAATCTTCGGTCAATCGTCCTCTCTTGTGCTCATTTTTTACGAATGTAGCTAGTGTTTATGGACTTAGCATCAACATTTCTAATACCATATTTCGATGAATATTAAAACACAACTTTAGCACCAGATGATGAGCAATTGAGTCAAAATCGATCGGACAGTGAGACAATGATCCTTTCTTCGTGTGGTGTACATCCGTGACTCTATAATTCAACGAAGAATCATTCCCAAAACTTCAGCTGTGTCAGGATCTAGTTTGCGGTGAAAGCCTGTCAATCTGCTAAGGTAACGTTCGTCTGGGTCTCTGCAAAGGATTTGGCGAAATCTTTGGGTCTTGACAATTTGTTCTTCAAACAAAGTACATATTTCATGAATTAAGTTCTTTTACTATGAAAATTGGCCACTTTTATGCAGCTGTGATGGCCGAGAGGTTAAGGCGTTGGATTTGAAATGCAATGGGGTCTCCCTGCGCAGGTTCGAATCCCGCTCACAGCGTTGAATCGTTTAAAAGTCATTAATTCCTTTGCAGAATTTGGATTTCGTGGAGCTTGAGCTTTGCATTCAATCGAAAGTCAATTTTTAACTGTGAAGAATCCGAAGTAATTTCAAGACGTCTAATTGAATAAATTATATGTCGAGACACAAAAAGTAACCAACCTCCAACACGAATCAGTTTCAAAACATTTGTCGAACTATCGTGAAATTTGGATGTTCGGGGGGGGGGGGGGTGGGGGGTGGATTTAAGCAAAACAAGAAGCAATGCAATACATTTACCTGCAGGTGATGAGTTTTTTTTAGGATCAGTTGAAAGTCAAGCTGAGAAAGTTCAACCTAATTTACAACTGACTCTCAAGGCCAATAATCTATTATATCAGCAGTCAATGAATTGGAAAAAGCAACTCCATGTGTGGAAAGGAACTCGACTGATCCAGGTTCCTGGCTTGAGGTGTGATAAGGCAAGGCGATATCAGCGGAGTAGAATTTTCTGGAAATATTAGAAATGGAATGTTAACGGTCTTCTGCTGACCACATTCGTAAGAAACTGTACATTAAGAACTGAATTTGAAAATTAGCAATGAAAATCAGACTTAGCCCTCTGCTTGTGGATTAGCATTGTTCAGAACAATAGGTTGTTGTTGAGGCTACAATTGACCAAAATAATCGATGGGGATCTTATCCACGACCTTCGTTGGAGCAGTTGGTGTGGAGAGCTCAACATGAACAACCAAATACCAATTATTCATCTTGGCTATCTGAATTGCTTAGTTAAACATACTCCCAGTTTAATGTAAAAACCTTTGCTCTCAGAGCTAGATGTTTTCATGTCAGCATGTTCCGATCTGAGAAGATACTCCATGGAGTAGATGTGACTTAAATTTTGACTCTAATGTCAGAGATGTTGACACATTTCTGCCCCAAAACAGCACTACCATTGGTATCAAATCAAACTGAACAAAGAACTAGTTCACTTAGACATTTCCTGTCTGCAGACTCTGCCAATGGACCGTTCAGGCCCGATGTAGGAATAGGGCTTTGTGACATCTGTTCGCAAGTGGATCACTTCATTCTTGCTCACGATCCATAAACCGTAATTCATTTTGAACTTCTTAGCCATCAGCATGATAAATGTTACATAATGCATAGGTTTGCTTCTCGAAAGAAAGAGCGAAATCTTATTCAATGCAGACGCAAATTCAAGTTGTCCCTGGTCGACCAGAAGACAGATATCGCGAAACAAAGTGAATACAGAAAACAATCAATGTTTTCTGGGAGTCAAAAAGATGTACTGCAAGAACGGAAACATATATTTGGAACTAAAGTCACATACCACTTTCAGACTAAATTTTCTTGAACCGTTATCTTAATTTGACCTTCATGTCCACCATTGCTGCAAAAATTATCTTAACAACTCAGAACTTTGTGTTCTTTGATATTGTCTCCTTCATGTTTCTATTGATATTGAAACTAAAAAAACGGGCAATAGTAATGCACCCTATTTCACTTGCAAAGATCAGAAGAAGATCAATTTATAAGAGAACAGAAATAAAGCTACGTCTGTCTTTCGAGAGAAAACACAGTTACCATTTCGACTCCAAGAAGTCTTCTTCAGAAGTCTGCGCAATGAACTCGAAATAGTAGACCGAAAATCAAAAAAAGAAGCCATAATGCCGCGAATACACCACCCGCAAACGCAGCAAGTCCTACTCGAATATGCTGTATTACTACTCTCAACATCAGTGGAGAATGGAACAAAGCTCATTCTGCAGTTGTCAACCTGTTATGACGTAGTTTGTAAAGTCAGAAATATGATGAGGTAAAAAGCGGGATGAAAGCGGGATATCAGAAGCCTGAAAAAAGCAAGTGCGTGCTTTGCTTTGAAGAAGGTTGGCAGTGATGAAAATGGAGATTAACTCCAGTGAGGGGGGGCTTCATTAATCCTCAGAATCGTTACAACACACAGGGACGCAATTCTTTTTGCTGGGTTTCTGTTCTGCCATTTTATAATCACGACTGCTGTCGGGTTTGGTTTCCATTCCAGGCTTAGGTGACTGCCTGATGGAAGTTTGCACATTCGCCCAATTTCTGTGTGGTAGCTCTGGTTTGCTGCCACATTCTAAACATTTGCAGGTTATTTGGATTCGCCATTGAACGCACACGGTTACAGAGACAGGGATGTGGAGAGTGTCTGGATAGGACGTACTTCAGAGGAGTTTTGTGAATTGAAATAGACAGAGTTGGGTTAGTCTGCTGTTTCCTGGGTGAGCTACATGGACAGAGAGGGGTCAGGGTATTCTTGACAGAGTTGGATTAGTTGCTCTTACCTGTGTCAGTCACGCAGATACAGTAGGGTCAGTCTGCCCTTCCCTGGGCGAATTTCTTTCATAGAGTGGTGATAGTCTGCTCTTCCCTGCCTGAGTGAAACAGAAAGAGCGGGGTCAGTATTCTCTTCCCTCGATAATTTATGTTGACAGTCTGGCTTCTGTCTGCTCGTCTCTGGCGAGTTACTTTGGTAAAGTGGGGTTAGTGTTCATTCATTGGGTGAGTGCCATAGACAGAATGGGATCAGTCTGCTCTTCCCTGAGTGAATTACATTTATAGAGTGGGGTCAGACCTCTCTTCAGTGAATGACTTATATTGACCGTGTGGGATCAGTCTGCTGAGTTACACTGAGATTGTGGGGTCAGTCTGCCCTTCCCTCGGTGAGTAACACTGACTGAGTGGCGTCAGTTTGCTCTTCCCTCAGTGAGTTACATTGACAGAGTGGCATCAGTCTACTCTTTCCTGTGCGAGTTACATGGACAGAGTGGCGTCAGTCTGCTTTTCACGGAGTGAGTTATTTGGACTGTGTGGGATCAATCTGCTCTTCCCTGGGTGAGTTGCATTGACAGAGTGGCGTCAGTCTGCAATTTCCTAGTTGTGTTTAAGTGATCGTGTGAGGTCAGAGTGCTCTTCACTGGTTGAGTCACATTGACAGATTGGGCTTCATCTGCTCTTCCCTGGGAGAGTCATATTAACAGAATGGGGTCAGTCTGCTCCTTTCGAAGTGAGTAATATCACAGAGTGCACACAGTCTGCTCTTCCCTGGGTGAGCTACGTTAAGAGAGTGGTGTCAGTCTGCTCCTCCACGGGCGTGTTACTTTCTCAGAATCGTGAGAGTCTGCTCTTCTCTGTCTGAGTTTAACAGCAAGGATGGTTTCATTACTGTCTTCGCTGGATGATTCATATAGGCAGAATGGAATAAGTCTTCTCTTCTCTGAATGAGTTACTTTGACAGAGTGGGGTCAGGCTCGTCTCCCTGCTTGTGTTTCATTGACAGAATCTGATCAGTCTGCTCTTCCCTGGATGAGTGACAGAGACAGAATGGGTACAGCCTGCTCTTGTCTGAGTGGTGTCAGTCTGCCATTTGCTGGATGAGTTACATATGAAGTGTTGGGTCAGTCTGCTCTTCCCTGGATGACTAACATTGACAGATTGGCGTCAGTCTACTCTTCCCTGGGTGAGTTACATTAACAGAGTCCGGTCAGGTCATAACTTCCTCGTTGAGTTACATTGATCGTGTGATGTCAGACTTCTATCCCCTGGCTTAGTTACATTGACAGAGTGGGGTCCATCTGCTCTTCCCTGGGTGAGTTACGTTAGCAGTTTGGGGTCGGTTTGCTTTACGCAATCCAGGAACTCCATCTCTCGCGGTTTCTTGTCAGTACCTCCATACTAAGGATTTGAGGAGTTAACAAAAGTAACTCGTCCCCTACATCTTTGGCATAATTAGGGATGGGCAGTGAATCTTATCTCATTGAAAGACCAATATGTCCCAGAAATGCAGTTTTAATAATTGCATGTTCTAATTCGACACTGCAAGCAGTCGGGAATAACTTGAGGAGAGGTGCAGGGTAGAATAATTAAAGTCAAATGCACTGATGCCTAGGAGACATGACACAAGATGTTAGTGTGGAGCTGATGGTGTAAGGCTCAGTGTCAGTGCTATTGGTTCAGCATTTATTGCTCACTGTTCGCAATGACTCACACACCATTGCTGTCAATTCACAACAATGAGTCTGTTCACCTTGGTTTGAAAATCCCTGCGTGTGTATTAACGTGGTTAATGGGACGCGAGAGGAGATGAGCACATCCTCTTTATTCTGTCAGTTTAAACAGACGAAAATATCTGTTGGATGCCAATGCAAGAGGATACTGTCTTTTTCTGTGCCTTTTTAGTGGGGCATGCTCAGCATTGAAACGTCTGTTTTTGCACAAGTAGAGTTTGATTGCCACTCATTCTGAGCAACATTAATACAGAAAACGCGTTTTCGAATTCCTGTGATCAAGTGGTTCAGGCATTGCACATATGGACGAGAAATCTGGCTTTTAACGTGGCGCCATGGCTTAGCTGGTGAAAGCAGCTCCCATCACACTGGTGCCTGCTCATTCTATTGAAAGCTCGTTGTTTCTCGCAAGTATTGTGTTGCTGATCGAGAAACTCAGTGTCCTGTTTGAATTGCTGTGCATTCTGATTTCGCGTTCCGGATTCATTTTCCTGGTTTAAATCCAGTCGTGTAGGTTGCTCTTGTTAACTATTATTTTAACCTGGAGATTCTTCCCGCAGTTCCACAAGCACTTCTGCTTCTCATCCTCTTATTCTCATTCCTTCATTCCCACTTTTGCGGAAATTAAGTGGTGAAGCAGGAGACACTGCAGCATTCCCGGGAAATGTTGTGGTAATGGCACTGACACCACGACATGATCACCCTCATTCTCTGCTGTCACCATTCATTCGTTGTACACCAACAGTAAATGCACCGTTGTTCTTCTTCAGCTGTCATGTAATTACTTTCTTTTACTGATGGATAAGGAATACAACTATAACTTCGAAAGGGTTTTTAGATTTTGAGGAAGAAATGTCTCCTTGCCTCAGGTCGAAGTGACAGACGCATTATTCAGAGAATGTGAGATTACTTCGACCGACTCCAGCCAGGCGTCAGAAAGCCTCTCAGCAGTTCGAATCTCAACCTGTCTCTGAATGTCAGGCTTTTCAAGAGGAGAAATGGGAAATGAGGGATACGGACAGACAGAGAGTCGGAGAATGTGAAAAAGGCCCAGGAGGATACAGAGACACACATAGAAAAAACAAAGACCCATATTGAGGCAGACACTGAAAGAAACAATCCTCCATTCGGCGTGACTGCTAAATAACGGAACCTAATGGAAATGTAGCCATTAAAACATAGCCTTCCACCAGCTCAGGAAAATGAAAGTAGCATGACAGCTGATTAAGTCCTTTTAAGATTGTAAATTCGATGTTTGTAAGCTCAAGAGTGATTTTGATAAATATCCTGATTCGACAGGGAAGATTATCCTTTTCCCAAAAGTATAATCTAGAAATCTATAACTAACCTATTTCCTGTCCATCTTAAGAAAAAAACCTGTTTATCTCCACAGATGTTGCCAGGTGTACCGGGTTTCTCTATCAATTCTCGTTTTTAGTTCATATTTCCAAAACCTGTACCTTTTTGATTTTTGATAACCTGGCACAAAACCAAGCATTACCAGGTTCGGACCAGTGATAAGAAATACTGGTACCTCGATACATTTGCACAATAAAACATGCATTCCCTGTCCGAGAATAGAACCAACACTATTGCAGTTAGAGTTCCAAATCCTAACTACAAGATTACACGGAATGAAGAAGACACTCTTGCACTTATTCTCAATGAAATGTATTTTCCATTTCATTTCTGATCAGATTCACTGCAGATTGGTTTCTTCTCGCATTCAAGTTTTGCAGAATGGAAAATCCCATTTGGCCCATGGTGCAGTCTGGTTTAAAGACATTCATCTATTCTATTCCCAGTTTCCAGCTTTGATCCATAACCTTATGTGTTCTGATGTTTCCGGTGCAAATGGCAGTGAGGATCTCGCTTTGATCTTAGATGACACAACAATGGGATTGAAGTTTGACATAGTCACACTGTGTTATTACCCACTTCGTGTCTCCCACAGAAAGAGACACACAGACAGATTCCCCGAGAGGGGCAGAGTTCTCAGGATTTGACCAGCTCCTTGTGCTTCACTTCAGATGTCCGCTCCAACATGCAAGTTCAACATCCAAAAGGCAGCTTTTGGTTAAACCAAAGCCAGTTCTACAGAGAATGAGAGACGTTGATCTGAGCTAGAATTTGAATTGGACGAAAGAAACCGTAAATTCGAAAACCCAAACCCTTCCGTTCCTGACAGACAACAGGAATGGACGAGCACGCTGCATCCTTGTGATTTTAAATGCGAACCGACAATCCCCTAATTCGACATCAGGCGTGTTACCAATTCCGTCTCTGACCCAAACACCAGGTTTGGATGTGACAGTTTGTCTATAGGTGATGTAATCTTCCACATCAGGGAAACAGCATTCACATTGTTGTGAATTGACAGCAATGGTGTGTGAGTCATTGTGAACAGTGATTATGTTCAGCAAACATAATCACCGTCACTGTTTCACTTGGAATGCCCTACTCTGTGAAACATTTCCTTTCACTGTACTTTCACACTTGAAGTGTTTTACATTCCAGAGCCTGAACTAATTCAGCGAGAAACCACTGGTCATTTCGAGCCCGTCATTTGGAATGAGGCGAGTTGAACGTTGCCTTTCTTGCTGCCAACACATCAGCGCAGCTCAAAACGAACTCGTGTTAGCATCAGTCTTTACTTAACTTGCTGCAGTATATCTGCTGAACAACAGCAGATTATCACAGCATTGCCTTCTTCACATTGAAACCAATGGTGATAATATGAACCGACTTGGAAACTTGGAGAGAGAAACACTGCTGACGAAGACGATTATGATGTGAAGAGCAGGCACGAGAGTTTGTTCAGGTCCCAAAGGCTACTGCAGTATCAATGGACATCCCTGCATACGAGTCTGTGTTTGCATTACCCAGAACAGGCTTTCATTCCCAGTCAGGAAATGAAGATTTAATTCTCTTCTTGTGAATTATCCGAAGGAAAACTAAATCCTGATTGCACCCAGAACACACACACGGATCCTGCCAGAACAATTCAGTGATCGATCAGCATCTGTCTGGAAGGACAATGGCAGCAAATATAAGTGAAAGCTATCACCGCAATTACCCCTCCAAGGTTTTCACGTTTCCCAGTCGAAAATATTTCGCTGCTTCTTCAATGTCACTACTTCTAAATCCTTGCCTCATGGCATCATGCCTCTACCCCGCTACTGAGGACATCCAGAGTTCTGCGGAGTAACTGAAAATCTCAATCTCTCGAGTAATTAGGGATTGACGGTGCATTCCATCACATTGAGCAATGACTTTGTCCCAGTAATACGTTTCCAAAAGCTGCAGTTTCTAAGGGAACACTTGCAAGCTGTCGGGAATAAATTGTGATTCGGAGATGCCGGTGTTGGACTGGGGTGTACCAAGTCAAAAATCACACAATACCAGGTTATAGTCCAACAGGTTTAATTGGAAGCACACTAGCTTTCGGAGCGATGCTCCTTCATTAGGTGTTTGTGGAGGGATCGATCGTAACACAGAATTTATAGCAAAAATTTGCAGTGTGATGTAACTGAAATTGTACGTTGAAGAATTGATTGTCTGTTAAGCCTTTCATCTGTTGAAAGAAGTGAAAATATCACTGTATTCTATGTGTAAATCACAAAACCCTTTTTAAAAAAATTGCATTCTCGGGTTAGCTATTAACAATGGTAATAGCTAGACAATATGTTGAAGGTGTTAGCCCCTGTGTTCTCTGTCTGTGACCTGATGTTTAGATTGATTCCAATCCAAAAAGTGAGATAACAGAGTTTTACATAATTTCATGCAGTTTTTGAGCTCAGAGTTCTACATGAATGTATGTAGTTTCTGACCAAAGTGCAATGTAACTCTGAAAGTACCAAAAAAATTCATCACACAAAATATATGTGTGCGTGTGGGTCTTTGTCTGTGTGTGTCTCCAGCGAAACCAAAAACTGACAACTCATGAACAAAAGCAGAACTGACAAAGAGAACATATTTTCAGACGCACGGACTCATGAATGCTGTCTGTGAGGCAGAGCGAGTCGTCTGGGTCATGAGCTGCTCACACAAATTGCAGCGAGGCAATTCCAAATGGTGCTTTCAACGTACTGGCGCCTTAGAGCACCAATACTTCCAGGAAAGTGCCCAAGTAACATGAATCAGAACTGACTAACAATGAACCATGGAAAGTGAAGATTACCAATTACAGTCTCGATTAGATGAGGTTAACAATTGGGCTGATGTCTCCACCGGATCGAGAGGACCAATCACCAGCCTCTCTCATCAGGACAGAAATTAAGGAAATTAGGGAAAAGTAACCAAGTTTCATATCACAATTTCCCTCCTTTTCGCAACAACAAAAGAAAACTGCGAGCAGATTCAATGTAGAACCTAATTTCACATCAACAGGGAAATAAATATCTCCATTCACTTTCAGAGAAACTGTGAAAAATGCAAATTGTCTGGAATATGAAAGATTGGCGCAGCCTGTTTTTGAGTCACATATTATGCTGGTGGCCTTTCGAGCTGGAGGGGAAAGTGACAACTGCAGCAGAAGGGGAAGCCAGCGTGGGCACTGACATGTTGGTTGTTTTCTGCTGTGCCACATCACAGCCGGGTTCGAAGAAATGCCTACTTTTTCTGTTCAACTTTAACACAGCCCATCCCTGCAAAACGTTGCCAGCTTAATCCATTAGCACACGTGGCCGCGCAGGGATACAAACACAAGCCTTCTTGAGGAGTGGAATCTGAAATCAGAGTCTCAGCTTGCTCAGCCACGCGAGCACACAGGCCAAAACCGGAAACCCAAGATCATGTACCTGATTATACCCTGCAGCATACTCACAGCAACTGTACCAGTTCTGCAGAAAAAACCGATGGGAAGGAATTGCTCTATCTGAGTGGTCGTGCTTGTTGTTCTCATCAGCAAATCTGGCTTTGAATTTGCTAGCCCATATCTGCTGCCATGCTGAAACGGAATGCAATTCCGATTAGTCGCTGTGTGAAACTTTGTTCATTCTCTCTCCTCAGATAAAGTGATCACTGGAGATGATGAATTCTGCTCCTGCCAGAAACGCCGACTCTCCTGCTGCTCAGATGAACTGAAAAACTGGTTTAGCACTGGAATCCGAGAATGGCAGAACACGTAGCAAGAGTATTGGAAACCCAGAGCCAATAAGAGTTTCAACTTTCATTTTATTTCTCCATAATAGTGCATTACCCAGCAGAGCCATGAGCAACTGCCACCTGGCTGCAAGCTGAGTTAGAAACCTATGTGGGAATCAAGGACATGTGACTCATTTATTGTCGGTAAATCAAACAGTTCTCACTTTGAGGTGTGCAAAAATTAGTTCCTAGACATATTCAGGGAAGGTCAAAGGCGATCTGAGATGTCAAAGAGGTGGTCACTGTTCGTGATTGTGCTTTGTTCGATTGTGAAAAGGTTTCCCGCTTTAGTCACATTCACGTTTCTTGTTGATGACTGAATCAGACAAAAGGTGTTTCACTAGAGCGTGACTTGCATTCCTCTCCCTAGCTGTCATACTTTCCTGGAACTCTGTGAGAACAAGAAAACAAAATACATACTGTCATTCGGCAGCCTGTCTGTGATTTCCTCATTTTCAGTTACAACATGGCTTAGACTTCAGGCCACACGGTAATATTAGTAACAGTAAGAGAGCAAGAGTCGATAGTTCATCTGTGCCTGTCAATATTTTCATTGTGAATGAACTGTATCCGTGTCTGCTGCTTCGAAACTCGAATATGTGAACTGCTCCAAACTATGATTGAGGATTTCTGGTTTTGGTTGACACACGTTGAGAAACGCCAGACAGCGTTCAAATGAAGCTTTCAGAGCACATTTTCGGATGCATTTGACAGAGACTAACATCATGAATCCAGTGTATCCTGTGATCGAAGGAAATGAATGCTCTCCTTGTTTCAGATACGGGACACCTTTGCATGTAAAGTAAATGCGGTACTGTTGTTACAGAAAGGATCAGTACCCGGTAACTGTGTCCTTAAAGTGGACATGAATGAAAAAATAAAGAATACCATTTTGAAATATCCAGGAAATATTGGCTGAAAAGGCGCAGACAATTTTCCCTGCAGCGCCAAGACAGAGGAACATATGTAACTGCACTCTTAAACAGGATGGCCAGCAGTGATATAAACATCGCCACATATGAAGGACCACTGCGAATAGAAATTTGAAAATGAAATTCACGCAGCAGGTATTCAGAGTTATATTCTTTCCACCGCTACAGTCGTATTGGGTGAATAAATTCAAAACAAGGCTTGCTGATGAGTATGCAATAAAGCCCCATCGATCATGATATGAAAGACTGTCATCCGTAAAGAGGGAACAACAATGTTTCTTCTAAGCTTTGTACTGGGACATTTTCGCACAAACTGATACGGCTACTCTCCAGAAAATATCAGGGCTCGCGGCATGCACTCTTAGAAATGGTGACCATCAGTGCTGGAAACATCCCTGCACATTCAGAACAAGGAAGAATACATATCGAATAAAAGCGTAGATGGCAATTAATTGGACTGATATTCCCTTTCACCACAACAGCTAGAATGTGCGGGAATATACAGAGTAAGGTTTACTGACCCGGTCAGAAAGCAATTACCTCCACATATCTTAACACACAAGCCTATCTTTCTTTCTGTCCATTTTTTTTTTGAAGCGTGGATCCTTTCCGTAGGAGATGAAGATGATTACTGCTCCACCACAGGATCACAGTGGGGCCAGAGACCCGATCGAGCTGTTCAGAACAGTTCGTGTTTGCCGAGAATCACTGAAACTGAGATTGATTACACGTAGACACGGTGTAACAGCTGTCAACAAATGTGGAGGGTTTTGGGACGGATTAGGACCCACTCTAGGAAAAAGGCTGGATCCTAAAACTGGGGAGTAAGTGTTCAGGGAGAGGACTGGAGAATGGGGTTAAGAACGATATTAGCCAAGATCGAATGGCGGAGCTGACTGGATATTCTGAAAGTGCTAACCGTCCTCCTATGTCTTCCAATCTCTGACCATCTGGTATCTAAGGAAATAGAAACAGATTTATTTGTTCAGTTGGAAGTCCTGGGCAAAGTGAGAGATAGAACAAGCATGATACAATTTTAGAGACTGGGAAATTGTTTGGAGAGGAAGCAATAAATGTGAAGCTGAATATAAAGTTTGAAATCAGGACAAATTCAATTAAAAGGAAGGTTGTAGAAAGGCAGAGGGACATGGAGATGGAAAAAGAAGTTTATCAGTCCCGAAATCTCATTCTGTTTTCAAACAAAGATGCGACCGGACCTGCTGAGAGTTTCCAGCAATTTCATTTGTTGATTCTGAAACAGAAGATGGGAGTGATCCTGGACCAATCAGCTCTCCCATGTTCTAGGAATATTTGACTTACCCGTTCGATCAGATCACGTTTGTCCCACACTGAAGCCTCAGAATCCTTCGCCACCCCCACCTTCGTTACTGGCAATAAACTGTTCATTACATAAACGTACATGAGCACACAACAAGAACAATTGCAAAACGTTCAGGGAGAGCTCCGTTCCGTTCCATCAGCACATTCTGAATCAGTTAATTGTTGTTCAGGACCCATGAGACATTACGCCGTCTCTGTCAGACCACTAACAAATGGCCTTTCGCGTTCTGTGCCTTTGAACACTTTGGTTGGTGCACGGATGTCGTGGAATCTCACGTTTGGAAATTGACATCATTCATAGTATTTACAGCTGCACTGATAAAGTTGTCTATGGTGGTTCCAGTAAAGTACACACAGTTTTCACTCAGAAACCGACATGTGATCAAAGCAGGAGGACATATGTGTCAACGAAAGCAACAAGAATGCTCCACCAGCGTTGGTTTGCAATTCTACATGTGGAACGAAGAGCTGGGACTCTATTAAACAGTGAAAACGACTATTATGGGGCTTGGACGCACTGCTCTCTGATTAAACACCTCACAATTCATCGAACTGAGATATCCATGCTTGGCACACGACGAATTAGTTTGCTATTTCATTCTGAGCACAATTCACCTGGCACAGCAATTTACAAAGATCCAGCTCATTCCTCCCAATCACAAAGAACATAATTCACATCTTTCATTTCTGTTATTTCTTCAAAACATTACAATCTATTTAAAACTTGTCCCAGCATTAAAGATTCAACCCGAATATTTTCATACGAAGTGATTTCCAGTCACTCTGGCAGACAGTAAATCAGTCGGAAAATTACCTTTGGAAACCCAATCATTTCTGTTCACAGTATTGGGAATTTCCCATCTGCTGACGAGACAGAGTCCTCTCAATCAACATTTTCTTTGTTCTTCCCGCCTAAAACGTTTACCACTTCTTATTTTCAACACAGGAGTTTTGTTTATAAAACGTTCCAAGAACAGGAACAACCTCCCAATCTGCTGAAGCCGTTTCCAATTTAAAATGGAAGTTTTGTTCCTTTCCCACGGGAAGAGCAGTTAATGAGAAAGGAGTTTCCACGAGCTGAGTCCCAGGGTTTGGCAGGAAGCCCTGATTGAAGCTGCAGTGGCCGCTTTCAGTTACATCGTGGGAATTGGAGAACATGGTGTCGTATTCTGCTGCGTGTAACCGTTTTGCTCCCTGTGGACTCGGGGAGAACCATGGATGAGTTTTCGGAACAACACTGCCTTCCACTCACTGGCCATCTGCTATCTAAGGAAATAGAAACAGAGTTATTTGTTCAGTTCAAAGTCCTGGGCAATGTGAAAGATGGAACAGGTCTGATACAAAATTGGAGACTGAGAAAATGGTTGGAGAGGAAGTAATAAAAGAGAAGCTGAATATAAAGTTGGAAGTCAGGAGACATTCAATAAAAATGAAAAGTGTGCAAAAGCAGGTGGAGATGGACATGGAAAAGAAGTGCCACTAGTCCCGAAGTCTTAAATCGATTTATATTTCCAAGATGCTACCAGACCTGCTGAGAGTTTCCAGTAATTTTATTTGTTGGTTTAGAAACAGAAGATGGCAGTGATCCCGGACCAAACAGCTCTCCCGTGCTCTGGGGATATTTGACTTACTGTGTCTATGTCCCACACTGAAAGCTCACGATCCTGCCGCACCTCCACTCTCGTTACTGACAATATACAGTTCATTACGTTAAACACAAGAAGAACAATTGCAAAACGTTGAGGGAGAGTACCCTTCGGTTTCCATCAGAATAATCTGAATCACTTAAAATTGGTTCAGGGCCCATGTAACATTGATCCGTCTCTGTCAGACCCCTCGCAAGTGGCCATTCGCTTTCCATGCCTTTGAACACTTTGGGTGGTGCACGGTTGGTTTGGAACCTCACATTTTCAAACGGACACCATTCATTGTATTTTCGGCTGCACTGATAAAGTTGTCTCTGGCGCCACCAGTAAAATGGAAACTGTGTTCACTCAGAAACCGACGTGTGATCAAAAGCAGGCGGACAGATGTGTCAATGAAAGCAGCAAGAATACTGCATGTGGAATGAAGAGCCGGAATTGTATTAAGCAGTGAAAGCGCCCATTGTGAGGCTTGCGTCCACCACCCTCAGATTAAGCATATCACACTGCACCGACTGAGCTAACCAAGCACGGTGCGCTGTGGATTAGTTTGCTATTACATTGCGAGCATAATTCATCAGCAATTTGTTAGGATCCAGTTCATTCCTCCTAATCACAAAAATATCATTCACACCTTCCACTTCAGTTATTCCTTCAAAGCATTACAATCTATTCTGCACTTATCCCGGAATGTAAGCTTCAACCTTAATATCTTCATATTTTTACCCTCACCTTTATGTCGCTGATGTGATTTCCAATCTCTCTGGCAGACAGTAAATCAGTCGGGAAGTTACCTAAGGAAACCCAATGATTTCCGTTTACAGTTTTGGGCAATACCCATCTGCTGACGAGACAGAGTCGTCTGAATCAACACTTTCTTTGTTCTTTCTACCTAAAACCTTTACCACTTCTTATTTTCAAGTCAGGAGTTTTATTTATAACACGTTCGAAGAACTGGAGCAACATTCAAATGTCCTGAAGCCCTTTCCAATTTAAAATGAAAGTTTTGCTCCTTTCAAACGGAAAGAGCTGTTACTAAGGGAGCAGTTTCCACGAGTTGTTTCCCATGGCTTGGCAGAAAGCCGCTGATTGAAGCTGCAGTGGCCGCTTTCTGTTTGCATCGGGAGCTTGGAGAAAGTGATGTCGTATTCTGCTGCGTGTAACCGTCTCGCTCCCTGCGGACTTGGGGTGAATCATGGATGAGATTTCCCGGTTATAATGTGAATACATGGTCGGGGTAAATGCTTGTGCTGAAATATTTGAGGCTTATTCCCTGGGTGGGGTCGAACCACCAACATTTCAGCCAACTGCGCTGACCATTTGAGATACAGAAACTGGCAACGCAGATATCCAAAAGCAAAGTTATCGACGGGATATGAGGATATGTCGGACAGCAGGAACTTGCGTTGTTTTCAGAGACAGTGCAGTGGCTAAGTTTATCACCGAGAGGGTAACCATACAGAGGAGCTGCAAACACTCAAATTAAAAGGTACCCACACATGCGCAGTTCTCTCACACACTTATTCACTTACAATGCTGGTATTTGAAACCATGATTCGGTAGAAACTGAAGTTTAAAATCCAGCACATTAGACCGCTCGACCACGCTACCACACAAAAGCCAGCACTCAGATTTGTTATGACTAGTGTTTCAGCATGGATTCACTTCAGGCACTTCGACTTCACAAATGTTGTAATGAAATAGGCGTAATTTAAGAAGAAAGACCAAAAAGAATGTACAGACAAGGAACAGGCCCTACATCCATTCAAGCCTGAGCTGATCCAAATCTACTGTTTGAAGCTGTCACCCAATTCCTAAGCATCTGTATCCCTCTGCTCCCCACCTACTCATGCATCAGTCCAGACGCCTCTTAAATGTATCTACCGTGATTACCTCTCCCGTCTCTGCTGGGAACGTGTTCCAGACACCCACCACCCGCTGTGTCAAGTAGTTGCTGCGTGTATCCCTCTTAAACTTTTCACGTCTCACCTTGAAAGCGTGACCTGTCGGTATTTAATCCTTCAACCTGGGAAATAAAACTTTTCTCTATCTACCCTGTCTGTACCCTTTCATGATTTTGTAAACCTCAAAAAGGTCTCCCTCAAACTCCTTTTTTCTAATGAAAACAAACCTAACCTACTCAACCTCTCTTCCTAGATTGCACCTTCCATACGAGGCAACATCCGCTTAAACCTTTTACAGGCCCTCTCCAAAGCGTCCACATACTTTTGGTAATGTGGCGACCAGAAAATTACACAGTATTCTAAGTGTGGCCAGACCAATGTATTGTTCAACTTTAACATGGCTTGCCAGCCATTTTACTCAATACCCTATCCAATGAAGCCAAGCATACTATATGCCTGCTTGACTACTCTATCCACCTGTGCAGCAAACTTCAGTGTATAATGGACCTGCACTCACAGATCTCTCTGTCCATCAACTTTTTTTCCCCCAAACCTCTTCTGTTCATTGTATAACCCCATCTAGAATTAGACTGACCGAAATGCGTCACCTCACATTTATCTGTTTTGAACTCCAGCTGCCACTTCTCCGCCCAACTTTCCAGTATATCTATATCCTCCTGTATTCTTTAACAGTCTCTTATTATTTCTGCTCGTCCAGAAATCTTCGTGTCATCTGCAAACTTTCTGATCATTGCAACAGTGCTCTCTTCCAGATCATTTAAGTATATCACAAACAACAGTGGCTACAACACTGACTCCTGTGGAGCACTACTGGTCATCTTTCTCCATTTCCAGAAACTCCATTCTACTGCCACTCTCTGTCTCCCGTTGCTCAACTAGTTCTTTATCCACCTGTCTACAACACCCTGCACACCATGTTACTTTACGTTCTGTATTTGGTTACCATGGGGAGCCTTATCTAACTCCTTACTGAAGTGGATGTAAATGACATCAACAGCCTTTCCTTCATCTATCAACTTGGGCACTTCCCAGAAAAACTCTATGCCTCTCACTGATATGCACATTATTTTCTAAATATGAATAGATCCTATGCCTCAGTACCTTCTCCAGCAACTTTCCCAACACTGATGTTAGGCCCATTGTTCTGTAGTTATCTGGAATATCCCTACTACCCTTCCTGTACAGGGGACAATATGAGCAACGTTCCAGTCGGCCAGAATCTTACCTGTGCTGAAGGAAGCCGCGAAGATATCTGTCAGGGCCCCAGCTATTTCCTCTCTCACATCACTCAGGAACCAGGAATAGATCCCATCCGTTCCTGGGATTTGTCCACATTAATTACTCCTAGCCTGCACAACACAGCTTCCCTACGTTTGTCAACATGATCCAGACTAATCAAATGTCTTACTCTAGACTCAACATTCATCATGTTCCTCTCCTCAGTGAGCACTGATGCAAAATAATCATTCAGAACCATATTAACTCTCTCAGATTCGACATACAGCCTTCCTTAATTTTCCTTTAGTGGACCAATCCTTTCTCTGGTTACCCGCTTGCTTTTTATATATGAATGAAAGGCTTTAGGATTCTCCTTAATTGTGCTAGCGTGAAGTTGTTTCATGACCCCTTTTAACCCCTTTGAATCCTCGTTTAATACTTGTCCTACTCTTCTCATGTTCCTCCAGGGACCATTATGTTGTTAGCTGCCGAGGCGTTATGTATGCTTCCCTTTTCCTCTTGGCGAGTCGTACAATTGTCCTGTCATCAACAGTTCACGAATATTGCCTTTCAAATCCTTTGCCTTCAGCGGCACATGCCTATCCTGCACTATATTTAAACTAGCTTTGAAAGCCTGACACATATGAACTGTGGACTTTCCTACAAATAGCTGTGTCCAATCCACATTTCCGACCTCCTGCATAATTTTGATATAATTAGCTTTGGCCCAGTTTAGTACTCTTTCCTCAGGACAACTCTCATCTTTGTCAATGAGTATTCTAACGCTTACAGAATATTGGACACTTCCCAAAGAAATCACCCACGGCAACTGCTATCGCCAGCCCTGGTTTATTCCCAATATCAGTTCCAATATGACATATTCCCTCGTCGGACTATTGATATACCGCTCCAGAAAACTCACCTGGAGGCTTCTTACAAATGGTATCCCATCCAGACCTCTGACGCTAAGAGTATCCGGATCAATGTTGGGAAAACGGAAATCTCCAATCAACACTAAATTATTGCCTTACGTCTTTCCATGATCTGTTTAACTATTTTTTCTTACACCTCACGCTCACTGTAATACAGCCCCCAAAATCGGACCTCACCCTTCTTATTTCACTGCTCCATCTCACGACCCAAGCCCTACATGGTGTCCTCCTTTCGCACAGCCATGATATCATCCCTGACCAGCAATGCAACTCATTCCCCTTTTACTTCCCTCCCTGTCCCGTCTGAAGTGTCTATATCCTAGAACATTTGGTTGCCAACCATGCCCTTCCTTCAACTAAATCTCTGTGATCGCAATAACGTCATATTCCCAGGCACCAATCTAAGCCCTAAGTTCATCTGTCTATACTCCATGCATTAAAGTAGATGCATTTCAGGACACCAGTCCTTTTGCATTCATCTGCTCTCTGCCTACTCTTCCCATTATTAATGCTATCTTCCAGATTCTTAGCGTTTCCAGTTTCCACCTCACTGCCGACTTGTTTACTCTTGTGGTTCCCAGCCCCCTGCCACATTAGTATAAAACCTCCCAAACAGCAGTAGCAAAAACTCCCGAAAGGACATACGTTCCCGCCTGGTTCAGATGTAGATCGTCAATTTTCTTATCGTTCCACATTCCCCAGAACTGGTCACAAAATCCAACAAATCTGAAACCCGCCCTGCAGCACCATTCCTCAACTCACGTGTTCACCGTGCCATTTTTTTATTCATTTCTACGCTAGCAGTCACATGGCACCGGCAGTAATTCTGAGAGTACTACCTTTGAGGTCCTCCTCTTTAATTTCTCTCCTAGCTCCTTGAATTCTCCCTGCACGTCCTCATCTCTTTTTTTTTTCCTTGGTGCCTGTATGCACCAAGACAACTGGCTGTTCACGATCCCCTTTTCGAATGCTCTTCAGCCAATGGGCGACATCCCTAGCCTGAGCACCTGGGAGGCAATATAACTCTCCAGAATTGATGACACTTCACAGTGATGCCACCCACAGCTCCAGAGTGGCCACGCGGTCAAACAAGTGCTGCAGCTGGACACACTTCTTGCAAGTGTAAGTTTAGAAAACCTTTACAAGGATTTTCAAGGTTTTCCGTGCTTGGACATGAGAACGAAACTGAATAGGCTTCGTCAGATTCCCAGGAGCTTCAGGGCTTAGAGATGGCCTCACAGAAGTTTATAAAATCATGAGGAAGACAGACAGAGTAAATAGTCAGGGAGCACTTCTTCACAAGACACGCGAGTTCATTTCTAAATAGTAAATGTTTAATGTGAGAAAGGAAAGATTTAAAAGGGATGTGAAGGACACATGTCTTTTCACACAGAACTTTTGTGTGTGTGGAATGAATCGCCACATTTAGTGGTAGAGGATGGTGCACTCACAACATTTCAAAGGCATCTGAATGGGTGTATAGACAGGAAGACCTCGGAGAGATAAGGCACAAATATTGGCAGATATGTATGGATTAATTTAGGTTATCTATTCGGCAAGGGCAAGTTGGATCACGGGATTTGTTTCCATGCTCGACAAGTCTGAGATGCTCCAGCCACCGGAAACAGTTTGAATACATCAATTGCAAAAAAAACTCATGATGTTTGTTACTCAGTCAGCGAGTTTGGCTATTTTGTTTGGAGGGTGGATGAGCCCGACCGATCCAGAGATGAAGGTTTTACGGATATTTGCTGCCAATGACCATTCTTCTTGATACTTTCCCATGTTCGCCATCAAAGATTTTGGCTGAAGAAAATTACCTCACATATCGCATTAGCCACTTTGCTCTCCAACGAATGCAAAAACTGACAGCGTTTATCGTGGAACGGACTCAAAACTGAAAAGTCAGTATCATGATCAGAAACACCGAAGCTTAAGTGCTGTCTGTGAGGCACTGTGAGTCGTCTCTGACATGAACTGCTCGCACAAATAACAGCGAGGCAATTCCAAACCTACTGGAGATTTAGTGTATTGCCAAGTCCCAGAAGGTGCTTCAGTATCATAAAACAAAACACAACAACGAACCATTACAAGTGAACATTTCCAATTATATCCGTGATTAAATTAAGCCATCAATGCGCCGGTGCCCCCATCTGATCGAGAGAGCCAATCACCTTTCTCCCTTACCAGGACAGTAATGAAGGAAATGAAAGTATAGCAACATTTCACATCGCGATTGCCCACCTTTTCGCCACAGCATCAAAAAACGTTGACAAGATTCAATGCAGGATCTTCTTTCGAAATAACGGTGAAATAACTATGTCTATTCACTTTCAGAGTAAACGGGGAACAACGTCTGGAATATGAATAACCAACATAGACAACTTTGGTCCCAGATTCTACTGATGCACAGACTTTCATACCTTGGGTGATTGCCCTACACCTAGAAATCTTCTGGCTGCCTTCTGTTTGTCCTGTCAGATTAACCTTGTGCTGCTCTAATCGAATTTGTAGTTCTTGCCATTTGTCCGTATTGCTACCATTTACTTCTTTGCCAAAATTGGATAGTCCCGCAACGTGATTCGCAGTGCACGTACTTCGCAACGAGGATATGCCACGCGGCAAGTTAAAAAGCACGCTTCCATTTATTAAAGTAAGTTTCTGGGAACTGACAGCCAGCTTCCTTCTTACACTCGGAAGTATGACAACACATAAACCAACAGCCTCTCTCAGAGACAAGTGACCAATGCCCATCTTGTGCCGGACAAACGTAGTTGACAAGATTGGACGCAGGGACTGCACAGAAAACTATAGAGGAGAAGCAGAGAGACGACCATCGAGCTGCATTCATGCAGTTCAGTTACCGTGTAAACCCCATGCACAGTTGTTCCTTGTAGGTACACACAGGGCACTGAGTGTCTCTGACTCCAGGACTTGGAACTCGGATTATATGACCGTCTGCAGCACTGATTACTTCCTTGTGTGAGGTACCTCCCGATGGAACATATGTAAAACACGATAGCTCATTGAGAAATACGTCCAAAATAGTACCCAAGAGATGTATTTCTGTTGTGTTACTAGTCCTGTTCCTGACATGACCTCCAGCATTGTTCTTATTGTGTGCTTCCTGACGGTTCGGTGCATGCTTCCGTGATCGCATTGTGTGCAGTAATCTGCGTTTTAGCTGCAATTACGTTCGTTTGAATCCCAGGACCACCGGCCTCTATTTTGTTTACCTCCTCTCGTGCGCAACTGCAACACAGTAAACGATCAATTAATATTGGGAAATGACATACACTGGCGTGTGAAAAGCCCAGTTTCCGTGACAATTATGCAATGGTTACAGATTACTTTGATTCAGGAGATAAGGTTGGAAAGTGTGTTTGGATAGAGATGAGGGACATTGAGGTAAGAGGAAACCAGCCGGTGGAGATTACAAGAACACTAACAGTAACCACAGTGTAAAATAAAACGTACAGGAAAAAATACCGCCTGTGAATGATAAAAGAAGGCAAGAATTAAAGGAGACATTCATTTCCCTTCTTCCTCTCCCGTTTGAATTGTAAAGAAACTTTGAATAAAAACAATCGAAAAGTTATATATGCCCCATCGAACAACGTGCACCGTACCTTGGTCATTGACTACTGTAGATTAGAATACTTACAATGTGCAAACAGGCCCTTCGGCCCAGCAACTCCACACCGACCCGCCCGAGCCCAAATGCATTCCTCTCCTTTAACCCCGTCAATTTAGCACCGCCATTTCAACTAACCGGTACATTTTTGGACTGTGGGACAAAACCAGAGCAAGAGCACGCAGCCACGGGGAGAATGTGCAAACTCCACACATTCAGTTGCTTGAGGCGGGAATTTACCCTGACTCTGTGGCATTGTGAAACATCAGCGCTCACGATGGTGTCAGCGTGAGATGGGACTTATTTGCCATCTTTAATTGGGAAAAATCTCAGTCATTGTGAGCATCTGGAGAGATCGGTTCCTTCGCCAGAAAAAGAAATGAATATGCCATTAACATTTGTTTGTTTCATGTCCAAGAATACTCAGATCAATAGCTCCCTTGATTACCTCTGCTGGTCATGTTCGCAAAGAGATCAATCAAATTTCCAAGTGTGATTTTTCTTTCAATGAATAATTTTGACTCAATTTGGCAGCAAATATCTTTTCCTAACTTTGTGCTTTTCTTCTTTTACATTGGTGTCTCGCACCTTACAAATGGCAGCAAAGGTATAAAAGGAGATGGAAGCATTTAACTCAAGTCAGCGGCAGCTTTCAATGAGATCACGGCTGATTTGGTCAATGCTCAAGGGTCCGGCCCTGTCTGAAGTCATGGCCGAGTGGTAGAGCAAATGCACTGCAGGAAGGTCTCTTGGGCCAGTGGCGTAATGGATAACGTGTCTAACTTCGGATGAAAAGATTTTAGGTTCGAGTCCTACCTCGCTCAAGGGGAATGTCTCACTTTAACCGTGCCCCACGTTGACGCTCCCGTGTGAAGTCCTGCCGGGACGTCGCTTCTGTGCTTCTGCATTTAAAACTTGCATTTGTCCGATTGTCCATTTCAAATTCCAGCTCACCACAACGGAGACCTCTGTCGCTTTGGGGGTATCTTTCTGTGTGTCTCCCTTTGTGGGTGAAAATGAGCATGAGTTCCTCAAAACAGTGACAAGTCGTTGTGGAAGTGTCATACATCTGCCCCATTATTGTGCCATTTAGGAACACAGGATAAAGTCATTGACATTTGCCCTGGGAACATTAGAACACACGAGACTTTGGGCCAAAGTTGGAAACTGCGACTGGAATAGTTGGCTCTCTGATTAGCCGCAATGCACGCAGGCGGAATGGCCTTTTCCCACTTTGTAAATCTACGAAGACTAGTTGAAAATAATCTGCAACGAAAATGTTCAGAAAGGGTGTTTTATTTACACCAAATACGATAGTATCTCTCGCCTTGTCTTGTTATTTACTTGTGAGGATTCGGTACTCTCAGCACCGTGGCCCGGATCGTATTCCGCTCATGGAATGGTTGTATTGTTCAGCTAACATGTCGGTGTACCAGTACTTCTGCCGATTTTCCGATGCTAGCAGGTCATTGGTTTTGTCCAAAACATTATGAATGTTAACATAATACAAATAGCTGCAGTTGCTGGAAATCTGAGCCAAAAAAAAATTGTTTGCGGAATGCAGAAAGACTGGCAACAGAAACATCGACTTTCCTGCTCCTCGGATGCTGTTGTGCTTTTCCAGCATTTTCTGATCTAAAATCAAGTTTCCAGCATCTGCAGTCCTCACTTTTGCCGAGTTCCTTCAGTGTCGCTGGTTCCCAATTCAAGAACTCCATCTCTAGCGGTTTCATGTCTCTACCGCCATGCTGTGGAGTTGAAGAGTGAAGAAAAGTAACTCACCCCCTCCATCTTTGGGGTAATTAGGGGCTGAAAGTGAATCGTATCACATTGAAGTATATCGACAAGTGACTTAATCTCTGTCTTTAATTGGGAAAAATCTCTGTCATTGTGAGCATCTGGAAAGATCGGTTCCTTTGCCAGAAAAAGAAATGAATATATCATTAAACTTTGTTTGTTTCATGTCCAAGAATACTCAGATCAATATCTCCCTTGATTACCTCTGCTGGTCATGTTCGCAAAGAGATCTAGCAAATTGCCAAGTGTGATTTTCCTTTCAAGAAATAATTTTGACTCAATTTTGCCGCAAATATCTTTTGCTAACTTTGTGCTTTTCTTCTTTTACATTGGTGTCTCGCACCTTACAAATGACAGCAAAGGTATGAAAGGAGATGGAAACATTTAACTCAAGTAAGCGGCAGCTTTCAATGAGATCACGGTTGATTTGGCCAATGTTCACCGGGTGGTGCTTTCTGTAGTCATGGCCGAGTGGTTAAGGCGATGGATTAGGCATCCATTGAGGTCTCCCCACGTAGGTTCAAATCCTGCTAACTATGCTATGAATGCTTTCCTGCTGGAGCAATTTAAAGTTCAGAACGCCTGTTTTTGCAAACCAGGCCTGTAATTTGATTTGACTTGAGAAACTCGAGTTCTTCATCAGAAATGCTCCACATTTAAAACATTATCTCTGTTTCTCTTTCCAGATACACTGCTTGACACATCGGGTTTCTGCAGTTGTTATTGAACGCCCTGAGCAGAAGCGCTGCTTTTCATTAGATTCCTTTCATCCCTTGTCCTCTGTTCTCTGACTCTGGTCATTGGCAACACTTCCTCCTGCTCGTCAGAGTGCTCATTCCCCACCGCTCCCTCTCCCATCATTACAAACAACCGAAGGAAATTGCCACTTAACCAAAGTGAAACTCACCAGCCTAGGAACTCTCTCCACTAAACGGGACTTATCATCCCTGGACGTGGTGCAAGCCAGAGGATTGTGAAGAGATACTGTGAAAATATTGTCCGTTGGCAGTTGGAAAAATGTTTAGGAAGCAAACCATATAATTTAGGCTCCAGCTTTGGAAATCTTGAGAAACTCTTTAGGAAATGGAATCATAGGAGATTGAAGAAGTGTAAATTGTCAGTCCGAGTAGAGGAAGGGACATTGACTCTGATGTTCTCGGCACAGGAAGTGATCTGAGACATTGAAAGAATTCTCGCTCCCGTACGTGAGGAATACAAACTTCATCTGGACTCTGGGACAATGAAAAACTCTGGAACACTCAAGACAATATCCAAATATTGACTGAGATCACTACAGTACGACGAGTATAGATGGGTCAATTTTTGTCCAGTGTGTGCGGGAGGGCTTCCTGACACAGTATGTAGACAAGCCTTCAAGGGAAGAACCCACTTTCGATTTAGTACTGGGTAACGAGCCTGGCCAGGTTTTAGATTTGGAAGTAGGTGAGCACTGTGGAGACAGCGATCACAATTCTCTCAGGTTTACTTTCGTGATGGAAAGGGATAGGTCCCCTCCACGGAGCAAGAGTTTCAGCTGGTGGAAGGGAAATCACGATGCAATGAGGTAAGATTTAGGAAGCGTAGAGTGGGGTAGGAAACTGTAGGGGGTGAGCACATTAAAAATGTGGAGCTTATTCAAGGAAAAGCTTCTGTGTGTCCTAGATATGTATGTACATGTCAAGCAGGGAGGGAGATATAGAACGCGTGAGCCGTGGTTTACTAAGGAAGTGGAATCCCTGGTCAAGAAGAACAAGAAGTCTTATGTTAGGACAAAACGTGAAAACTAAGTTAGAGCGCTCGAGGGTTCCAACGATATCAGGAAAGACCTAAAAAGAGAGCTGAGAAGAGCCAGGAGGAGACATGAGAAGTTGTTGGCAGATAGGATCAGGGTTAACGCTAAGGCTTTCCATAGGTATGTCAGCAATAAAAGAATGACGAGAGTTAAATTTGGGACAATCAAGGATAATAGTGGGAAGTCGTGTGTGGAGTCAGTGGAGATTGAGGAAGCACTAAATAAATATTTTTCGACAGAGTTCGCTCTAGATAATGAAAATGTTGGCGAGGAAGATACAGAGATACTTGCGTCTAGACTAGAAGAGATTGAGGTTCACTAGGAAGAGATATTAGAAATACTGCAGAGTGTGAAAATAGATAAGTCAGCTGGGCCGGATGGGATCTATCTGATCCTGTTTAGCAAATGCACTGCAGGAAGTTACAAATCAAATTGATGCTAACAACGGCTCGTTTTGAGCCGCTAATTTGCAGTGAAGTGGCGGCGCCAATAAAAGGTGTCACGCATCTCGACTAATTCCACATCCTGAGCTCGAAATGACCAGGTGTCTCTCGCTGAGTTTCGGCAGGGTCTTGCTTAGACGACACCATGACACGTTTTCACTGGAGTGGATCATGAAATCGCGTCGTGACTGTGAATAAAACGATGGACACTTCCAGCAGAGAAGGAGGCGACCCTGAAGCAGGCAGCTGAGGACAAATGTTTCTCCTTTGCCAGTGAAAGGCACTGCTTCACACATTGGAAACTTCGAAGTGAAGCAGTGTTGGTGATTATCTTCGCTGCTTGTTCACCTTTTTAATTCTGATTCCGTGAAAGTCCATGGCATTATATATCGACATTCTGCCATACCCAAGCGTGTCTGTTGGGCAAGTGGCGTAACGGATAATGCGTCTGACTTCAGATCAGAAGATTGGAGGTACGCGTCCGACCGGGCTCGAGGGGCAATGTCTCACTGTAACCATGCCCCACGTTGACGCTCCCCTGCTGGGACGTCGCTTCTGTGCTTCCGCTTTTAAAAAGTTGCATTTGTCCTCTTGTCCATTTCAAATTCTAGCTCACCACGACGGAGACGTCTTGTCGGTTTGCGGGTACCTTTCTGTGTGTCTCCCTTTGTGTGTGAAAATGAGCATGAGTTCCTCAAAAGAGTTACAAGTCGTTGTGGAAGTGTCATACATCTGCCCCAGTATTGTGCCATTTAAGAACACAGGATAAAGCCATTGACATTTGCCCTGGGAACATTAGAACACACGAGACTTTGGGCCAAAGTTGGAAACTGCGACTGGAATAGTTGGCTCTCTCATTAGCCGCAATGCACACAGGAGGAATCGCCTTTTCCCACTTTGTAAATCTACGAAGACAAGTTGAAAATAATCTGCAACGAAAATGTTCATAAAGGGTGTTTTATTTACACTAAATACGATAGTATCTATCGCCTTGTCTTGTTATTTACATGTGAAGATTCGGTACTCTCAGCACCGTGGCCCGGATCGTATTCCGCTCATGGAATGGTTGTATTGTTCAGCTAACATATCGGTGTACCTGTACTTCTGCCGATTTTCCGATGCTAGCAGGTCATTGGTTTTGTCCAAAACATTATGAATGTTAACATAATACAAATAGCTGCAGTTGCTCGAAATCTGAGTCAAAAACGAAACTTGTTTGCAGAACGCAGAAAGACTGACAACAGAAACATCGACTTTCCTGCTCCTCCGAAGCTGCTGTGCTTTTCCAGCATCACTCTGATCTAAAATCAAGTTTCCAGCATCTGCAGTCCTCACTTTTGCCGAGTTCCTTCAGTGTCGCTGGTTCCCAATTCAAGAACTCCATCTCTAGCGGTTTCATGTCTCTACCTCCATGCTGTGGAGTTGAAGAGTGAAGAAAAGTAACTCACCCCCTCCATCTCTGGGGTAATTAGGGGCTGAAATTGAATCGTATCACATTGAAGTATATCTACAAGCGACTTAATCTCTGTCGTTTATTGGGAACCATCTCTTTCATTCTAACCATCAGGAAAGACCATTTCGTTCGCCAGAGAAAGAAATGAATATGTCACTAACCTTTGTTTGTTTCATGTCCAAGAATACTCTGATCAATCGCTCCCTTGATTACGTCTGCTGGTCATGTTCGCAAAAAGATCTAGCAAATTGCCAAGTGTGATTTTCCTTTCAATAAATAATTTTGACTCAGTTTGGCTGCAAATATCTTTTCCTAACTTTGTGCTTTTCTTCTTTTACATTGGTGTCTCGCACCTTACAAACGACAGCAAAGGTATGAAAGGAGATGGAAGCATTTAACTCATCAAGTAAGCGGCAGCTTTCAATGAGATCACCGCTGATTTGGTCACTGCTCGACGTTGTAGCTTTGCCTGCAGTCGTAGCCGAGTGGTTAAAGCGATGGTGTTAGATGTTCGTTGGGTTTTTTTCCCCATGTAGGTTCGGGTCTTGCTGGCATACGTTATGAATGCTTTTCCTGCTGGAATAATTTCTACTCAAAGTTCAGAAAGCTTATCTTGCAAACCAGGCTGGTAATTTGATTAGACTTGGGAAACTCGAGTTCTTCATCAGAAATGTTCCATATTTAAAGCATTATCTCTAAGAATTACGCGAGTTAAATTTGGGACAATCACGGATAATAGTGGGAAGTTTTGTGTGGAGTCAGAGGAGATAGGGGAAGCACTAAATAAATATTTTTCGACAGTGTTCGCTATAGTAAATGAAAATGTTGGCGAGGAAGATACAGAGATACTTGCGTCTAATACTGAAGATTGTGAAAACAGTCAAGTCCCCTGGGCCGGATGGGATCTGTCCTAGGATCCTTCTGGGAAGCAAGGGAAGAGATTGATGAGCCTTTGGAATTGATCGTCAAATCATCGCTGTCTGCAGGAATAGAGCTGTGGAATGGAGCATAGCATATGTTGTTCTCTTGTGCAAAAGGTTTCGTAGAGACAACCCTGGTAATTACAGACTAGTGAGTCTCACTGCAGTTGTTGGTAACGTGTTGGAAAAGGTTATTATAGATAGGATTTATGACCATCTCGAAAAGAATAATCTGATCAGGGACAGTCAGCACGGTTTAGTGATGGTTAGGCCTTGCCTAACGAATCTTGTTGATTTTTTTGACAAAGTGACCAAACAGGTAGATGACAGTAACCCGGTTGATGTGGTGTATATGGGTTTCAGCAAGTTGTTCGATACGTTTCCCCACAATAGGCTATTATACAAAATGCGGAGGAATGGAATTGTGGGAGAGATTCCAGCTTTGATCAGTAATTGGCTTGCCAATAGAAAACAGTGTTGTAGTAGTTGGAACATGTTCTTCTTGGTGTCCAGGTCCTGGCGACGTACCACAAGGGTTGGTGTTAGGTCCACTGCTGTTACATGAGATCTAACCTTGCCAATCAGTTTCCCATGGGGAACATTATTGAACGCCTTACTGAAGACCGTATGGATCACATTTACTGCTCTGCCCTCATCAATCTTCTTTGTTACTTCTTCAAAATACTCAATCAAGTTTGTGAGACATGATTTCCCACGCACAAAGCCATGTTAACAATCCCGAATCAGTCCTTGCCTTTCCAAATACATGTACATTCTGTTCCTCAGGATTCCCTCCAACAATTGGAGTATTCTTGGCAGATGCAGTTTCATGTAGGGAATGCGAGGTCATATACTTTGTTGGGAAGAATCAAAAGACACACTCGTGTTAAAATCGATAGAAATGCAAAAGAAGTGCGGTGCAGAGGAGTCTCAGTGTTCTTATACATGAAACGAACAAAGGTTCATCACATATTTATTTCTTGCTGGCAAAACAAAGCCTTTTCTGATGCTCACAATTAAAGAGATGGTTTCCAAGAAAATAGGAAAATTAAGTCACCAGTAGAGAAATCAATTACCAAGATATCCCTCGTGATGTTTTATGGGACATGTGGGATTGTTTTTGATTTTGGTTCTCCAAACGTTTTTACAATGGGAAGAGTTTTAGATGGGAAGTTAAGATCACGCATGACTATTGCCATTTTTGTCACTCACACACATTTCCCCCCTTGTACGATTTATTTCGCTTTGTGGTTACTGCGAGTGGGCTTGTAAAGTACACATGCTTGTGAGTCCATTCCTCACTGTTCCTCAACTCCAGCCAAACAGACTTTACATCCTTATTTCCTGAATCTAAGTAATTCTCTTACCATTGCAGAAATGTCATTAAAACTTCGGTATTCCACACGCCTCTGTATATCATCTTTCAATTTCAATTGATCCTTTACTGTATTGCAGTTGTGCATAAGAAGAGAAAAATAAAATACAGAATGGTGGACATACGCTTCATACACCCGTTATTGAAGCGAAAATGCAGATTTCTGCCTATAAAACGATCGTGGAACCATGTGCCGAACCCTCAGGAAACACAGAATAAGTGCAGTGCCACAGGGCATGTCAGGGACAGCACCAGAAGGACAACAAAAATGCTGCTCTAAGCTCCTATTTTGGATGTATTTCTCAATGAGCAATAGAGTGTGACATGTGTTCCATCAGGAGTTACCTCACACAAGGAAGTAACCAGTGCTGCAGACTGTCATATCATCCGAATTCCAAGCCCTGGAATCAGAGACATTCAATATTCTGTGCATAACTGCAAGGAACAGTTGTCCGAGGCGTTTACAGTCCAGATGAAATTATGAATGCAGCTCTCTTAGTTGTCAGCCTCTTTCTCCTATGTCGTGTTTCGTGCAGTCCCTGCGTGGAATCTCGTCAACTCCGTTTGACCTGCACATGATGGGTATTAGGCCTTGTTTTCTCGTGAGTTGTTGTCTGAGTGAGGCTCTCCGTTTCTGTGCTGTCATAAGTCCGAGTGTTCGGAGGAGTCTGGATATCGTTTTCCAGAATTTGTTTTTAACACAGGGAAGCATGATTTAAAAATTACCTCATAGCAAATCCTCGTTGCGAACTTTGTGTGCCATGCATTTGCGAATGAAGGTGTTTGAATATTGGTTCTTGGCAAAGAATTTGTGTGGGCGTCAGTCCAGCAGTCCCTAGCAGCAATATGTACAGACGGCAGGGGCCACACATTCGACTAGAATAGCACAACAATAATAGGACAGGGCAAGCAAAAGACAGCCAGACAATTCCTGGAAGCAGGGCACTCATCCACGGATTCCATCTGTTGGACCCAATCTGCAATCCCAACAAACGGAAGCAGCGGGAATGAAACCAAATGAATTCGTACCAAAACATGAGTGCAGCGCTCCACAGGAACCCCTGCAGCGCTGAGAATGTCACCCAGAAAGGGAGGAAAAGTCTGCAAACCATCTTCCGAGCGTCACCAATCTTTTCAACAAGAACTCCAGAAGCATCCGAACTTCACATCTTTCTGCTCCAAAACAGTCCGCTTTTCCACAACAGAGAATTGCCCACTCAACTACCGCGTGTAAGATGAGAATTGCATCCCCTACACGACCAAGGGCGGCAGGAAGAGCGAGGGGAAACAGCTGCCACTGTCATTCCACAGCTACAAACGCTCTCTTTTAAAGGTACATTATCGTATGAATGTCGGGGTAGCAGTAGAACATGGGAACTAAACATATTCTGCGCTGTGTATTCATATTCTGGACAATGTGAGTTGTTCACAGTTTTCCCTGAAAGTGAGTGGACGTCGTTATTTCACCGCTGTTGTGAAGCCAGATCCTGCACTGAATCTGCTCCCTCGTTTTTTGTTGTTGTGGCTAAAAGGTGGGCAATCGCAACGTGAAACCTTGTTATATTTCTCTCATTTCCTTCATTACTGTCCTGGTGAGGGAGGCTGGAGATTGGCTCGCTCGATCAGATGGAGGCACCAGCGCATTGTTGACCTAATTTAATCGAGAATATAATTGGTAATATTCACTTTGCATGGTACATTTTTCTGTTTTGTTTAATGTTACTTGAGGACTTTCTGTTACTTGGCAATGCACTAAATCTCCAGAATGTCGGGAAGCTCCTTTTGGAATTGCTTCGGTGTTATTTGTGTGAGCAGTTCTTGACATACACGTCTCGCACTGCCCCACAGACAGAAGTAATGAGTTTGTGTGTCTGAATGACTCTGCCTTTTGAGTTTTGCACCTGGTACACATTAAGAGCTGTCAGTTTTTGGATTCACTGGAGAGTTAAGGGGGTAACACGATTTGTGAGGTTTTGTTTTAGTCAACGAAATTATTTGATGGAGAACTTGAGAATGTATCAAGGAGAATGGTCATTGTCTGTAAATGTCTGGAAAACATTCCTCTCTGTGTCATTTCAAAACATTACGCCTCAACAAAAAAAATAAAATTCAAACACGCTGACTTAGTAACAAACAGCATGCGTTTTTGCAAGTGGTCTCTTCAAACTGTTGTCAGGTACTGGAGTGTCACAGAATTGCCGAGCACGGAAGCAAACCTTCCTATCCAACTTGCATCTGTTGAACAGATGACCGTAACTAATCTAAACATATTTGCCAATATCTGTCCCTTATCTCTCCGAACAATTCCTGTCTGCATACCCATTTAGATGCTTTTGAAGTGTTGTGAGTGCACCAAACTCTGCCACTAAATGTGGCAATTTATTCCACACGCACAAAAATGTCTGTATTAAAAACAAGTGTTGCTCGTATCCCTTTCAAATTGTACTGCTCTCACGTTTTATCTATGCTATCTCACTTTAAACTCATGTGACTTCTGAAAAAGTGTAGATTGACTATGTTCTCTGCTCGTCTACCTCATGATTTTGTAAACTTTTCCAAGGACATCCCTCAGGCCTGAAGCTCCAGGGAAAACTGTCGAAGAATATTCAGCTTCTCAATAATGTCCACAATGTGCAAACCGTTCAAATCGTTGTAATTTTTTTTTTTAATTATGCTAAGGTATTCATAGAAAGTGCCAGGGGAAATTGCCTGAAGTGAAGCGATGCTGAAACACTAGTCTTGACAGATTTGGCGCTCAGTTATTGTCAGGGAGCGTCGCCGAGTGGTTTAATGGAGGTAAAAACAATGAATGCAGATGCTGGAGACCAGATTCAGGATTAGTGGTGCTGAAGAGCGCAGCAGTACAGGCAGCATCCGAGGAGCAGTAAAATCGACGTTTCGGGCGAAACGCTGCAATCCTGATGAAGGGCTTTTGCCTGAAACGTCGATTTTACTGCTCCTCGGATGCTGCCTGAACTGCTGTGCTCTTCCAGCACCACTAATCCAGAGAGATGTAATGTGCTGGGTTTAGGATCCAGTCTCTATTGCGTCGTGGGTTTGAAATCCAATTTTGCAATAGAACCACTGCAGGCTGCTTTTTATGACAGAACTACACAGGTCCTGATATTGCTTTCTGTTTGTGTTTGTTACTCCTCGGGTCTCTCACCCCCTCTGCGATAAACACGGGAACATGAGCAACTGATTCTGAAAATAATGAGAACTACTGCTGTCCACATCCTCTCGAGCACTGTGCGTTTGGATGGGTACAAGCACAATGTTGCTGCCAGTTGCTGTGTCTCAAATGATCAGAGCATTTGGCTGAAATGTTGGTTGTCCTAGCCCAAAAAGAGCACAGAGCCTCAAATATTTCACATCAAGTATTGAGATCGACCATGTACTGACAATACAACCACGAGAACTCATCCATGATTGACCCTGAGTCCGCAATGAGTGAGACAGTCACGTGCAGCAAAATGTGACCCCACTCTCTACAAGCCCCTGCTGCCAACAGAAAGGGGCCACTGCAGTTTCAATCAGCGGCTTCCTGCCCAGCTCTGGACACAGCTCTT
This sequence comes from Chiloscyllium punctatum, assembly GCF_047496795.1. Taxonomy (NCBI): domain Eukaryota; kingdom Metazoa; phylum Chordata; class Chondrichthyes; order Orectolobiformes; family Hemiscylliidae; genus Chiloscyllium; species Chiloscyllium punctatum. The sequence continues at coordinate 10,410,882 of NC_092790.1, forward strand.
GGAAACTCCTTCCTCAGGAATGGCTGTTACCGTGTGAAAGGGTAAAAAATTCCAATTCAACTTGGAAATGTCTTCAGAAGATTGTTCCTGTTTTTCAAACATTTTATAATCAGAATTCCTTTCTCGAATATTAGAACTGGTAAACTTTGTAGGCAGGTAGAACAAAGAAAGTGTTGATTGTGAGGACTCTGTCTCTTCAGCAGATGGGATTCCCTCCACTCTAATTAGAAATGATTTGGTTTCCTGAGGTATTTTCCCGATTGATTTGCAGTCTGCCCGAGTGTCTGGGAATCACTTCGGTGACCTAAGGATCAGGGTCAAAATATGAAAATATTAACAGAGAATCGAAAATCCCGGGGCAAGGCCTAAATGGATTGTAATGGTCTGAAGGAATAAATCTGAGAATTGAAAGACTTGGATAATGTTATTTGCAATGGGGAGGAATGAATGAGATTTTTGAAAATTGCCGTGTCAGCTGAATTAAACTCAGTATGAAATGATAAATTAACCAACACCAATCGTGTCCGGGTACGCTCAGTCAGTAGAGCTTGACACCTTTAATCTCAATGGTGTGGGGTCGAGACCCACGCAAGGCGCTGTTGTTTGTTAATAGGTTTGCCGCTCTCCTTTAATGTTGCAAGAGCGAATTCGCTCGCTGAGACAGGTTTTGTTGACACATTTTTTCCTCCGTTTTGATCATCTCTTGGTTTCTGAGTGAAAACTGTCTCCACTGTACTGCAGGTGCAAGAGACAAGGTTATCAGTTCAGCCGAATATGCTGTAAACGATGTCCCTTCCAAAACGTGAGGTTCCATTCCAAACGTGCCCCAACCAAAATGTCCAGAGACGTCGAATGGCCACATGACAGTGACGGCTGCATGTCAAATGGTGCTGCAATAGAATTAACTGATTGAGAATGCTCTGATGGAAACCGAATGGAACTCTCCCTGAAATTTGCCCAATTCACTCAGTAAATGATGCTGATGTGTACCCATATGTGTTTACGTAATGAACAGCTTATTGTCAGTAACAGGGGTGGGGGTGATGCAGGATAGTGAGGTTTCTGTGTGGGTCAGAAGTGATTTGTTCGAATAGGGAATTCAAACGTCCACAGAGCAGACATAGCTGATTGGTCCAGGATCAGACTTTTCCCTTCTGTTCCAGTACATTGAGAGAAATTGCGGGAAAATCTCAGCAGATCTGGTAGAATCTTGGAATGGAAAACCGAGTTAAGTCTTCAAGACCAGTGACACTTATTACTCCATGTCCATTTCCGTCTACCTATTTTATTGAATATCTCCTGACTCTCAACTTTATACTCAGTGTCTCTTTTATTAATCCGTCTCCAAACATTCTCCCAGTCTGAAAATTTAATAGCAGAACTGTTCCATCTCTCACCTCGCCGAGTTATGAGAGGAGGACTTCGAAATGCACGATTAACTCTGTTTCTACTTCCTTAGATACTGGATGGTCAGGGACCAGAAGGCATCGGAGGACAGTTAGAGCTTTCAGCCCATCTGGTCTGCCCACCATTCGGTCATGACACATATCATTTCCAAACAAATTTTCAGCCTTCTATCTGTGACACTTATCTCTCCTGAATTTAGGATCCAGTCTTTTTCCCAGAGTTAGAATGAAACTGTCCCAACCGTCTCCACATCTGCTGGCAGCTGTTACACCGTATCTGTGTGTGTTCGAGATCAATTTCAGTCCCACACAGCAAACACGTCTGTTCTGAGTAATGCAATCCCCGCTGCGTGACAGATCGATCGTGTCTCTGAGCCCACGGTTTTTCTACGAGGCAGTAGTTAGCTGCTTCACCACCCACGGCAAGGACCGGTGCTTCAAAATGTGGGGACAAAGAACGATAGGCACAAGAATTTGTACAGGTTAGGTCGAAAGGGTTATTGTCAACTTCAGTGGAGTCCCTGCTTCAGAGTCTGGGTTTGAATCGCCGAGGCCTGGATAAAATTCCAAGTCAGGAAATGAAGATTTATTTCTTTTCTTGTGGCTTATCTGAATGAAAACCATTTTCTGCTTCCACAGAGAGCACAGACCCGGTTCTGCCAGAAGGAATCCAGTGATTGATTGCAACCAACTGGAATCATAGAGTCATAGAGATGCACTGCAGGGAAACAGACCCTTCGTTCAAACCTGCCCATGCTGACCGGAAATCCCAACCCAATTTGGTCGCTCTTGCCAGCACAAGGCCCATATCCCTCCAAACCCTTCCTACTCATATACAATTTCAAATGCATCTTAAATGTTGCAATTGTACGATTCTCCACCACATCCTCTGGCAGCCATGTCAGCACATACACGAATAAAGTGTCACTGCAAATCCCCTCTCAGGATCTCGCCTTTCTGAGCTGAAACTATCTCGCTGTTCATTCAATGTCGCTGTGTCTAATTCTTGGAACTCCCTCCCTATCGACATCATGGCTGTATCACTGTGTTGAGCACTTCGAGGACGAAGTAAAGTAGCTTACCATCTCAATCTCTTGAGTAATTATGGTTGGGCAGTGAAGCCTATCCCAAAGAGTGATGTGCATTCTCCAGAATTTCGTTTGAAAAAACTGCACTTTCCAAGTGGACATCCGAAAGTGGTCCAGAACAAAAGTAAAGTTTCAAAAGGAAAGTAGGATAAACTGAAAGTCAATGATGACTGAGATGAATGAGGCAGAAAGTGAGTGAGGAGCTGTTGGTACAAGGATCAATGTCAGTGCTAATGGTTTAGCCCTTACTGCCCGCTGTTAACACCAACTCACCCACCACTCCTGGTAAATTAACCACAATTACCCTGGTCTCTTGGTATGAGTTTCCCTCTGTGCATATTCAGGCGGTAAATCGTCCCCAAGAGGATGAACACATACTGCTTATCCTGTCAGGTTAAAGAGGTGAAGGCATCAGTTTGAAATCAAAGCAAGAAGAGATTGCCTCCTCCTGTACATTTTCAGTGGACAGTCACCAGTTGTGAACTTCTTTCCTGCACAAGCGGTCGTTAATATAAATTCTCATCGAGCAGCTTTATTACAGAAAGGTAGTCCGATTAACTGTGATCAAATACTTCATTAAATGCCCTTATTGATTTGAAGAACCGTGTCTGTGGTTTCGTCAGTTAAAGCATATGGTAATAAACAGACGTTAATGGTGTCAAATGCTGTCAAATGTTCTGTACATTGAAAGTTCATTGTTTAAACTTCTTGTAAAAGCTGTATTGTTTATCCAACATCGCGAAAGTGACGGCTCAGCATGCTTTTTGTGTTTGAGCTCAGACCGTTATTATTTCGTGCTACCAAGCCCTACCTCCTGATGTGGACCCATTAGTCTATGTTCTACCCTGATAATTCAATGCAGAGTTCTTTTTACTCTGTTCCACAAGGATTTGCCTATCTCTTCTACTATTATTGTCCATCCGTCTTTTCAAGTTTTTTGGGAATAATGAAGAGACGCAGGAGACACTGCAGACTTGCAGGACAATGTTGTAGTAATAACGCATCCAATGAGATAATGGCTCTCATTGTCTGCTGTCACCATTCATTGATTTTCGGCAAACGGCAATGGCATCATAGAAATCCTATAATTGGAGTCAAACTGGTTTTTTTTCTGGTCTATTATGAATACTATTTAGAATTGTAAAAGCTCATAACGTTTTGAGTGAACAAATGTCACCTGATCTTAGACCTAAGTAACACAGACATTACTTGGAGACCGTGAGCCCAGTTCTACACACTCTGGCCGGGGGTGGGGGCGGAGAAAGGCACGGAACAGCCTCCGATTTTAACACTTTTCCAAGAGTAGAAATGAAAAGTGAGGGTTATTGACAGACAGAGAGTGGGAGAATGTAGAAGAGAGTGAGATTGTATAGAGAGACAAAGGGACACAAACAGAAATTCTCCATTCACCATGGCTGCTCATCGACATAAAGGAGAAGAAAAAGGTAATGAAGGCCAGCCTTTCACCACCTCAGGGTAACAGCAAAAGCATTACAGCCGATAAAGGAATTTTGCATTTTTACAGATGACGTCTGTCAGCTAATGAGATATTCTGGTAAGTATGCTGTTTCGCGAAGTGAAATTGACAATTACCCAGGCAATAAAACAATAAAAATCATAAGTAGCCTGAATCTGTGATACGAAACAATAAATCTCTTTGTCTCCACAGATGCTGTCAGGCCTGCAGAGTTTCTCTGTCAATTCCTGTTGTTGTTTCAGATTTCCAGGATTCACACTTCTTTGTTTTATGCTCGGCTGAATCCTGTTTGTGACAATACTGGATTAATTGCCAGTTCCATACAAATTCCCTGCGTTGGGAAGGTTGTCAACAACATAAACGGTCAGAGGAAATCCCCCATTGCTACAGCAGTGAGACCACTGAGTCCTTAACAGTAAACTTCCACGGAAAGTGAAATATGGTGCTGTATGTTTTCTCAATGAATCCACTTTTACTTTTTTCATTTGTGATCATTTTAGCTGCACATTCAGTTTATTTCTTTCATCCATTTCTGTCAGTTTGGAAAAGGCCTTTCCGCCCATCTGCAGTGCGGGTCATTGAACATTCATCTTTTCGAGTCCAGGAGCTACTATTTCTTGGAGGACCTTCTGCACTGCATCTCGGGTGGGGTGGGTGCGAGGCTGTACCACTATATTCAACTGTCTATAGATACCGGAGAAGGGTCTATCTATTCCACACCACCAGGTTTCCTCATCACTCTTCTGAATCTTGGTTATTATTACCCTTGCCATGGCACCTCCTTCTTTGATAACAGGAAACCGATATCCCGTGTCAGGTGTACCTGTAGCCGTGATGGATACTACTCAGTGCCAGTAACTGGGTACACAAGGATCTCCGCGTAAATATTTATTGCCTTATTTATAGTCGTCCTGGTTACCAAACGGGCATGGGTGGCATGTAAAGGTCAACTTAACATCCTTGGTTAAGATTGCCGTCTGCTGTTGTATCCCAGACATCCCTGCCTTCACGACTCGTCCTGCCATGCAGCCCCATATTACTATGAGTCTTCTAATCATTACTTACACTTTTTTGGATCCGGTGTTGTCCGATGTCTTCTCAAGATCAGCTACACGTTTGCAACGGCTGGCGTGTATCAACGTGGCTATTTTGGCGATCTTAACAGCTGTCTGTGTTGTAGGGAGCTCTTGGAACGGTCCCAGCCAGCTCTTTGCCTTCATGCTTTTGCTCCTGAAGTCTTTCACCAATATCCAGTCTTCAGGTTCTAGATTGTGCATCTTCCCTTCTGCTGATTGGGGTCGTGCTGCCTTTCTTTTGATTCTGTATTTGAGACAGAAGTGTGGAGAGTTTTATACCGTAACATAATATCTCGTCCTCACAGTGGTCTGTTATCTGTTTTACAATCGGTCTTGGCCAATTCCTGTATTGGGCCACCTTGCAAACAACATCTCAAACGTCCTAATATGTACTCTTCCTCTCCATCATATACATTAGCACAATTGGAAATGCCTTTGTCCATGTCACCTCGAGTTCCTCACAACATTTTGCCAATGTATTTTTAAGGATAGTGTTCTCTCTTTCCACTGCCCCACCGCTCGCTGGGTGGTAGGCACAATGTTGCCTCACCTTTATTCCCAAGTAATCACTGATCTGCTGTAGGGCAATATTTATAAATGGCTTTCCATTGTCGCTGCTTAGCCTTTCAGGGATGCCCCATCTCGGAATTATTTCAGTTAGCAATGCCTTGGCTACTGCTCTGGCATCCTGTTTAGACGTGGGAGCACTTCCACCCCTTGGGAAAACATCAACTATTACCAGACATTGCTTTTCCCTTCGCTGGGTGTTAGTTCAATAAAATCCATCTGTAAATGTTCAAAGGGTCTTTGGGATTGGGAGTGTTCGGCCTGATGCATTTGTATTCCCCTCCCCACAATATTAGTGGCACAGATAACACATTATTCACATTATTTTAATGAGTAATGAGTAAATCCCTTTCTGTACCAGCGTGCTGAAATATTGTCGTACATCCCTACTTTTGACACATGGTCTTGAGAAATTGAATCATAATTTTTCCTGTGGGCTTCACATGTACATACAGTGATTGATTTAGGCAATCGGACTGCTTTCAGGAGGTCAGAGATCAGGCCATGGTATGTGATTTGCTTTCCAGTGGAGGTCAAGAAGCCCTTGTGTTTCCACAGGGATCCAAAATTATGTACAACCCCGAATGCATATCGGCTGTCGATGTAAATATTCACTGTTCTTCCTTCGGCCAATTTACAATCCTCAATCAAGGAAATCAGCTCTGCTGCTTGCGCTGACAGATGAGAAAGAACTGATCCCGCTTTGACTACCTCGTGGGTAGTTGCTACAACATACCAGACACTGGCCTATCTCTTTGCTTCTGAATGCTGACCTATCCACAATCTGAATGCTGACCTATCCAGATTCTAAATTGGTGAATCCTACACGTCTGGTCTCGGGCATCAAATGTCAATAGTTACAATGACACAATCATGTGGGTCTCCATCTCCTTCTGTGGGGACAAGACAAGCAGCATTAAGGACGTTACATCGCTTTATTGTCATGTTAGGCTTCTCCAATAGCATAGCATTGTATGTGTGCCAACGTGCAGCCGACATGTGTGCTGTGTTTTGATTAGAAAGCAGTAAGGATACTGCATGTGGGACCAGTCAGTTTAATTCAACAAAGCCGACTATGTCCCTGGAATCTACAACAGCCATTTCAAATGCAGGCAGGACACGGAGGTATTTATGCAATCCTGCCGTTACGGGATCTAAGTTGAGGTGAAAAATAAGCTACTGGCCTCAATTTCCCACACATAATTCTGCATCAGCACAAATGTCATGCAGGCACGCTTCTCATCCGCTGTTTGTACAAAAGGCTTGTTTGGATTTGGAATCCCAGTGTTGGTGTAGTTTGGAGTGCCATTTCAATTCAACAAAGGCACTCTCGGCCTCAGGGGTCACTGCAACGGACTCTAGCTCTGCAAACCTGAACCATGAACTATGTCACTTTTAGGCGCCTAAAGGTTTGCGTAATGCAGGTTAAACATTCTAAGTAGGATCGCATGACCAAAAAGGATAACAAATGTTTCTTCATGTGAGGCTTTGAATTTTGCTGGTTTGCTTGAACTCTGTCTTGACCAATGGCCTTTCCTTGTTCAGATATTAAGTGACCTAAGAACTTCAACTGTTGTTCCACAAGTTGTAGTTTAGCGAGACTAGATGGCAGAGCATCGCAAGCCTTCCTTTCTCACATTGTTTCTCTGTTGATGCTGCGATTAAGCATTCGTTTACATACTGCAGAAGCGCTGACCCCACCCCCGGTTAAAACAAGAGTCTCCATACTGCTGTGTAGAGCCTCCTTAATTATGGTGAGGACTCACAGTAATCTTGAACATGTCACGTGAAAGTGTACTATTTGCCTTTGAATGGAAAGGTGAACTAGAATTGACTGTCAGCGTGTAACAGTACACAAAACAAGGCATTTGCTAAATCCACAATAGAGAGCCATTTACATCCGGTGGAATTTGAGCCAAAATAATATAGGGGTTTGGAACATTTGGGGTGTGAGGAACAACAGCGTTCTTGATAACCTGCAGATCATGAACAAACCTCCATTCCGCCGATTCACCTGGAATGTTTGCCTTTATGAACGAAAAAAAAATGGGGATTATCACGGGGGGTTATCACTCCAGCCTATAAGAGAGATTCAAAGACTGGAGTAATTCCTTGTACAGCCTCGGGTTTTAACGGCTCTTTTGCTTTGCAAGGACGATACTCAGACTTCGGGGTTATTCTTAAGGATTCGTATGAGCCCCACATCGTGTTTGCCTTTTGTCCTGAAATCAGTTGGGACCCTTCTTAATCTTGGGTCCGAGACATCTACCATAGGTAAACGCCAGACGACACCCCTGCCGGGGATTACCTGGACTGCCCTGTCTGCCTGAGTTAGCCAATTTAGTTTCTTCCGATACGTCCTTATAACTGCATTGAAGCAGATACCCACACCGACCCTGAAGATACAATCTTTCGTTTTTTGTGCCTATCGTACCCATGGTCCCAAATTCTGACACCTGTCACTGGATGCCTTCGCCAATGATCCGTGAGGAAAAGAGCCTTCCACATCAAAAAAACAGGGTCTACTTACTGTCACAGATACTTAAAAAAGTTTAAAGTGACAGCACATCTGTGATCATTCCAATAAAATTCGCACAATAACAACTGATCTGGTTTAACCAATCTCCTGAACCAATCCTTCTCTTATGATTTGTCAGGACCATCACGGCGTATGTTTGCTGTGCAGTGCAGCATATCTCCAGCAAGAAAATCCGTGTTAATGGGATTAACATGGCTACTTGCTTCCTGGGTGAGTGAATCGCTCATGGAACCTATCGCTTTCTGACATGCATCAGGGGTCGTGATTCGTATTTTCCAGCCTGCATTGTTAAATCTTTTTTTTTGTATTACCTGCAAGCCCGTCGGGGTACTGCGCAAATCGGACCCCAGTCTCACTATGAGATCCCGAGACATCAGATTTAAAGTACAGAATTCCGATAACAGAAATGAGAATTTGAATGTTTCCCCATTACTGGTTTTGCACAACAGGGGTGCGGTAAATCTCGTGTCACGAGTCCTGATGCGCCCATTAATTCAGGAAGCTTCTGTTCATCTTTATTTCGTCGACTCTCTGAACTGCCTTGATTAATGAAGTGAATATGTTGCCCTTGTATCTTCCAAAAAAGTAAGAGTTGCACCTTCCACATATAACATAGCTGTAAGCATTGACTTATATGCATCATCGTTGTACTGAAAATATAGTTCACGCTTCGCAAACTCAGTGCTTAGTACAGAGGTGGGACATGTTTCAGTGCCCATAAGGTTAGTTGTAGAGATGAGCATAAGAGAGTATTCGTTGCCAAGCCTAAAGCAAAGAGGCTTACCTGTAACTTTGGGGCTGCCCACCTCCACCTCAGCCTTCCTCCATTAGTCACCCTGCTGCCCAGCCTCCAGGGCCGATTGAGGCTGCCTGGGCGTGCACTGCCTCACTCAGTGGTCCAATGCTCTGCAAACAAAGCACCTGCCAGATTTACCTCTGCCAGCCCTTCTTTTCACGCAGCACCTCCTTCCAGCGGCTGGGCGACGATCTGCATCATAGTTAGCTGAGCTTTAAGTGTTTGCTTTTCCATCTTTAATTTCCGTTTTTCCTTCTCTTGGGCCAAAAAGTTTTCAGCATGTAGCGCGTGGAGTTCCATCAAATTCAGGTTTTCCGTGTCCCAGGTAATACATTGGCAAGACGCCTCATGTAATGGGCGCCTGATAGCTTTGACATATTTCCGTTAAAATACAATTCGCTTCTTCTTATCAACACTTCAAGGTCAGTGGCCTGAAACATTCGAGTTCCTTTCCAGATATGGAGTTGTTTTTTTCTAATTCCTTGGCTGTTGATATGGTAGTTTGCTGGGCTTGTAAGTCGGTTTAAATATACATAGATTTTCTTTCTGTCTGCAACACTTGCCCTCTGCAAAGTCAAGCCCTTACTTGTTTTGTTTCCCTGTGCTTTTATTGGTTTCAAAAGAAATGTTAATTTGCCATTGCAATGGACATCACATTATTTTCACAGGTCGGTGCAACATCGAGGGCCGAAGTGCCTGTACTCCACTGTAACGTTCTATGTTGTAAGATACATTTCCTGCTTGTTTCCGATGTCTCTCCTCACTGTGGAAACTTCCAGACACATCTTCCAGTAATTTGTTTGCACTTCATTCATTCCAGAAAACTGTAGTTCCTGCTGAGAATGTGATCTCTCTACAATGGAGAGAGGAAAACAGAGTCGGTGACAAAGCTGAGATCACTTATGTTCTGTCCAGAATCAACAAAAATTACCCCAGTCTTCCAGTGTCCTGCCACTTTAAGATTGCATTGTGTATCCAAGCCATCATACCAGTCTCTGGTCTGCTGCAGTTCTTCTTGAAGGCACAGCGCAAGCTGGGAGATCGGGAAACTCATTTTCTACTGAAAGAACATGCAGATTTCAGGACCCAACATCGAGTTCAATCATGTTGGATCCTGTCCGCCCTCTTCCACATTTTTCACCAACACGTACATCCCATCAGTTCCGAACACGAATCATTGGAATCGAAGCGTTCACTGTCCTTTCTTATCATATATGGACAAGAGCTGTTGATTTTGTTCAGACATTTTGGCACTTCTTCAAAGTGCATTTCTTTTTCCGTTGTAATCGCAAGACTGCAGGAACCGTCTGATTGCAGGAGGAGAAGTTCACAGGAGATGAAAATAATGCCAAGGGCTGGACCATTCCCATTGTGAAGGAAGATGAGCTAAGCTGGGTTGTGTAACTAAGCACAGAGAAGGCTGAGTGAGAAACTGATTAACATGCACATATTATGAAGAGGATAGATATGTATGACAGGAATAAGGCTTTTCGGGAAGGAATAATAAACAGTGACATAGATGAAAAGCAGGAGAAAAGCGGTTTAGAGGAGATTTAGGAAGAACGCTTTCACCCATACAGTGTTGTTCATCTGGAATTTCTTATTTGATCATGTGGTAATGCTAAGTGTTATGAGGACATTTCAGCAGTATGTAGCCGAACACTTAAAGATCCAGAGCACTCGTGGATAAGGACCAGATACTGGAAATTGTGACGAGGTCAGACAGACGTGAGATGGGTGTCCCGAATGAAATCGTTCTAAGGCAAACTTTTGTGGTGAAAACTGGGTGAGGCCGCGACTCTGTGGTGCAATGGAAAGCGCGTTGAATTTCTAAGCCTTTCTTAAGACTGCCTTTCAAAAGTTGTGGATGGAAATCTCATCAGAGTCGAGTTTTAGTTTATGGTTTGAAAGGTGTTCAGACCAGACTCGGCTGATCATCTGCAAAACCTATAACATTCATGCAGAAACCCAACTGTCTCGAAATGCAACATTTTCCTCACAGCGATGATTAACTTCGATGTCTATTTTTTGTAGAGATCGATAAATATGTGTTAACCACTTGGCAACACGATGATATGGATACGCTGGAAAAAGACATAAAAGTGCTGTGTGAGCTATGATGGTACAGAATGGCGTGACGGGGCAGGAGCGGTGTTAAGAATGGCCTACTTCTGCTCCTTTCTGCTTGATTCTTTTCTGGCCCAGGTTTTTAAACAATCACAATGAGAACAATGTGAATCTACACCAATTAATATTTTCTGTCTCACCTCCACTTCGCTACCCTCCAAGCTGGAATAGATAGCTCCTGTTTCAGCTTTAGGTCAGACAGTAGAGGATTCTCACAAGTTCTCTGTCAGGCTGAACATCCCTTCATATAGGTTTCCAAGTGGACACATGGAGCAAGTGATTACATGGATGCCGGGGATTGAGGGACAGATTTCCCTCTTGCTGGGCTAGAATTCTGGCCAAGATAATGAACGTGACTTTCTGACATTTTGAAACTTACTCTGGATTCTTGCGACTTTACTAATTAAGCTAAAATTCAATTTGCCCTTGCATAACATGATTAATTTTTCACTATTTATAAAAAACCATGCCACGTGCCCTTGGATGTAGTAATACAGAAGATTGTTGACGTTGTGTACAGTGTGGGTCATTGTGCCGTATGAACATTCCAATGGATGCTGGTGAAGTACCAGTGAATCGAATTCTCTGACGAATTGATACCGATAGAAGGAAAATCCCAGCACAGTAGCGACATAACATTGCCTGTGATCAACGCAGGAAGCCACGGTAAACGAACACAGAATTCAATTATGCCTATTTTCACCACATTTTACTATTCATTTTCCTGAACCTGATGCTCCATAATCGATGATCCATTATCGGTATAACCTCCTCTGCGCTGTGTTTCATTTCAGATCTTCAGCAAAAAAGGAGTAATTGGTTTGAGGGGCCGAGTGGTAAGATCAGTAGCCATTGGTCATCAGTACACGGCAGCTCCAGTAGTGCAATTCGTCAGTTTGATGTAATTGCACGACAGACTGGAAGTGCGTAAGGTGCCAAAGTTGCACATTCGGTTCTCGCCAGGTGTTGGTTTCACTGATAGTGACCAAAGATGATTGCAACTTCAAGCTGAAGAACAGTTCAAACACCAAATATTACACTGCAATAAAGTTCATTTTGCCCCTAACGTTGCATCGACCTGTGCTACCAATCTGACTAGTATTTTACCATCATAATCCGCAAGTTTATACAATGACCATTTCATTGCCCTGAAAGTTGTTCAGTCGACGAGTGTTGAAGGCAAGGCTATGATAGTATAAACGCGGGCAACTATTCCCTTGAGCAGGAGCACACTCAACCTAGGAATTTCCTGCGCCTCTATACCATCACAGAAGGACAGGATGCTCACCTATTGCATCACTGGAGCCAGAGAGTAACTCCACGCACACATTTCCATCCCCATTTCCGGTTGGGTATGGGCGGCTGTGCCAATGTTAAGCTAAAATGCTATTGAAGCATACATTTCAACAGTATCCTGTACTGTCCCCCGAGTCTTTGATGTTTTATCGAAATCGATCAATCTCATACACATGCAGGCCAGACCAAGTAAGGATAGCAAATTCCATCCGAAATGACATCAGTGGAACATATTTTTTTTTCAACAATTGTCAATGGATATATAATAGTCATTAGATTCTTCCTTGCCGTACCTGAGCCGGTCCAAATCAACTAACTAAACATGTCGCCCAATTTCTAAGCATCCGTATCCCTCTGCTTCTCACTTACTCATGTATCTGAAGGCGCATTGTTAAATAATCTACCATGCCTGCCTCTGCTACCTCTGCTGGCAACGCATTCCAGCACCTACCACCCTCTGTGTTAAGTACTTTCCATGTCTATCTCCCTTAAAAGTTTCACCTCTCTCATTGAATGCATGACCTCTCATTATTGAATCCCGCATCTTGGGAAAAAGCTTATCTCTATCCACCCTGTCTGTGCCCTTCATGATATTGTAGACCTCAATCAGGTCTCCTCAATCTCGTTTTTTCTTAATGAAAGCAGAAGTAATCTATTCAACCTCTCTTCAGAGCTTGCATCTTCCATACCAGGCAACATCTGCGTAAACCTTCTCCGCATTCTCTCCTAAACGTCCACATAATTTTGGTAGTTTGGCGACAGGAACTGTACAGAGTATTCTAAACGCGGCCGAAACAAACTCTTGTACAATTTTAGCAGGACTTGCCTGCTCTTATACTCAATGCCTTATCCGGTGAAGGCAAGCATACCATATGCCTTCTTGACCACTCTATCCACCTGTGCAGTCACCTTCAGGGTACAAAGGACCTGAATTCCCAGATCTCTATTCATATCAAGTTTACCCGAGGCTCTTCCATTTACTGTATACTTGGCTCTGGAATTAGACTTCCCCAAATCATCACCTCACATTTGCTTGGATGGAAAACCATTTGCCACTTCTCTGCTCAACTCTTCTGTCTATCTATATTTCCCTTCATTCTTTGACAGTCCTCTATGTTTTCTGGCTACTCCACCAATCTTTGTGTCATCTGCAAATGTAGTGGTGAGATACTGGGCTAGCAACACTTGGAGATTGGAACATGGCAGTTGTTCATCCCATGCTGCAAGGAACCATGTTTGGATGCTTTTTCCCAGTGAAGTACCACTGTTTCCTGATGTAGATCAATACTTCAAACTTTTTCATTCGGAGTCATGATTTAGAAGTTTACTGATGATACATAGTCGTGCAGTTGACTATGATGAATAATGTCATGGACCACAGGGATGTATCCATCAGGTGGAAAGGCAAAATGGTGAATACAATTGAATCCAGACCAATGAGTGGTAGTGAATTTGGGGAGTTGTAACAATAACAGTGAGGATTCTGAGTGGTGTACAGGAACAAAGAGATCTTGGAATGGGCATTCACAGGTCCCTGAAGACAGGGACGGGGAGATAAGTTTTTCGGGATGTTTTTGGATATTTTCTATTGTTGATGACAGACTGTGGATGATATTCGATCTTTAGTAACCGCCAGTTTAGGAAACAACCAAAGGAAGGAGCACAAGTCTGGTCCATGCAATAATCTACATTTTTAAAAATTAAAAGATGAAAGATAGAGGGCTGAAGTATAAATCTTTGCCAATCAAACTACTTCACCACCCAATGAATTTACCACTGATTCCTCTCCAAGTCATGCTGGCATGAGCCTTGGACGTTAATTTGCAAATGGTGAGGTTCAGTGCATCTTCAACCTTGTCCTTATGGTCGGTACATTTTTTGAGCTTTGGAGGTTCTGTCAACAAAGCCTGGATGACATACTCCAGTGAATCTTCTCTGTGGTGCACTCTGCGGCAATTGTGCCTTAGCAGTTAAGGGAATAAATGTTCAGATGTTGTGCAATATACAGTTAAGTGACTGCATTGTCGTGGATGGTGTCCAGTTCCTTCAGTGGTATTGAAGCTGCACCCACCTCGGCAAATGGAGAGAGTTCTGTTAAACATCTAATTTGTGTGTTGCGGACAATGTAGGGTTCACGAAGACAAGAGTTGAGTTAATAATCAAACAAAGTTGAACCACGGACACGTTTTTGTCTTCAACTTCTTTATATGGGCGCTCAGGTTCCATTTTTCCCCAAATACTAGCTCCCAGGACAATTCCACGGAGAAATTCAGTTGCATTGAAGCCATTAAATGTCAATCGAATATGATTAGATTCTCATTTGTCAGAGTTATCTTCGCTGTATTTGGTCCTTCTGTGGGTCATTCCGATTCTAATTGCTTTCTGATTTCAAGTTTCCATTCCCGTCTGCGCCTGAAATTTCAACTCGTTTCCTCGCCGAAATTTCTGCACATGTCTTAATAATATGTAAGGATGCTGTAAGGGACAGCGCAGACTTACTAACATGTTGTTAACTCTGAATACAGTAGAACTTCGTGAAATGATTGGTTAGGCTGGGATTATTCTCCTTCAAACAAAGGAGGGGGGGGGGAACTTTATAATCACAGAATGACAATTAAAAATGTTCAATATTCGTGGGATCTTGACAGGGTAGATACGGGCAGGTGGCTTGCCCTGTGCTTTGAGGAGAGAACCAGAGGATATAATCTCAGAATTCGATATTGCCCATTTAATTCAGAAATGAGGAGTAATTTCTTTGCTCAGGGGTCAAAGAATCTGTGGCATTTTCCAAGTAACCGCTGTTGAGACCTTGAGGTTGGGTATTTTCAAACTGTGCCAGATAGTTAATCAGAAAAAAGATTAAACTTTGTCGAGCTAAGTGAGCAGAAAGGAATTCAAGATTATCAGATCAACTATGTTAAAAATCACACAACAACTAGGTTATAGTCCAAAAGGTTTAATTGGAAGCACATTAGCTTTTGGAGCTACTCTCCTTCATTAGGAGATAGTCACAACCTGGTGTTGTGTGATTTTTAACTTAGTCCAAAACCGGCATCTCCAAATCAGATCATCCATGAGTTCATTGAATCGTTGAGCAGACTCCTTGGGCTGAATAGCATACTTCCACTTGGTTTAACATTTCGTCTAACGCCTTATTTTATTCATAAGTTCAGAAATGTGAGGGGATGGGATGAAGTGTCAGGAAAGGTTTATTAAACAGATCAGAAAGGTCAGGAACAAAGCTCATAAGCAAAGGAAAAAAGAAATGTGCTGTGACCTGGGGGCAACAAATGACACTGGGCCCCAGCATAGGTGGCTGTGGACAGAAGCTGTGATTGCTGAATGAAGTTGCTAGATCTTATCGAGTAGGCACGCTCACAGTCAGTGACCACGTTGGATGATGCATGATCCACACACAGCAGAAATTGGTGAAAGAATGAAATGTTTGTTTCAGTGGAGAAGTTTTCTGCGGTTGCAATTCCGAGTGACTGTTTGAAATACTGATCAGATCTTTGTGTGAAGTGTTAGGTTAAAATACTCATGAACAACCCCACTGGATAAACCTGTGCTCCCGATCTCTCGTTATTTTTTTCTCTTTCTTTCGATGTAAATTCATAGAAAGACAAGATGGAATGTAGGGCGGAAAGAAAAATGCTTTCCTTCTCATTTCACCAATTTCATCTACAATCGAATGACAGCTCTCACTCTTCATTATGACTTTAATGTGGTGTCGATTATTCCTGAATCTCCCGTGCAGTGAAGGGCAAGAACAAGTTTCTCGATCCAGTGTATACCAGAGGTGTGAGGTGCAAAGAAAAACTGCTAGAGCAGCGTGTAAAGTTAGTAACCAGAGTGTGACTCGAACCCGTGAATGTGGAGTACAGCAGTGTAATATCCCACCACCATAATCTCTCGGTCTCCTCTGCACATTTTGTAGAGGGGTGACATGTGACCTCAGCAGGTTACATGTGGTGAAAGTCATGAATGAGTAAGTTCCAGAGCGGAATCGAATCCACACCATTGTGTTTCTGCTTTCACTAGAATTATAATAACAGCAAATTCCAATAAATAACCAAGCTGGTCAGAATGAATAGCTGTCATTAATACATTCTGAGTCAGAACTGAGTCAGAATGAAACAGGACAAGAATTTTCCGTCATATTTACACCTAATCTTGGCACATAAATTTCTTCAGTCACTTTTTCTATCACGTGAAGAAGCAGCCATGGTGACTGAAATAAAGGCAATGTTGTTGCTCAATGGCCTTTCTCATATGGCTGAACCTGAATTGGATTAAATCGCAATAAAATGCTGATTTGTTCGGTTCATTTTAATTTTGCTGAAACCTCACAATGTTCATTGTAATAATCAGAAGTCAATTAGTTATATCTCATTGGAACGATTACTGTTGTATTCAAATTTGCTCAGCAAATATATTTCAGCTAAAAGAAAATACTGCTTAGAAAAACAGAGAGTTAAAATGCAAAAGAAAACCCACCAGTTTTGTTGCCCGTTTCTTTGGCAGATTCACTGAGTATTAAATGGATCAAACATCATGGTGTTTGTTCTCACATCCTTAATGCATGTGATGAAAGCAGTAAGTCGATCTCCAAGCAACTGGTCACTTCCTATTCATTATGTAATATCTTCCCTTCACAATAAATAAATATCCACTGAGTTCCATTTACAATGCTTCAGGTGAACATTATGCCAAATCTTTCGAAATGCAGAGTTTTGGAATCGAATCTTATTCAGCTGCGCACATTAAAGAAAATTCTTTACATTTAAAGACAACCAACTTAAACATTGTTTCCCCGCAACTTCTGACCGACTACACCCCAACCCCACACCTTTACCTTTCCACACGCTGTCTCTCTCCTTGTGAAATTTATTCCTTGTATGTCACCAAATGTGCCTTTCCAAATATTTTGAAAAACAGATTCTCGGAGTGACAGCGATTCTGTTCTCATCATTTCTTTGTCCTTCAAAGGTTTTTATCAAAGGATTTGAATGCCTGACATCTAGATGTTTACTTACTTGAAAGAGGGAATTTTCCACCTATTTACTCTGTCCAAACATTTCATAACCTGAAAAAACCCCATTAAGTGTTCCTTGGTTCAGGGATAACTCTTCTCAATTTTCCAAGAGCACAAGTGAATAAAATCTCATCCTCAGTACAGCTCCATCAGCATCTTCTCTAATGGCTTTACACCCCAGTAAACACCGTCATTATCAATTCATAGAATCACAGAATCCTACAGTGCAGAAAGAGCATTTCAGTCAATCGAGCCAGTGTCGACTCTCTGAAGAGCATCTCACCCAGACCTTGCTCCCCTCCCTATTTCCTTATATTTCACCTGAAGAAGGGGAATCCCTTCCCCTAATGATTTCAAATAAACCTGTTGGAGTATAACCTGATGTCCTGTGACTTCTGACCTTATCCCTGCGTTACCCATGGCTAATTCACCTAACTTACTTAATTCACTCACTGGACACGAGAGGGCAATTTAACTTTGCCAATCAACCTAACCCTCCCTCTGAACAGCAGTGCGAATTACTGAGACAATGTTCCATCATACTGGGCAAATGCTGTATCATTTTTTAATGGTTTTATACCCTGGTAAAACTGATCAAAACAAAGGAACACAAATTCAATGTATCGAAACGCTACTCTGTCCTTTACAATTTCATTCGTGCTGCGGGAAATGTTTCTGCACTCATATTTGAATGCGTTTATGTTGTTTTTTCCTCAGCTTCCTGCTTCCAGTAAACACTTCAATCCGGAACAAGTCTGTCAAATGCTTTTCATTCCAACACAGTCACAAGGTGAAGTTTGCAGAAGTCACGTGTTTGGCCGTTCACTGACACTCTGCCTCCCTGAGAGCTGCAGTCCTTCCCCACCTTTATTCAGGCAGCACTGTCCCTACTGTGACATGCCCCATCGAGAATGGAAAGACAAGTATCAATACCCGCACTTGGGAATGGAGCGACAGTTTTAAAACGTTTACACTGTCCCCAGCGGAAAATTGAGCCCTGTGACAGGCGGGGACACTAACCATTATACGACCGAGGACAAGAGTGTCAAAGGAGGCCCTTCAACCAATTGTGGCCACACTTGTCAAAAACAACTGCCTAATGAACTGAATCCCATTTCACAATGCTTACCCCACAGCCTTATATGTATTGGCATCAAAAGTTCACATCTGAATATATATTCAGGTTATAAGGGGTTCTGCTGCTCTGAAAAATGCAGACAGTGTATTCCAAATTCCAACCACCGATTGGCTGATAACGTTTTTTCGCACATCTTCTCAAACTTTTCTGTCTTTCTCCTTCAGTCTCTGGCCCCTGTTGATCGATCCCTCCATCAATGGGAAACTCGTTCAGTCAACCCTGTCCATACTCTAACTCAATCATGTCTTGTCTACATCTCCTTTACACTGCGACAAACACTCCACTCTGTCCTGTCTTTCTTCACAACTGAAACTCTTCAGCCCAAACTGTATCCCGGTAAATATCTCCTGCAATTTTCTCAGTGTGATCACATCCCTACTATAATGTGACTTGCAAAACTGCACAACGACACTCTTGTGTGAGCCTAATGAGCATTTGTTTTAAAATTTCTGGATTAGTGTGAGGGCGATTCTGGCTAAGCAGAATTTATTACCCATTCCGAATTGCCCAGAGGGCAGTTGAGACTCAAGCATATTGCTATGAGTCTGAAGTCATATGCAGCCCAGACCAAGTAAGGATAGCAAATTCCATCCCGAAATGACATCAGTGAAACAGAGACTTTTTCAACAATTGTCGATGGATGTATAATAGTCATTAGATTCTTTCTCTCAGATTTTTTTTGAATCCAAATTTGACAATCATGACATCGTGGGATTCAATCCCGAGTACCCAGACTATTACCTCGGTCTCTGGATTATCAGTCCTCTGAAAGTATCACAAGACCAACGCAGAAAGCCATAAAAGCTGATCTTTAACAATATCATGTCTTTTCACCAGAACTGCCCTGGGTATTTTTCATGAGCCTGACGCTCCAATTGTCTCTGACCGATGTCAGTAAAAGCTGCTACATGGGGATTGAATTCACAACCACGGTATCCAAATGGATCGATTTGTTTGAAGATCCCGATGGTGGGATTGAGGCACGTTCACCCAACAACAGTGACCGCAGCAGCAGCACAGACAGAACAGTATGAATGTGAAAGAGAGTGATAGGTTGTGCATTGCCTCAGAGAAATGGGGGGAGGGACGGAAAGGAGGTTTAATGATCGTGGGTAGAAGGGAAATCTCCGACAACGGGTGTGTTTGAATCCTGATACATGAAACGCAGAGATGTAAGAGAGCGGAATTTGAAGGTAAAACAATTAATTTCTGAGCAGGTGTCACAAAAAGGACAATGGAGAGAACACTTAGTGCCGTGAT
This sequence comes from Chiloscyllium punctatum, assembly GCF_047496795.1. NCBI lineage: Eukaryota > Metazoa > Chordata > Chondrichthyes > Orectolobiformes > Hemiscylliidae > Chiloscyllium > Chiloscyllium punctatum. The sequence goes on from NC_092790.1 coordinate 10,430,687, forward strand.
TTGGTTTCAAATCGAGGTTGCTGTGGTCACAATGCAAAATACGGACAACCACGATCACAGTAACCACAGAACAGGATGCTTCTGTATAGAGGAGCACGAAATTCCTCGGTTGAATGTGTTCCTGCTCAAGGGAATGGTTTTCCCCGTTTATACTGTCATAGTCATTTCCGCCGCATCTTTCTAAGGCAGCTGAGTGGTACAAGTGGAGCGTGTTGAGCCCTCAACTTTGCAGTGGTGGGTTTAAAAGATGATTTTGCTGTTTGGATCTGTGTTTCCGACACTGGCGGTTGCAGCTACATTTGCTCGCATCAGCTCAGTATCAGTTTCTTCCAGACAGTCAAGACTTCAAGCTGGAGAAGGTGGTGTTGGGGTGATATTTAAAACTAGTCATCCTGTGGGGGTTGGGACACGGAAACGGCGATGTTTACGTTCGACGAATAAAACCTGAAATAGACCTGAATAAAATCTCAGAAACAGAGATCATGACTTTAATTTCCTGCAATCCCATTCATTCATGTCCCTTATGCAGGGGATTGAACCATCTTCACCCAGTCCTGCCTACGAGAGACTCCAGGACCAGAAAAACATGAGCTGACCCTTAATTCAAGAATCTCCACCGCGTGGCGAAGCAGTCTAATCGGCCCTTCCAGTCCACATGGTACATCCGAAGCGCATCCCACCAGACCCCAGGGTATACCCTGTCCCATAAGCCTGCATTTCCCAATGTTGATCCCTGTAACTGGCACATCTTTGGTCTGAGGGAGAAATAAAAACGCAAACACACAGAGAATGTGTAGACTGCCCACAGACAGACACCCGAGGCTGGGATCACATCCGGGTTTGTGGTGTAGCCAGACAGCAACGAACGAGGGGCGAAGAATAAATGTTGTCCAGACCAGTGATACTCACACCCTGTGGGTGAATGAGGAAGAATGAAAACACATTAACAACATGGAAAATAGGATTTGTATCTGTGTGGACACAATTTGAAAGGATCAATAACGCTGTGTAGAAAAAAGGACACTGATACCACAGAGAAAGCAGGGCAATGTGGGAACTGCTGGAAGCGATTCAATTAACCACAGAATCTCATTTAGTCAGTAACACTGGAGAGATACCGTTCACCAGTCCCGTGTGTGGAAAGGGATCACTGAGCAAAACAACCTCCGGAGACTCCAGCAGGATTACAGATCCCATCAGGTGTTCGGTTATGATATAAATGCGGCTGTTAATCCCAACCAGCTGCCTGCTCCATAGCGTCAGTCAGAGTCATACAACATGAAAACAGGCCTGTCAGTACAATCGATCCATGCTGATCATACTGGCAAACTAACCCATTCCCATCTGCCTCCTCCTGTACCCGCTGAGTGGTGATAATGCCCTTGTAGTTTTATTACTGTTTTGTGAATCCAAAACCCATGTAATATTTTGGGGACATACTTTTGGTCCTTGCATGACAGATAGTGGAGTTTGAATTCAATAAGCACCTGGAATTGAAGAATCTCGTGATGCCCTGAATTTGTGGAAAATCCCATCTGATTCACTCATGCCAGTTCGGGAAGCAAACTGTCATATTCATCTGCTCTGTCCCACATGAGACTCCAGATGGATAATATCGTGGTTGACTCTTAAATGCCCTCTTGGAAATAACTGACGTACTAGGCATGAATACAATTATTTTTAAAATCTCACTTTCCCATTCATGTTTGGAATCAATTGTCCATTAAATGTTGCAAACATACCCTCATCCATCACTTCCTCCGCAAGTTAATTACACACGTAAAACACCGTTCCTAAAAAAATGCCGCACATGTTTTTTTTTTAAATCTCTCTCTTTTCATCTTAAACATATGCTCTCACGTCTTGAAATCCCCCTCCTGGGAAAAGGCCGCTATCGTTAACTCTAAACTTGTCTCTCAACAATTCATAAACTTCTGTCAGGTCGCTGTTCAAACCCCTAACCTAGAGTGAAAACAGTCTCAACTAGGAAAAAGTGAGAACTGCAGATGAGGGATCAGAGTTGAGAATGTTGTGCTGGGAAAGCACAGCAGGTCAGGTAGCATTTGAGGAGCAGGAGAATCAACGTTTCAAGCAAGAGCCTGATGAGCGACACTTTCGCGAAAAATAATGATTCTCCTGCTCCTGGGATGCTGCCTTACCTGATGTGGTTTTCCAGCACCCCAATCTCGAATCTGAAAATAGTCTCAGCCTATCCAGCCTTTCATTATAACTCAAACCTTCCACTGGCAACAAGCGTGTATACCTTTTGTGAACCTACACCAGCTGAATAATATCATTCCCACAACTGGGCGACCAGAGCTGGACATAATATTCCAGAAGAGGCCGCATGAATGTCCCGCAAAGCTTCAACGTAACGTCCCAACTCCGATACACAAAGGACTGAGCAATGAAGGGAAGGTTCAATTCCCGCCTCAGGCGACTGACTGTGTGGAGTTTGCACATTCTCCCCGTGTCTGCGTGGGTTTCTTCCGGGTGCTCCGGTTTCCTCCCACAGTCCAAAGATGTGCAGGTCAGGGGAATTGGCCATGCTGAACTGCCCGGAGTGTTAGTTAACGGGGAGATGTAGGGGTGTGGGTGGGTTGCGCTTCGGTGGGGTGGTGTGGACTTGTTGGGCCGAAGGGCCTGTTTCCACACTGTAAGTAATCTAATCTCCCATGCTCTCCAACATACGCAAAGCCATACTCTTTTTGTTGTACCAAATGCAACATCTTCCATTTATCCAGATTGAACTCCATGTTACATTTTTCAGTCCAACGACTCATCGGATTAAGATCCTTTTGAAACTGAGATAATTTTCTTCACTGTCTACAATTCTGGTGTAGCCTGCAAACCTACGAAGCATGCCTGCTGTTAGTTCCACTGTTTTCTCATATAGATCAATGATTCCTATTTACTTGTAGTGGCCGCAATTTACCAGTGTGCAGATCATACAACAGTAAGTCATGCAATTAACCATGAGGAAGAAAGCCGCAGACTGCAGGGAGATATTAAACAATTGGAAATAAAAATGGTGAAAGCAATTCATTCCAGGGACGTGGGTGATAGTGAAGCAAAATTAAACTTCAAACCAGCTGCCCCCGCTTCAGTTGTGGCACTCAGCTGTCTCAGCAAGATGCACTGTAGATTGCTGTTATTATAAACGGGAACAGATTTTCCCTTCTGCCCCGCCTTTGACCAGAAGCACTCCCAACCTCGGAATTGCTTGCGCCTCTAAACCATCATAGAAACACCGTGCATTCTCCAGTTGCGTCACTTGAGCCATCGAGTATCTCTGCGACCTCATTCCCATCTTGATTTCAAGTTGGTTATTTGCGACTGCGCCACTCAGTTCCTCTGATTCTGGGGCTGGGAAATGGGCCCAGGTGGCAGCAGTGGTTCCTGCCTTGTGTGGGGAAACTCGTGAAGTAACCGATGTTAAACTGCATTGCTATTGAAGTATACATTTCAACAAAAATTTGGGAAAAACAATGACAGCAGATGCTGGAAAACAGATTCTGGATTAGTGGTGCTGGAAGAGCACAGCAGTTCAGGCAGCATCCGAGGAGCAGTAAAATCGACGTTTCGGGCAAAAGCTTTTCATCAAGATTTCAGGCAGAGAGCCTGTAAAGTGGAGAGATAAGTGAGAGGAGGGTGGGGGTGGGGAGAAAGTAGCATAGAGTACAATAGTTAAGTGGGGGAGGGGATGAAGGTGATAGGTCTGGGAGGGAGGGTGTAATGGATAGGTGGAATAGAAGATAGGCAGGTAGGACAAGTCATGACAAGTCATGGGGACAGTGCTGAGCTGGAAGTTTGGAAATGGGGTGAGGTGGGGGAAGGGGAAATGAGGAAACTGTTGAAGTCCACATTGATGCCCTGGGGTTGAAGTGTTCCGAGGCGGAAGATGAGGCGTTCTTCCTCCAGGTGTCTGGTGGTGAGGGAGCGGCGGTGAAGGAGGCCCAGGACCTCCATGTCCTAGGCAGAGTGGGAGCGGCAGTTGAAATGTTGGGCCACAGGGCTGTGTGGTTGATTGGTGCGGGTGTCTCGGAGATGTTCCTTAAAGCGCTCTGCTAGGAGGCGGCCAGTCTCCCCAATGTACAGGAGACTGCACCGGGAGCAACAGATACAATAAATGATATTGGTGGATGTGCAGGTAACAAAAGCTGCACTGTCCCCGGAGCCTTTGATGTTTTGGAGAAATCTATTTATCTCAACCTTCAACACATTAATGATGGAATCACCACACCCACTGGGGGAACAGATATTAAACGGTCAGCCCATTCTGAGTTCCCACATATCTGCCAGTGTTCGCTGAGCACTGATATTGTGGATTTGGTGCACTGCCTAACATTCTTTATGATACTGTACTTATTATATGAGCTCAGTGAGTTTGTCTGTGGGGTGCCGTGATTGTATAGTGCTTAGCACTCTGCGTTGTGGCCACAGCAACCTCGGTTCGAATCCGAGTGGTGGCAGTAATTGTTCTATGTATCCCAGTCTTTTGTGAAACACAAAGGAATCAGTTGTTTTCAAGTTTGATTTTCTCCAAGGTGATTTTTTTTCCTTCAAACTCTGCTCGCTCACTTCTCTGTGTTTCATATGTCAGAATTCAAATTCACCCGTTCTCAGAGATTTCTTCCCTCCTACAATCACTAACCGAACTTTCCATCCCAGAGCCCCATTTCATTAATTTGGAGATGTCGGTGTTGGACGATGGTGTACAAAGTTAAAAATGACCCAACACCAGGTTATGGTCTTACAGGTTTAATTGAAGCACTAGCTTTCGGAGCGCTGCTCTTTCATCAAGTATTAGCGGAGTTGTTTCCTATTTCACGAAGGCGTTGCAGAATCTAACACTGACTCTCCCATTGATACCGATCAGTCTGTGTTGCTGCGTTCACTGTTGTTGGGTGAACGTGCCCCAACCCCACCATCGGGACCTGCAGACCATTTGATCCATTTGGTTACCACTGTTGCGAGATCAATACTCATGTAGCAGCTTTTACTGATCTGGACCAGATATTATTGGTGGGATCAAGGTCAGGAAAATGGCACAGAACAGTATCGGGGAAAAGCGACTTAATTGGACAAGATCAGTTTCACTGCTTTTCTGCAATGGCCGAGCGCTATTACCACTGAAGACTGAATTGTTAATTCAGACACTAGGGGCCTGGGTTTGACTCCGATCATGCTAGGTGGTAGAATTGAAATACAATAAATATCTGGAATTACGAATCTAATAACTCCTATATTTCCATATTCAATTGTTGAAAAACAACAAAACCATCTGACGTCATTTAAGGAATGAAACTGCCATTCTTACCTGCTCACGCCCCCATGTGACTCCAGAATCACTACAAGATGGTTGAGTCTCAACTACCCGCTGTGCAATTACGGATAGCAATCAATACTGCCGAGCCAGCGACGCCCTCATACTGTAACAGAATAGAAAAAAAAGCTCATTAGGCCCTAGCTAGATTACTGTGTGCAGTTCTGCAATTCAGAGTGGATGTGATCGCACTGGGAACGTTGCAGTAGAGATTCACTGGGATATTGTCTGGGATGAAGAGTTTCAGTTGTGAGGAAAGATTGGACAGACTGGGGTTGTTTGTCGCCGAGCCGAGGAGATTGGAGAAGACATGACTGAGATTTACTAAATACTGAAGGATATGGATAGGATAGACTGAAAGAAGCGTTTCTTATTAATGGAGGGATCGAACACTGGGGCCAAGAGATTTCGGGAAAAGGCAGAAAGGTTTGAGCAGATTTGCGGAAAGGGTCAGAGAGGCAGAAATCATTCTAACCTTAAAAAAATTCAGATGTGAATTTATGATGCCAAAACATGTAAGATTATGGGCGAAACGATGGAAAACTTGATTCAGGTCGTTAAGCAGTTGTGTTGGACAAGTGCGGCCACAACAGGCTGAAGGGCCTCCTTCGATGTTGTCGTCCTCCACAGTGTCGTGGTTAGTGTCCAGGCCTGTCACAGGGCTCAATTCTCCGCTGGGAGATCGTCAAGGTTTTAAACCTGTCGCTCTGTTCCCAGTGAAGGTTATTCACGCCTGGCCTTCCATTCTCGATGGGACATGTCACAGCAGGGACAGTGCTGTCTGAATCAGCTGGGGAAGGACTGCAGCTCCTGAGGAGAGAGAGAATCAGTGAAAGTGCAAACACGTAACTTCTGCAAACTGCACATTGTGTTTGTGTTGCAATGAAAACCATTATATAGCGTTATTCCTGACTGATATGTTTAATTAAAGCAGGAATCTGAGGAAGAAAGCAGAGCAAGGGGCAGCACGGTGGCACAGTGGTTAGCACTGCTGCCTCACAGCGCCAGAGACCTGGGTTCAATTCCCGACTCAGGCGACTGACTGTGTGGAGTTTGCACATTCTCCCCGTGTCTGCGTGGGTTTCCTCCGGGTGCTCCGGTTTCCTCCCACAGTCCAAAGATGTGCAGGTCAGGTGAATTGGCCATGCTAAAATTGCCCGTAGTGTTAGGTAGGGGTAAAATGTAGGGGTATGGGTGCGTTGCGCTTTGGCGGGTCAGTGTGGACTTGTTGGGCCGAAGGGCCTGTTTCCACACTGTTAATAATCTAATCTAAAAAAGCAAACTCATTCAGATCTGAGTGAAGAAACGTTTCCAGCAGAACTACTGAGGTTGTACAGCGTAGAACCGCGTTTGGATGCATTGAATTCGGGTTGGTGGGCGCAGCTTTCTTTCACTCGGCGGAGTTGCCAATGTGTAAAGCCATTAACATGATACAGATCGTGTTCAATGTGATGGTACATTTGCTCAGTGGTTCGCACTGCTGTTAAGTCTGTAGGTTCGGTAGATTGGTCATGTTAAACTGGGCTGATGTGTCCAGGGAGTGAATTCAGTAAGTTAAGTGATTACGAATGGGTAACGCAGTGATAAGGACAGCAGTCACACGATGCCAGGTTTTATTCCAGCAGGTTTATTTGAAATCACAAGCCAGAGGCCTGTGGAAGTAGAGACGGGAGCTCGGTCTGGTTGAGATGCTGTTCAGAGTCTCCCTACAGACCCGATTGACTGAACTGCACTTTCTGCATTGTAGGGAATCTGTGATTCTATCAGGGAGGACACTGCCAGCGTTTACTGGGCTGCTAAGGCATTAGAGACGATGCTGACAGCGTTTAGTCTTGTTGGAGATTTATTTATTTGTGTTTTGGAAAATTTGAAACTAAATCAAGGAAAACCGAATGGAAATTTTCCAGAGTATGTGAGGTTTGGAGAGAGTAAATATGTGGTAAATTCACTCTTTCAAGTTCATAAATTTCTGAAAATCAAGATTTAAAAACCATCGATGTAGGGCAAAGAAATAATGGGAGCAGAATTTCTGTCACTCAGACAATCCGTTTCAAAATATTTGGAAAGGCACATTTAGAGACACACAAGCAGCGAGTTTCACCAGGAGAGAGACAGCCTGTGGCCAGGTAAAGTGCAAAAGTGGGGTATGGGGGGTAGAAGGGGCGAGGAAACAATGTCTAATTTGGACGACTTCAGATGCAAAGAAATATCGGAAACGAATGCAGCTGAGTAAGATTCAGCAAAAAAACCTCAGAGTTTTGAAAGATTTATATTAATATTCCACATGAAGCATTATAAATGGAACTGAGCAGATTTTGTCTATTGTCAAGGACAGCTATTCCATAATGAATGGAAGTCACCCGTCTCTTGGAGATCGATTTCCTGCTTTAATCCCGTGCCTTAAAGATGGGAGGACGATCGCCATGATGTTGGGTCATTTGAAACCCACTGAAATCTGCCAAAGTAACTGAGCATCAAAACTGGCAACTTGTTTTGTAATTCAACCTTCTGATTTTCTCATCAGTATTTTCTTCAAGCTGAAATAAATTCGGAGCAAAATTGAACACAACATTAAGCGTTACATTCATATAAATCCAATTCACTTCTGATCATTGGAATGAACAGAGTGAAGTTGCAGCAAAATTAATAAAATGAAACGAACAAAACTGCATTTCCGGGAATTTTACCCAGTTCAGGTTCAGCCATATGAGAAAGACTATCGAGCTAAAACATCACCTTCACTTCTCACTCCGTATATACTTCTTCACGTGAGAGAGAAACTGTCTGAAGAAATTATACTTCAAGACGAAATGTGCGTGTGAATGTGACGGGAATTCCATGCTTGCTGAATCATTCTGAGACAGTTCCGACTCGAAATAAATCAAGGACAAGGTATTCCGTCCAAGGACGTGGTCAATTCCTTGGATTTTGCTGGTATCATTATTCCGCTGAAAGCAGAAACACAATGGTGTGGATTCGATTCCGCTCAGGGAATTTCTCATCCCCGAGGTGCACCATACGTGATCTTGACGGGGTCACATGTGAGCCCCTTTGCAATGGGCTGAAGTCTCCCAGGGGTTCAGTCGATGGGTTCCTCTTCCATTGTGCTTGTGTGGATTTGAATCCTACTCGGGCTGTTACTTCTATCAAACGGAGCTGTGGTTTCCCTTTGTGCCTCGCATCTTTAGGATACATTGGATGGAGAATCTTCCTCTTGTCCTTCATTGAACCGGAGATTGGTGATAAATCGATACCTCATCAAAGTTGTAATTAAGCAATTTGTTTCTGTTGTTAGTTACATTGGGATAATGAAAAGGAGTGCAAACGTTTCATTTCTCCTTTCATCCCATCTTGACTTTCTATGAATTTTCATCGAATGAAAGTGAAACAAATAAGGAGAGATCGGGTGCAATAGTTGATCCAGTGGGATTGTAAATTTTAATGTCACACCACACAAAGTTCTGATCAGTATTTTAAACAGTCAATTGAATTGGAACCGCAAAAAACTTTTCCAATGAAACGAATCTTTCATTCTTTCACAACCTTTTGCTGTGTGAATCATACCGCGATCAATCATCCAGCGTGATCACCAAGAAAGCAACAATATTAGATCTACCAATTTTCTTTAGCAATCACAACATCTGTACATACCCATCTGCGGTGTGCCCAGTGCCATTTGTTGTCTCCAGGCCACAGTACATTTCTTGTTTATGAACTTTTGAGCCTAGTTCCTGATCTGTCTGATCAGTTTGAGAAACCTTTTCTATCACTTCATCCCATCCCCTCATAATTCTAAAGGTATCAATAAAATAAGGCGTTAGACCAAATGATGTAGGATTGGAAGTCGGCCATTCAGCCCATCGAGTCTGCTCCACCATTCAACGAACTCATGGCTGATTTGATAATCCTCAATTCCATTCTCCAGCATTGCCTCGACAAAGCTTCATCGTCTTTCTGGTTAAGTATCTGTCTGGCACAGTTTGAAATTACACAACAACTCAGCCTCAACAACAATTTCGGCAAGGAGTTCCACCGATTCACTGGCCCCTGTGCAAAGAAATTACTCCTCATTTCTGAATTAAATCGGCAATATTTAATTCTGAGTTCATGTCTTCTGGTGCTCTCTTCATACCAGATCGTGAACCACCTGCCCGTAACTACCCTGTCAAGGTCCCATGAATACTGAACGTTTATAAATGTTACTATGTGATTATAGAGCTCCCCTCCGCCTCCTTTGTTTCCCAGCCGAACCAATCATTCCACGATGCTCCATTTTATCCAGTGTTGACAACATGTTCATTAATCTCTGCTGTCTCCTGCAGCGTCCTTACATATTATTAAGGCAGGTGGAGATATTTATGTGAAGAAAGGGTTGAAATTTCAAGCATAGACGGGAATTGCATCTTGAAATCAGAAAGCGACTGGAATCAGATTGGTCCACACAAGGACGAAATAGAGAAATGATCTCTCTGACAAATGAGAATCTAATCATATCTCATTGACGTTCAATAACTTTACTGGAAACAAATTACCCGGTGTAATCGTCCATAGAGCTATTATTTCGGGGGAAAAACTTATAAAAACTGGCTACATAAACACTTTGACAACAACATGTTCTTGAGACTTTTTTTATTATAAACTCAATTCATTGTTCCGTGAATCCTACATCGTTTGCAAGGCACAAATGAGACGTGGAATATAACTCTCTCCATTTGCCTAGATGGGTGTAACTTCAATAACATTTAAGGAACTGGACACCGTCAACGACAATGCAGTCACGTGAGTGTACTCTCTTCAACACCTGCAATATTCATTCCCTTCACCGTTAAGGCGCAATTGCAGCAGAGTGCACCAACTATAAGATGCACTGGAGTAAGTCATTCGGGCATTTTTGACAACCTTCAAAGCTCAACAGCTGGACTGACTATAAGGACAAGGTTGGAAGATGGAACAAAACGCCACCATTTTCAAGTTACCCTCCAAGGCCCATAGCACCCTGACTTGGAAAGGAATCAGTGAGAAACTCATTGGCGAAACGGTCTTGATGGGCAAAGTTGCATACTTCAGCCTTCCATCTTTTATCTTACAATTTTAAGAAAAATGTTGATTTATGCCATGACCAGACTTGTGTTCAGTCCTTTAGCTGTTCCCTAAACTGGTAGTTGCTAAAGTTCTGTTATCATCCACAGCCTGTGGTCAACAATAGAAAATATCCGAAAACCCTCTCAATCAACTGACTCCCCTCAAGATTAGAGTGGTGTTGGAGAAGCACAGCAGGTCCGGCAGCAACTGAGGAGCAGGAAAAAATGGACGTCTCAGGCAAAAGTTTCAGGAATGAGACTGGGAGCACATGGGATGAAGAGATAAATGGGAAGGGTGTGGGGCTGGGGAGAAGGTAGCTGAGAGTGCTGTAAGTGGATGCAGGCGGGGGGTGAACATGATATGTCAGAGAAGGAGGTGGAATGGATAGGTGGGAATCAAGATGCACAGGTGGGACAAGTCAGGCGGACGGTGTTGAGCTGCAAGGTGTGAACTGGGGTAAGGTAGGGGGAGGGGACATGAAGTCCAAATTGATGCCATGGGTTTGAAGAGTCTCGAGGCGGATGATGAGGCTTTGTTCCTTCGAGGCATCGGGTCGTGAGGTAGTGGCGATACAGGACCTTCATGTCCTCGAGAGAGTGGGAGGAGGAGTTGAAATGTTTGGCCATGGAGCGCTGGGGTTGATTCTTGCGGGTATCCTGGAGATATTCTGTGAAGTGTTGTGTGAGAACACATCTCCTTTCTCCAGCTAAGAGGAGACCGCTTCGGGAGGACTATATATAAGAAATAGCATGTGTGGAAGTGCAGGAGAAACTTTGATGGATGTGGAAGCCTCCATTAGAGCCTTGGACAGAGGTGAGGAAGAATATGTGGGTGCAGGTTTTGCAATTCCTGCAGTGACAGGGAAATTTATATTTCCCTCCCCACCCCTATCCACTTTTCACAAAGACTGTTTCCTCCATGACTACCTAGTCAAGTCCACGCCCTCCAATGACCCACCCTCCCCTCACGGCACCTTCCCCTTCCACCACAGGAATTGCAAAACCTGCACCCACATCTTCCCTCTCACATCCTTCCAAGGCTCCAATGAGTTATCCACATCCAGCAAATGTGCATGTGCACTTCCACACGTGTCATTTACTGCATCTGTTGCTCGCGATGTGGTCTCCTCTACACTGGGGCCAACAGACACATTCTCGGAGAGCACTTCAGAGAACATTTCCAGGACACCCGCAACATTAAACTCCAACGCCCCATGACCAAAAACATCAATTACCACTCACCCCCCCCCCCGACTCTCCCAATGACATGCAGTTCCTGGGTCTCCTCCACCGCCATTCCCTCTCCACCAGACGCCAGACCATCCACCTCGGGACCTTCAACCCCAGGGCATCAACGTGGTCTTCACCAGTTTCCTCATCTCCCCACGGCCACCTTATACGAGTTCCAACTTTCTAACTTGGCACCATCCTTCTGACCTGTCCCACCTGTCTATCTTCCTTTCCACCTATCCGCTCCACCCTCTTCTTCGACCTATCACCTTTAACCCCATCTGTATCCACCTCTTGCACTCTCAGCTAAATTCTTCCCAGACCCAATCCTCCCGTTTATCTCTCCACCTTCGAGGCTCCCAGCTTTATTCCTGATGAAGGGCGTTTGCCCGAAACGTAATTTTTTTTTCTGCGAGTCGGATGCTGCCTGACCTGCTGTGCTTCTTCAGCACCACTCTAATCTTGATTCTGATTTCCAGCACCTGCAGTACGCACTTCCGTCCATCTGATTCCCCTGTCTATTGATCTTGAATAGGCCGTTGCTCAAGTTCCAGCATCGTTTCCCTGCTCTTATATTCCCACCTGCTGTCAAGAACAGAAAGTATCTCCAACCTATCGAGACCACTTGATCCCTTGTCCAATCACTTTCAAACATTCGTGAATGTCTACTCCAATTTGTCTTTTATTACTTTAAACCACTCTGTATTCACACTTTTCTCATTGTGCGTTCTCAAATTCATTATCACCCACTTCACTGGATTGAATTCCTTTCAGCATGTTTTCTTGCCAATTGTTTCCAATCTCCCTGCAGTCTACGGCTTTCTTCCTCATGGTTAACGACATAACTAATTGTTACCTGATTTGCAAACTGCTAAATAATGACCACGACAAATAAGTAAAAATCATTGACCTATATGAGAAAGCAATAGAACTCATAGAAGCCATGGTTCATAAGCTTGCAGAGGACAGCAGAATTGGAGACTGTAAAGAAGGTGATCTAAGGTTCCAGAAGGATCTGAATCCATTGCGTCTTTGGGCTGAAAAATGTCACATGAAGTTCAATCTGGATAAATGGAAGGTGTTGCATTTTGCTGCATCAAATAAGAGTAGGGCTTATACAATTAATGATCGGGCGTCGCATCGTGTTATGGAACATAGAGGCCAGGAATGCAAGTACATAATTAATTTTAGTTTGCTTCATATATAGACAGAATGGTTAAAAAATGTCATCTCGCCTTCGTTGCTCATTCTTTGAGCGTAGGGGTTGGTACGTTATGTTGAAGTTGAATGGACATTGGGTGATGCGTCTTCTGGAATACTGTGTCCAGTTCTTGCCGCCCAGTAAAAGCAAGGAAATTATTCGGCTGGAGTAGGTTTAGAACAGGTATACCAGCGTATGGCTAGTGGGGAAGGTTTGTATTATAACGAAAGGTTGGATAGGCTGAGAATATTTTCACTCTAGCACTGAAGGTTGAAAGGCGACGTGATAGAAATGTAAAAATTATTGAGAGTTCGGCTAGAGTTAACTGCAACTGTCTTTTCTCCAAGGAGGGGGGATTTCAAGACGAGAGGGCAAATGTTAAAAGTGAAAAGAGGGATTTAAAATAAGACATGAGAGGCTTCTTTAACAGAGGATGGTTTATGTGTGCAATTCACTTCCTGAGGCAGTGATGAATGAAAGTACATTTACAATATTTACAGGATATTTGGATCGATACATGAATTGGAAAGTATCAGTGGGATTAACAAAAGCTATTCATTCATGTCTAGTACATAATTTATTGCCCAGAGGGAAGATCAGAATCAACCACTATATTATGGATCTGGAGTCACATACCAGCCAGACACAGACGACAAGCAACATGAATTCGACTGGGACAACACTAGCATTATAGGGCAAGCCAAACAGAGAACAGCCAGGGAATTCCTAGAGGCATGGCACTCATCTACAGACTCTATCAACAAACACATCGACCTGGACCCAATATACCGGCCACTACAGGGGACAGCTCGAACTGACAACCGGAAGCGGCAGAGACAGGCCAGTATAAATGCCGGAGGAAACAGCACAGAAGCGCTTCACAGGAGGCTGCCAAGCACTGAGGATGTCACCTAGACAGGGGACGAAACGTTTGCAAGACAAATTCCCAGCTCGGCGAACAAAACCACAACAACGAGCACCCGAGCTACAAATCTTCTCCCAAACTTTGAGTTTCCTTCCCTATCAGGCATTAGTGAATCAGATCTACAACAACTGATTCAACATCATCATTAGACTCCAGGAATTTATTTAAATAAAATTCCAGCATCTGCCTTGCTGTGAACCCGTGTCCACAGAATTATATCTGGACATTCATATTAACAATACAGTAATAATATCACAAGGCCATTATTAACCCTCAGCAGTTACAAGAGCCATCAGATGCGACTCGTCTAGTTTGGCATTATGTTCAGTATGAGCTGGTAGGGGTGAAAGGCCTATTTTCATGCTGTGTGAGTCTATGACTTTGACGTTATGAAACTGGCAGCTGGTTTGGATTAACAGCAGCATTGACAGTTTAATTGATCTCCTTCTGGGATATGTAATCTTGTTGGTTACTCTGGAGGTTCTTCTGCTTATTGAGCCCTTCCCACACACGGGATTGTTGAATAGTCTGTCCCCAGTTTGACTGAGTAGTTGAGTTTCCACTTCAGCAGGTAATTGAATCCCGCATTGCGCTGGTTTCTCTGTGATATCAGTGTCCTTGTGTCTACCCAGGATGAACGATTGGTTCAAATCATGTCCATGCAGACGCAAGTCCCGTTGTCCATGTTATGAATGTGTTTTTATTCTTCCTGATATATCCACAGGGTGTGGATGTCGCTGGTCAGGACAGCATTTGTTGTTCTTCCTGATTCGCTGATGCCTCGCTGCACAAAAGATATGGATTCGTTCCCAGTCTCGTGTGACTGTGTGCAGTTTGGACATTCTCTCTTTGATTGTGTGAGTTTACTCCCACAAGGTGTGCAGGTTACTGGGATCAGCCATGGGAAATGAAGGGGAACAGAATAGGTATGGAGTGTGTGTCTGATAGGATGTGCTTCAGAGGGATAGTGTCACACACGGTCGTCATTCTCGGATTAAGGGTCAGCTATTTTGTTCAGGTCCTGGAGACACAAGTAGGCAGGATTGGGTAAAGATAGTAGCATCCCCTGTATAAGAGACATGCATGAATGGGATTGCAGGAAATTAAAGGCATGTTCTCTGTTCCTGAGGTCAGGCTTCCATTCCAGGTTTTATTCATCGAACTTTAACATTACCAGTTCCGTGTGTGAGTCCCCAAAGATGACTATTTTATTATATAACCACAACACCACCTTCTCCAGGTTGCAGTATTTGTTGGAAACAAGAAGCGGATTCTGAGCTGATGCGAACAAAAGCAGATGCCAATGTCAAAACCAATGATCCAAATAGGAAAATGAAATTTCGAACATTGCCACCCCAAAGTTAAAGTCTCCACACGCTTTAGATGCGCCACTCGGCTGCCTCAGCAACATGTACTGTTTATGGTCATAATATTATAAATGGGGGCAAGTATTCCCTTCCACCCCGCTTTTGACCAGGAGCTGTCCCAACCTCGGAAATACATGCGCCTCTCTCCTGTCATTCCATCTCAGTTTCCAATTGGATCTTCATGCATGCTTCACACAGTTTCTCTGATTCCGGGTCTGGAACTAGGATTATGTGTGATTGCATGCAGCAATTGGTCCTGTCTTGTGTGGGCAAAGTGATGAAATAGCCGATGTTCAAATATAATGCTATTGAAGCATAACTTTCAACAATATTCTGACTCTCCCAAGAGTTTGGAGATTTTCATTAATTCCATTCTCCTGTACTCTCATTCATGGAATCTCCACAGTCTCTGGGGACGCTAAAGTTAAAGATTCTGTTCATTCTGCGTTCCCACATGCCTGTCGCTAAGTCCTGATATTGTACATTCTTCCTGACATTTCCTCTGCTACCAATCCTGGTTGCAGTTTGTAAGCATGTTCTGTGGAGTGCTGGAACCGTTTAGCAGTTCGTATTCTGCATTGTGATTGCAGAGACCTCGGCTCGAATTCACATCATGGCGGTCCGTTCTCTCAAAGTTTTACTTTTGGTGAAACACGGTCAGAAATTAGTCGTTTTTACAAGATAATATTCTCCGAGGGGATGATCTGTTTTCCATTGAATTTTGTTATCTGATATTTCTGCGTTTCATGCATCAGGATTTAAAACCAAAAGTTCTCGAAGATGTCTCTCCCTCGCACTCTCCCTCGCTCTCTTTTCTGTCCCTCGTCCCATTTGACTGAGACATTGCACAATCTAACATACACTTGCACGTTGTTACCATCCAGTCTGTGCCGTTGCACTCATTGTTGCCCCAATCTCTTCATTGGCACCTTCAAACCATTCGATCCGTTTGGATATCGTGGCTGTGAGATCAATTCTCTTTTAGCAGCTTTTACTGACATGGACCAGAGATTATTGCAGCGTGAGGCTCAATAAAAGGGCATAGGGAATAACTGGGGAAAAGAGACTCTATTGGAAAAGATCCCCCATGAGGGCTTTCTGCGATAGCCTAGTGGTATTATTGCTGGATTGTTAACACAGCAAAGCCAGGTAATATTCTGTGGAGACGGGTTGGATTCCCACCACACCACGACGATGATAGTATGTGAATGCAATAAATGCCTAGAATTAAGAATACGTTGTCTGAAAAACCCATCTGTTTCACTGACGTCCTTGAGGGAAGGAAACTACCGCCCTTATCTGGTCTGGCGTCCACGTGACTCCAGACCGAAAGGCAATAAATGCTGCAGAGCCACCCCCGGTGCTGTTACAGAATAGAAATATGTTCATTCGGCTCAGTGCTAGAATTGTCCAGGGATGAGATCGCACTGGGAAAGTTGCAGGAGAGATTCACTCGGATAGTGTCGAGGCTGAAGGGTTTCAGTCATGAAGGGAGACAGGACAAACTGGGGTTGTTTGTCACCGTGCAGAGGAGTTTGTGTGGGGTATAGATAAGGTAGACTGTAAGATGCGTTTCCCATCGATGGAAAGAACGATCACAGGGGGCCAGAAAGTTAATGAGAAAGACAGAAAGGTTAAAGTAGATGTGGAGAAAATCGGTTTAGGCCGGCGGGTGTTGGAATTTGAAACAACCTGTCTGTAAGGCTTAGAGAGACAGCAACCCTTATAACCTGAAGGAACATGCACATGTGAATATGTTCTGCCAATACCTGTAAGGTTATGGGCTAAACCATTCGGGTCGTTAAGCAGTTGCTTTTGACAAATGCAACCACAATGGGCTGAAGTGTCTCCTTTGAAGCTGTTGTCCTTGCTAGTATAGTGGTTAGTGTCGCTGTATGTTATGCGGGAGTTAGGAGCTCAATTCCTCGCTGGGGCACTGTAAATGCTTTAAAACTGTCGCTCCGTTTCCAAGTGCGGGCTATTAATGTCTGTCCTTCCATTCTCCATGGGAAATGTCACAGAAAGGACAGTGCTTTCTGAATCAGCGTGGGGAAGGTCTGTAGCTCCTGGCGAGACAGAGTGTCAATGAAAGTGCAAACACGTGACTTCCGCAACCTGCACCTTGTGTCTGAACTGGAGTCTAAACCATTTAATAGAAAGAAGGAGGAAGCTGAGGAAGAAACAGGGTAAACCAATTCAGATGTGAGCGCAGAAACATTTTCTGCAGCATCTTGAGGAAAACTGACAAACGGCTCTGAGAAAGAGTTTGTCTTTCAGAACTGTTAGTACACAGAGATGTTTTTGGTTCCACTCAAGCCCTTAAGAAATTGAATAACAATTTAACTAAGACTTGAAATGTTAGAACACACCAGGCGATGAATCACGTGCTGGAAACTGTGTTTACAAGCCATATGTTTGACAACTGATAATGATGCAATAGGCTGAAGGACCATTCGCCATGCTTTTAAAAATTCAATGACTGTCATTTTTCAACTGAACCAAATTGGCAAAAATAAAGTCATCAAGACAAGTACCAAGGATTGCATATGTCGTCCTTGATGCGAAAGTGCTGAAATGCAGCTGTCTCACTGCTATTTCCCAATGTTGATTTCCAGTCAGGGAAAAAAAATTGTTGTTCCTTATGGAAATCTTAAATTGAACATGAATTCCTGACATTACAAAACAGCAAAGGTAGCAGTTCTGTCAGAGTCAGTGAGAATTTCATATCAGAGATGAAATCAAATGGGAAGAAACGCTGAAATAAGTTGCCTTTGCCTGCTGAGACTCAGTACTACAAAATGATCCTTATTGAAACATAGAGGTATTTTCAAGGATTTAATAAGTTGGATGCAGAAAGTTTAGTTCTGTGACCAGAGCACCTCGTATTGAATGACTTGGAGATGCCGGTTTTGGACTGGGGTATGCAAATTTGAAAATCACAGAACCCCAGGTTCTAGTTCAACATGTTTAATTGGAATTACTAGCTTTCGGACCACTGCTCATTCATCAGGTGATTGTGGAGTACACAGTTGTAAGACACAGAATTAATAGCATATGTTTGCAGTGTGATGTAACTGAAATTGTACATTGAAAAATACCTTGATTGTTTGCTAAATCTCCGATCTGTTAGAGTGACCAGGTTAGCTTCACTTCTTTCATATGCAAAGCGCAAAACTTTTTTATTTTAAAGTTTTATTCTCAGGTGAAGTTTAACAACTGGTGTCTGCCCCCCTGTGCTGCTATCTGTTCCATAATGTTTAGACTGATTCTAATTTATAAAAATGAGTTACCAGAGACTTACATGGATTCATGATGTTTTTGAGCAAAGTACAATGTAACTCTGCAAGTACAAATTCACCCCACAGACGGGTGTGTGTGTGTCTGTGTGTGTGTGTGTAGGAGGGTCTCTGTTTGTAGATAGGGCAATGGGATCACCTGTACTGTGACATGAACCCAATGACCATGGGTACCGAATTTAGCTATCAGTCTCTGTGGGGGCACTTTTAGCTGCTGCCTGTTCCGAAGACCGCCTTGGAGGATTGTCACCCGAAGATGCGAGGTCGAATGTTCTGGATCATTGAAGTGCTCTCCAACTGGGAAGGGGAACACCTGTCTGTTGATTGATGCGTAGCGCTCATTCCGTTGTTGTAGCCTTTGCTCAGCTTCAACAATGTACCTTGTCTTAAGGCATCCTTGTCTGCAGCATGTTTTTTTTTTAGATTAGCGTCAATCTGAACATTATGGCATGGACGCAGCACACAGGAACTAACACCTTCAACATATTATCTGTACTGACACTGATTGTTAAAGTCCACCTGAGAATGTAATTGTTAAAAGAAAGTTTTTCGATTTACATAAGAGAGAAATGAACCTTACATAGTCATTCTAACAAATGGAAGACTTAACAAGCAATCAAGGTATTTTTCCAATGTATAATTTCAGTGACATTACACTGTAACCTTTCGCTATAAATTCTGTACCTTACCACTGTGTACTCCACAGCCAACCGGTTAAAGGAGCAGCTCTCCAAACGCTATTGCTTCCATTAAACCTATTGGACTATGACCTGGTGTTGTGCGATTTTTAACTTCGTATTAGAATTCAGATCTCTCAATTAAAATAGAGACGAAGAAGCATTTATTCTCTCAGACAGTTCTTTATCAGTGGACTTTCTTGCAGCAGAAGGCTGTTGAGGAAGTGTCATTAGGTGTAATGAGGCTGAGATCGGCAGATCTTCAAACAGCAATGACATCAAGCATTCTGGCGAAAGGCAAGAAATTGCAGTTCAAGGTTATCAGATCAGATATGAAACCATTCAATAGCGGTGTAGACTTGATGGTCTGAATGGTGACTACCTGTTCCTAAAATTGTTGGCCTTAATATGAAGCTGCAAAACCGACCTGAGTAAAATGTGCCAAATGTTAAAAAAGCGTGTTCTCCCGGAGCACTGAACAGAGGTGAAATGTACAAAGAACAACACACAAAGGGCAAACAATATTGGGTAATTGATCCGTAGTGTTCAGTATACCAAGGTAAACAGGAAAACCGATATTCATTATCTACATTGAACCTGGCTCCACGAGGTATGTAGTTAACTTTCACAAACCACTATTCTTTCGTTTTCCTGACGCCCCCTCCGTTCTTGTTTTAAACTGATTGAACGTCAGGTAATTGCCGATGACATAGCTGATGTGGAACTGTAGCATTTAGAACATAGAACATTACAGCGCAGTACAGGCCCTTCGGCCCTCGATGTTGCAGAGCCCTGTCATACTAATCTGAAGCCCATCCCATCTACACTATTCCATGTACGTCCATATGCCTCTCTAATGAGGCATAATCTCTTATAACCTTTCCAAAGCTTTATCAACAACTGAAGTGAGGCTTACTGGTCTGTAATTACCAGGGTTGTCTCTACTACCCTTCTTGAACAAGGGAACCACATTTGCAATCATCCAGTACTCAGGCACTTTTCCTGTAGACAATGATGATTTCTAGATCAATGGCACAGGCTCGGCAATCCCCTCCCTTGCTGCCCAGAGGATCCTAGGATAGATCCCATCTGGCCCAGAGGACTTGTCGATTTTCACACTCTGCAGTATTTCTAATACCTCTTCCTTGTGAACCTCAATCTCTTCGAATCTAGATGCAAGTATCTCTGTATCTTCCTCGCCAACATTTTCATTTTATATCGTGAACACTGTCGAAAAATATTTATTTAGTGTTTCCCATGTCTGCTCTGACTCCACACACAACTTCCCACTATTATTCTTGATTGGCCCTAATTTAACTCTCGTCATTCTTTTATTCCTGACATACCCTTGGAAAGCCTTAGGGTTAACCCTGATCCTATCCGCCAACAATCTCTAATGTCTCCTCCTGGCTCTTCTGAGCTCTCTTATTAGGTCATGCAGTGAAACGATTCTGTCTGCTGCACATCATCATTCTGCTTCGAAATATCAGGCAGTATTTCATATTGATAACTGTACACGTTAACCTTTAACAAGCCATGACAGTGAAATCACTGAATCCTCATCACTATACTACCAGGGAAGATTTCTGTTAACATCACCCTGGACATCATGAGACTCGCCATTGTATTCTCCCATCCTTCTGTGCGTGATCTCCTCGGCCCTATTCCGGTCTTGTTGGTTGGTTTACAATACTGAGGCTATCCAATTATCTTTGCATTTCAGTTTCTAAAGGATGAGACCTTCTCTCTGAGCTGGCAATGTGCTTGCTCAGTGGCGATAACACTGCCCTTGTAAACTAGAAAAGTGCTTGAAATAGGCCATTCCTGTTTTTCATTCCAAGAACTTGAGGTAAACCGTTCGGCAGGACAGGAAATAGCGGGCGTGAGCAGTGATCAAGTTTGGCAGCAAGAACGAGGTGAGGCAGTATAAACTACAGAGTAATGGGGAAACAATGGGCAAGGAACACTGGGACGGGAGGAGCTGAATGCTTCCTTTCTTTGCTGTAACCAGACATTGGTGTTGAACTCTGAAATGGGATAATATCAGCTAAGTGGGTGAAATCTTACTTTCTGCTTGTTTTCTCCCGAGGCCTGTGTCACACTTGGGGAAATGTGTCTGCGTGCTTCAGTCTATGGGTAAAAATGGGGTTCAGTTCCCATCTCAAACTTTAATCCCATTTATTGTGTTTTACGAGATTAAAACGTTCCAGAGAAATTAACATTCAGGTGAAACGTCAGAGTTCACAAGGTTACAGACCAAGTGCTGGGAAATGAGATGAAGGGACCCATTTCTTGCTGTAAACACTCGATAAGTCAATCATTTTTGAGGGGAAACATATGTGCAGTGACAAAATTCCAAAAACAGTGTTATGAAGAAACGGTGCAACGGCTTCTGCCCTCATCCCTGGTGGCCTAGTGGTTAGTATTCAGCGCTTTAACTGAGTGGCCTGGGTTTCATTACCGTTCAGGAAATCAGGACTTTTCGTTCCTGACGCAGCGAGAGCAGCTCTACCAAGAATCTGTTTCATTCCTTAGATCAGTCAATACCCCAGCTCATCAAAGAAGGGAAAAGTGCCTTCCCTCTCTCTGCACAGTCGGACAGTTAATCCTTCATTCTCCTCTGATTCCACTTCCCAAAGAGTTTCAAAATATTGTCAAAACTGCGTCTCAGCTATTTCTTTCTGCCTTTTGATACATAGAAGCTTCAGTGATTGAGTGCGTTGGTTTCTGAAAATGAAACGTACCCATGAGCAATGTGTGGGGCTATTCCAGGATTGCCTTCTCTGACAGCGCTGGGACATGACTGATGTTGTCTATGATATGGAAGTGCCAGTGTTTGAGTTGAGTAGACAAAGTTAAAAATTACACAATATCAGGGCAGAGTCCAGCAGGTTTATTTGGAAGCACTAGCTTTCGGAGAGCCGCTCCTTCATCAAGTGGGTGTTTTTCTGCAGAAACTTGGTGTGTGTGTCAATATGCGCGATCTTTTGGAAGATCATCTGGACTTTAACCGACCGTTCGTGGTGTCGACGGTACCCATGACTTGGAGGTGTTGGTGTTGGACTGGGGGTGGATACATTTAATAATCACACAAAGCCATTTTAGATTCCAACAGTTGACAAACACCTGATGAAGAAACAGTGCATGGAACACTGGTGCTTCCAAATACGTCTGTTCAAGACCATCTGGTGCTGTGTGATTTTTACTCTGATCGCATTTGGTAATGTTTAACTGATCGAAGACAGTGAAAGAATTTTCGCTCGTGAAGATGAAAATTTCAAATATTACCCACCTCAGCATAACAAAAATGATGAGGTTGGATGTGTGATGAATCTCCACAATGCGCTTGCGAAAAGTAAAAGTCGAACCTACAACCGCCTGATCCGTAGTCAGCTATACGAATGGTTGTACCACTGGTCAGATGCACAGCTGAGATTTTACACGCTGCAGAGCTGTGGTGTTAACAAGGACATGAGCAATAACAGTAACAGTCACAAGGTGAACAAAGAACAAAGATAATCACCATCATTGATTCACTTCAAATTGTCCTAAAAAAAACGACCATTCACAATCTGATCAGCCAATCAATAAGGTCACTGCTGATCTTGGAAATTGCAACTGACTTTGCTGCGTTTTCACCATAATTTGAGGTAAACTCCAGCCTAACATCACATATTCCCATTAATTTTCAACGTAAGATTACGTTAGTGATCTGTCCGTATTTGCAGGAAATAAGTGAAAACGTCCTTCCGGTGATGTAATCCAGTGCAGGGTCGGCCAGAAAAGAAAAGACAAAGACATGAAACATCACTCCCATTTCTCTCTGGGCCAATGCGTTTTCCTGAGTTGAATATTTGCAGGACTTGTCTTTACTATCTAAAGAATTAATTATTTTCCCGGGAAAGATTCTTCATAAATCAATTCACATCTGAGGTGTTGAAACATATTTTACTTTTGATTAAAAGAGTTTAATATCCTTTCCCCCAGACTAATGTCCCAATCCTCCCTCCTCTTCCATTTAAATACAAGCTGTTCCAGGTGATGTTGGATCTCCCAAGCTGACGTTCCAATGCTCCTTGCTGCTCCATGTCAATAGAAGCAGCTCTACTTGAAGTTGGAGCTCCCAGTCTGATGTCCCAATATTCCCTACTGCATGTCAATAAAAGCGGTCCAGTTGAGGTTGGATCTATCACTCTGATGTCCTAATGCTCCCTGCTGCTACATGTCATTAAAAGCTGCTCCAGCTGAGAGTGGAGCTCCCAGATGGATCTCGCAAAGCTCCCTGCTCCATGCCAACTGAAGCTGCTCCAAATGATGTTAGATCTCGCATTCGGATGTGCCAGTGCTTCCTGCTGCTCCATGTCAATAGAAGCTTCTCCAGGTGTGGTTGGAACTCCCAGATTGATGCGATAATGCTCCCTGGTCCACGTCAAAAGACGCTGCTCCAGATGAGGTGGAAGCTCCCATCCCTGGCAGCTCACATACGTCTTTACCATCATAGAAATACTGCCCACTGAACATTTCCACCATTGGAGCCATTGGTGGAATATCTGCATCATGAGAACCTAATATTATTTTTAGTCACCACCGAATCATTGTTTCCAAAAGTCATTCTTTCTTAAACCATAGTTAGCATGTGCATACTGCAGTCAATCCGAAGTAAGGTAATGGTGCTAATTGATCTATGCTGAATAAAAATTACATCCTATTTTTCATGTTGAGTACCTGCTCCTTAGCAAGGACAATGTTTATATTGAAATCACACTTTTATTCCAGGTGAGAGAATGTGGTTTGCATTATTTAAAATGAACTTGTTCACTGTGTAAAATGATCAACTAGATCTCAATTTCAAAACAAAATTGGTAACGTTGTCATCCATCTTGAAATGTGGTGTCTTCTTCTTTCAACCAGACGGGTATTATAACGAAAAGTATATTAATGATATGCGTATAAAGACACTTTAAATCGCAAGGTTTGTGAAGGTTCGTAGCTCAGGTTGAGGTTTATGGTGTAGGTTTGCTCGCTGAGCTGAAGGTTTGATATCCAGACGTTTCATTACCTGGCTAGGTAACATCATCAGTGGCGACCTCCAAGTGAAGCGAAGCTGTTGTCTCTTGCTTTCTATTTAGATCTTTCTCCTGGATGGGGTTCCTGGGGATTGTGGTGATGTCATTTCCGCTTTGTTTTCTGCTGGGTTGATAGATGGCATTTGGATCTATGTGTTTGTATATGGCATTGTGGTTGGGAGTGCCAGGACTCTGAGAATTCTCTGGCATGTCTTTGCTTAGACTGTCCCAGGATCAATGTGTTGGACAAGTCGAACCGGACTACCAAAAATCCATAAACCAGGAGCCCCCTCAGACCCATAGTCTCATTACCCGGAACACCAACTTACAGACTGGACAACGAACGACACGCAAGAGTGAAATACCTCATAGAAGAGTCACAACACTCCATCCACTCCACCCAGGAATTCCTAAAAATCGTCAAAAACACCAAAGTAGAGGAAGTGGAAGCAATGATCTCATTCGACATAATAGCACTGTTCACCTTCATCAACATCGACCTGGCAAAGGAAACACTTACCACACTTTTAGAAGAGACCATCACACACACCAACCACCATCAATCACATTACCAACGAAAACATAATGAAGCTAGTGGACCTGTGCCTCACCACCCACTTCACTTTCAACAACATAGTCTACAAACAAACCAACGGCCCACCCATGGGATCTCCGCTATCAGGATTCATAGCAGAAGCGGCAATGCAAAGACGAGAACAAACAGCCCTACCAACAATCAAAGCAAAATGTGGGTCCGCTACGCAGACAACACGTTTGTCATCACAAAATGAAACAAGATAGTCAAGACATTTAACATCATCAACAACACCCTCACAGGCATAAAGTTCACCAAGGAGGAAGAAACCGACAACAAACTCGCATTCCTGAATGTCACAGTAGAAAGAAAGGACAACGGAGGACTACAAACCTGTGCATACAGAAAACCGACAAACACTGACCAAATACTTAACTACACCAGCAACAATCCCAACACACACAAACAAACCTGCGTCAGAATAGTATTCCAATGAGCCACCACACACTGCAGCACAGACGAACTTCGGAAAACAGAGGAGAACCACCTATACAACGTATTCGAGAACAAAAGATACTCAAAAAAACAGTCCACAGATTCCTCAAGAACCAACCACGACAAGCAGACCAAACACAGCCAGAAAACATAACCACCTTACCATATATCAAAGAAGTTTCAGACATGGCAGCCAGACTACTAAGACCCCTCTGAATCCGAGAAGCACGCAGACCCACCTACACTCTCAAACAAAAACTAACAAACTTAAAAGACCCAGAACAACCCATAGACAAAACCAACGTCATCTACAAAATTCCATGCAAGTACTGCCACAAACACTAAGTAAGACAACAGAAAGAAAGTTAGCAACCAGGATATACGAACACCAGCTAGCCGAAAAAGACACGACCTTCTCTCCCTCGTAGCCCGACACACGGATTAAAAATACCAATTTCGACTGGGACAACACATTGATCCTGGGACAGGCTAAGCAAAGACACGCCAGAGAATTCCTAGAGACATGGCACTCCAACCATAATGCCATAAACAAACACATAGATCTAGATGCCATCTATCAAACCCTCAAAAAACGAACAGGAAATGACATCACCACAAACCCCAGGAACCCCATCGAGGAGAAAGATATAAATAGAAAGCAGGAGACAACAGCTTCGCTTCACTTGGAGGTCGCCACTGATGATGATGTTACCTAGCCAGGTAATGAAACGTCTGGATATCAAACCTACAGCTCAGCAAGCAAACCGACACACTACATTTTAAATTATTTTTCATGTTTATGTTGCATGAATCTGCGGTTATTGATCCACTGTTTAGTTTCCATCCCTATAGGTAACATGCTGATTTCTCCAGTTGTTCATAGTTCAATGTGATGCATCCAGTGTGTGCATAACGAGAGGGAGGTTGCTTCCCACATCTTGCGTTTATCTGTGCCTTATGTCCAGCATTCATCAATGGCGAGAGCAAGGGGCGAGGGTGATACCAATTTGCAAGTCTCTCCGTGCCCATGCACGGCACCCACATCGGCAATTCTCCACTGTGCATTTACAGCCAGTTCTCAGTGCCCCTACACCCACGCCCTGCCCCTTTGAAATATCTCCATTATTTTGTGCAGTCTCGCTGTGCTCTTCTCACCAGGATGAATTACTTCTACTCAACCTCCTCCAGATTTCATCTGACAAAACATTCATTAAGATTCCCTTTGCATAAACATGCACTTCGCAGCTCTTGTTCTTTGATTTTCCTGGATGTCTTTCATACGAAAAAACGGTCACAGCAACTTGACTTGAAAAAGAAAACCACGCTGCTTTTCATTATCCCAATGCAACCGACATTTCAATACAGTTTAGTCAACAGGCTCAAACTATTCTTTGAAAGTTTGTAACAGCTTCGATGCATATAAACTGACCATTGGAGTTCCAATTTCAATACGACAGCTGTGAACACCTGAAAACAGCACCACTGAAATGCCGTTGATGACAGCAACAAGAGTGGGATTCGAGCACAACAGATTAGCAGTCCATCGACTTAACCTCTCGGCCACCTCGTCACAGATGCAGGAAAAGCTATGACCTTATGAATAATTGAATTGCGTAAATTATGCAGAGCAGCAGAGATTTCTCCCCGGTGTTGATGAAATGATAAATAACACAGTAAGGTTCCAAGACTATGGTCTGATCCCTAGGTTGTTGGGCAAGTAGACTCCCACTGTCACACTATGCACACAGTGATCTGAGCAAAAATAAGAAAATGAATATGTAACAAGGTCTGTTGAATTCTGTGAAGATTTGAAGTCAATGGAATGAAGAACCCGAGACAGCAGGAGGTTTTCTTTCAATAAAGAGTTGGATAGAGCTCTTAAGGATAGTGGAATCAAGGGTTATGGGGATAAGGCAGGAACAGGATACAAATTGAGGATGTTCAGCCATGATCATAATGAATGGTGGTGCTGGCTCGAAGGGCAGAATGGCCTACTCCTGCACCTGCTGTCTATTGTCGATTAAATTGCCTGTGAGGAATTGTTTTCCAGACTGGAGGAGAGTGCATTGTGCTCAATGTCATTATTCGGAGCACCGAACTTCCGCTCAGATGTTTTTGACACGCACTTGTGTACAGAACAGACAATTTCAAAATTCAAAATAAGGCTAAACTGACAATTGAAGGCAACAATGCAAAAACCTTGATCTGTATCATTTTCCTGGGCCGTGCGACACCAAGTCACTGTATGATCACAGCAACACAGTGAGCAAGTGTCAGAAGGAAAATGAAGGCAGTACCAGAGCGCATACTGGGAGCAGTACGTGACACACGGGGAAGTGCATTTTCCACAACAGGAACACTTCCCAAACAGCGGACTGCGGTGGAAGAATTCAGAGGGGGTTTACACTTTGAAGTTTGATGCCAGAGACACAATGGAGACCTGTCATTGAGTTTGTTCAAGATGAAGATTTTAAGATTTCTACAGATGCAAAACAAAATAGAAAGCTCATGGGTTAGTGAAGGCAAAAGATGAAATTGTACATTTCATCAATCTATGCATATTACAATGAGTACCTCACCACGTTCCTCACGCGGGGACAGAACGACTGAAAATGATCATATAATCCCCTTAACTAGCCTGGAATCAGAGAAACTCGGTTTCCCAAACGTTAAGGTAAAACCAGGAATGTGGAGGTAAGCATTAATGTGTTGCTCATGTGCTGAAGGTGACCAGTGCACGGTATCTATGTTTCAGTATAGTGGGGTGTGCTGTGCCGAAGTTTTCAGTTTGAGCTTCACATGGAGCAGCTTCAATTTATCGTCGGGTTGAGGGATACAGACAGAAGTTGATATTGAGCAAAGCCAAGTTTATGGGAAAATACCCGTGTTTGTGGATTGAGAAGCGATCTTTTCTGGGTAATGACTTTTTGATCAACAAACATACTGCAAGTTTCTAAAACGTGAAGAGACATATGTGGAGAGAGAGCCGAAGGTGATTTTCCAGCAGATGGATAACGTTTCCCATGTGCACTACGTTAAATTCCGGGAAAATAGATGTTGAACTGGTTTCATGTTGCACGGTGTGTTGCAAACTCACAAAGGTTATTGCAATAATAAACAAAAAATCACATAGGACCGTTTGAATATTGTATTGAACTGAATTTTGGTCTGAGCATATTTTATCTTCAATGACGTGCTGCAGAGAAGTACCGAGGGTTAACAATACAAAAGGACAGAGTCTTCTTGGTGGATTTCTTGGGTGGAGTTAAGAATGTACGAAATGTACATAACATCATGTGAATGTGGTCAAATCTTTAAAGTAGGTGTTGCGTCTCCAAGTTACGATTCAATTCCTACTCATTAGGATAAAACTTCTGTCTGCAGATATTTTACGACATCAGCTCCATTTACAGAGATTCATCTTGAATAATACGCCACACCTTACCAATCCATGAACTTGCTATACTCAGTCTTATTCAGTTGTACGTGTTCATGAAATATCTTTGTGTCTGAAGTCAACAAATTCGAAATTGTTACGCAACCACACTGACTTTCACTCAATGGTAAATTCCCTCCTTGTACGTTTGTTCGTGTATCTTTTAAAACACTTTGAAGTCAGCTTCTACGTTTTATTTCTGGAAAGTCGTTCACGATTTAAATAACTCTATTGAGTGGAAGGAACTCTCATCCAAACTTTTCTTAATCATTCACTAATGGTTTTCAAGCTCTAACTAAAGTTATTGATTCCCTGGAAAGACGGACTTTCCCCAATTTATTCATTCAAACCTTTTCATTTTAGAAGAACAAATAAGAATGCGGAATACAGGGTTAATGGTCGGGTTCTTAGTCAGGTGGACGAACAGAGGGATCTTGGGGTCTATGTACATAGATCTTTGAAAGTTGCCACTCAGGTGGATAGAGTTTGTAAGAAGGCCTATGGAGTATTATCGTTCATTAGCAGAGGGATTGAATTCAAGAGTCGTGAAGTGATGTTGCAGCTGTACAGGACTTTGGTGAGGCCACAGTTGGAGTACTGTGTGTAGTTCTGGTCGCCTCACTTTAGGAAGGATGTGGAAGCTTTGGAGAGGGTGCAGAGGAGATTTACCAGGATGTTGCCTGGAATGGAGAATAGGTCGTATGAGAATAGGTTGAGAGTTCTCGCCCTTTTCTTGTTGGAACGGCGAAGGATGAGGGGTGACTTGATAGAGGTTTATAAGATAATCAGGGGAATAGATAGAGTAGACAGTCAGAAACTTTTTCCCCGGGTACAACAGAGTGTTACAAGGGGACATAAATTTAAGGTGAAGGGTGGAAGGTACAGTGGAGATGTCAGGGGTGGGTTCTTTACCCAGAGAGTGGTGGGGGCATGGAATGCGCTGCCCGTGGGAGTGGTCGAGTCAGAATCATTGGTGACATTTAAGCGGCATTTGGATGGGTACATGGATGGGTGCTTAATCTAGGTTAGAAGTTCGGCACAACATCGTGGGCCGAAGGGCCTGTTCTGTGCTGTATTGTTCTATGTTCTATGTTCTATGCTGTTTGTGCTGGAAGAGGTGGAGGGAGTTTTGAGGTTTCTGGAATGAGTCAGTCGACAGTTTTGAATCCATATAGTATTATTAGTTGCTGAATTCAATACTGAGAGTGGTAATGCCTGAGCCTTATTTGGAGACAGAGCGTGAACCTTGTTCTGGGTTAGGTGCTATAACAGATATACAGTGAGTGTGAGGGAGCAGAGAGTATATGGTAAGTCTTATCCTAACAGAGAGACGAGGATATTGTTGCTTGTCCAGTATTGTGGGACATTTCTTCAGATCATCTCAGCGTCGAGGTGAGCCTCCCTGAATGTCTTGCCCAGGTCTACCACTAATAACGACACAGACCTGTCCCTCAGCTTCCACAGAATCAGTTTAGGTAGAATTTACAGATAGCAAGAAGAAGCAAATATTGGTGTGTTATATATCGAACCCAAAACGGTAGCAGAAAATCGGAGCATCACATGCTCTGGAAATTAGATAGACAAGTATTGTGGATACCGCAGTCTTATTGAATGGTTAACAGCGTTAACTAAGTGACTGCTGAAGCTGTGAAAAAAATACGTTCCATAAGTGTATATGATTTGGGTTGAAGAGTATGTTGTGAAGTAAACGAGAGAGCAGGTTATTTCGGATTTGATGTTGTGTGGTCAGAAGGACGAATTATTAACCTTGGTCTGAAGCAGCATTTAAGGAATAATGCCATTTATAAGGTAAAGTTTACAAGGTGTCTGCATACAGTTTAGAATGCTTAAATATTCCAGTCAAACATCATGGAAGACTGGAGGCTAGAGTGTCAAGATGTCTTCAGTAAATTGGGAAAGTACAATATAACATTCAGTGGGAGACAAGCAATGGTTGTTCGAGTCATAGAGGCAGACAGCACGGAGACAGGCCCTTCAGCCCAAACTGGTCCATTGCATCCAAAATGCCCATCCACGCTAAACCCATTTCCCTGCCATTGTCCCATATCTTTCTAATCCTTTACTATCCATGTATTTGTTCAAATGCTTTTTAAATATTGTTAATGTATCCGCCTCAACCACTTCTCAATCCATGTGTAACAGCCCCTGTGTTAAAAAGTTGTTCCTCAAGTTCCCTTTAATTCTGTCCCCTCTGACCTTAAACTGATGCTCTCTAATCTGTGATTGCCCAACCCTGGGAAAAAAGACTGGGTGCATTCACTCTATCCATGCCTGACATGATCTTATAAATTTCAATATGATCCTCCCTCAGCCTCATGCATACAATAATAAAAAGTCCTAGCTTGTCGAACCTCTTTCTGTAACTCGGACCATTGAGACCTTGGCAATATCCTTGTAAATGGTTTCTGCACTCTTTCCAGTTTAATAACATCCTTTCTATAGCAAAGTGAGCAAAACTGAACATAACGTTACCAATAAGGCCTGACTAGAATCCTGTATAACTGCATCATAACTCTCTAATTTCGATACTCAGTGATATAAACCGATTAAAGCCAGTGTGCCAAAAGCTTTCTTCACTGTCTACATCTGAATCAACTTCCAGAGAATCATGCATCTGAATTCCAAGGTTCCTCTGTTCCACTACACTCCTTAGGACCCAACCA
The DNA here is from genome assembly GCF_047496795.1 of Chiloscyllium punctatum. Lineage (NCBI taxonomy): Eukaryota > Metazoa > Chordata > Chondrichthyes > Orectolobiformes > Hemiscylliidae > Chiloscyllium > Chiloscyllium punctatum. Next base: position 10,462,006 of record NC_092790.1, read on the forward strand.
TTCACCATGAAACTCGAAACTTTATTTGACTTTATAAAATACAAGAACTTACACTGATCTATATTAATATCCATTTGCCATTTCTCAGCCCACTTCTGCAGCTGATCAAAGCACTGCTGAAATTTCTGAAAATTCTGATAACCTTCTTCACTCTCCGTGATGCCGCTTGATTTAGTGCCGTCTTCAAACTTACAAATCATGCCTGTACATTCTCATGTAATATATGGAATATGTAGTGGTGTCAGCATCAACCCCTGAGGCATTCCACTATTCACAGGCCTCCAGTCTGACCAGCATGTTTCCAGTATTATTCTCTCCTTCCTACCATCAAGGCAATTTTGTACCTAATTTGCCAGTTCCCCCTCAATTCCATGCGATCTAACCTTCCAGAGGTTCCAGAGTACCATGTGGATACTTACTGAAGGCCTTACTGGAATCAACCTATACTACGTATACCACCCAGACCTCCTCAACGTTGCTGGTCACTTTATCAAAGAACTCCAACAAAATTGTGAGTCACGATCTCTCTTGCACAAACTCCTGTGCTGAATTTGATGAAGGCCTTTTGCCAGAAACATCTATTTTTTTGCTCCTCGGATGTTGCCTGACATGCTCTGCTTTTCCAGCACCATTTTAGTCTTACTCCGAACCATACCCTGCCTTTCAAATGAATGTATATCCAGTCTCTCTAAATCTTCTAAAGTAACCTACCCACTAATTTTAGGATTACTGGTCTTTAGTTCCCAAGTTTATCTTTGTAGCATTTCTTGAATACGGGCTCAGTATTCGCTATACTCCAGTCGTCCAGGACGGCACTCGTTGGCCAGTGATGATAGAAAAGAGTCAAACAGTGCTCCCGCAATATTTTCTCTATCCCCCTATCCTCCTGCTGTGTTCCTGAATATAACTGGTCAGGACCAGGTGTTTTTAGAAATACTGCAAAGTCTGAAACATACATCTATTTATTTCAGGTGCAAACACCAAAGAGTGAGAAAGTGACTCAGTGATGGTTAACATAACAAATTAGAAAATATATTAATCGTAGGAAGTGACTTCAGAAGAATTCCAGCTATTGTGAAAACCTGAGAATTCTCAGAAATTAACGATACAAAAATGGAAGTCCATGAAACTGAAAAGGAAATCAAAAAGAGAACATACCTGCTAACAAACTGGACCACAAAGACTACATCAATCTGCGATCTACATTTCAAAAGAAACAAAATAAAAGCAAAGTCAAATATGGAAATTTGTAATCGGGAGAGGAGAGGTCCTTGTGCAGAACAGGGAAATGGCCAACAAAATAACCAGTTACATTGCATCTGTCTTCATGGAGAAAGATTCAGAAAATCACCCAGTAATGCCAAGTTATCGTATCGGACTCCTGGAGCTAAAGACAAACTCAATTCATATCAGTAACAAGGTAGTACTTGAACATGTAGCTGGATTGAGCATTGCTAAGTCTGCTGAAACAGATGTACTTCATATGAAAATGCCAGAAATAAATACCAATAGTAGTATTAATTGCACTGTCGATGACTGTGTTTTATTTTCCTATACATTCTGCAGACACCGGAAACTATTGTGGATAAACTATAGATGAATGGAAGGGATCCAAACAGCTACAAAGGGAAAAAGACATAGTGTGGAGAACTGTAGACCAGGTAACTTGACATTTGTCGGGAAACTGTTGGAATCTATCACACAGGATGACATTTTTCCTATTTAGAAATTAGCAGCAACAATGGAGAGAATCAGCATGTATTTCTGATAGAGAAATCATACTTGGTAAACTTCGGAATTGCTTGAAGTTGTTTCTTATAGCATAGATAATGGGGAAAGTGTAGAATTGGCATATACTGGATTTTCGGAAGGGTTTCTATAAGATCTCAGTGAGTTCGTAAATGTAATGAATGTGAAGGGTGTTTGGAGGAATATATGTAAGTGGAAAGGTAAAGTTTGGTTCGCCTTCCTTTAAGGGAGCCAGAACATTGATGTAAAGACATGTTGAAACAGTTTCACGGCATGTTGGTGGGACTGTAGCTGGAGTATTGTGCACAGTTTTGGTGACCGAATCACAGAAAGAATATACTGACCTGAGAGGAAGTGCAGTGGGCATTCTCCAGATTAATCCCTCAGATGGTGAGATTGTCTGATGAGGAATCTCGGCCTGTGTTCTCTAGAGTTTCAAAGAATGAGAGGTGGGTCACAGTGAAATTTAGATAATTCACAAAACATTTGACAAGTTGGAAATTAACAGAACGTTTCCCTCGCTGTCTATTCCACATTCAAGGCAAATAATGGCAGGATCTGGGACAGGCCAGTTAAGACTGCAATAAGGAGGAAATTCATCATTTGGATGGGAGTGACTAATACAGGGGCATGGAAACCTACTGGTAGGAAAGATTCGGGAGAATCACCAGATATTCTACAAGTGTCTCCAGCAGAACAGAATAACTAGGGAACAGGTAGGACTTATTAGTGACTTGCCAAGTTGCAACCAAATTAAACTAAGTGTTAGGAGACAGAGGGCGGTGGTAGAGGGCTGTTTGTGTGATTGGAGGCTAGTGTCCAATGGTGCACCACGGGGATAAGTGCTGTGTCTCTTAATATTTGTGATTCGGACGTGTTGGTGTTGGATTGGGGTGGACAAAGCTAAAAATTGCATAACACCAGTTTATACTCCAAAAGGTATATTCGGTGGGACTAGCTTTTGAAGTGCTTCATCAAAGCGTGCAACCACCTGATGAAGAAGAAGCGTTTTGAAAGCTCGTGTCTCCAAATAAACCTGTTGGACTACAAGCTGATGTTTTCTGATTTTAAACCTTATCATAAAGAATGCAGCTGTGAATATGGACGAGGGGTGGGGAGTGTCTTACGTAAGTTTGTGTTTGATACAAAGATTGGCCGGGTAGTTGGCAGTGAAGAGGAAGGCCTTACGTTGCAGGAAGATACAGATGGAATGGTCAGATGGGTGGATCAATGGCAGATGGAATGTAACCCTGATAACTATGAGGTGATGCACTTTGGAAGAAGGAACCCGACAGGCAAGGACTCAATGAATGGCAACACACTAGGAAGCTGAGAGGGTGCTTCTCTACACATCTCTGAATGTGGCTGGACAGGGTAACACACAATTTGATAAAGCATATGGGAGCGTAAACATCGCCTTCACATATCGAAGCATAGATTATAAGAGCTATGTGGAACTTTCATTAGCTAAGATGGAATATTGTGTGCAATTCTGGGAGCTACATTACAGGAAGGATGTGATTGTACTGGAGGGGGTGCAGAGGAGATTCACCAGGATGTTCCCTGGGATGGAGCGTATCAGCTATGGATAGAGCCTGGATAAGCTCGAATTGTTTACTTTGGTGCAGAGAAAGCTAAGGGGGACCTGAATCAGGAGGATAAGATTACGAGGGATATGGATGGGGTGGATAGACAGCAGCTGGTCCTTTTAATCAAAGGGACACACTTTTGAAGTGAAGGGTTTGAGGCTTAGTGAGGATTTGAGGACTGTTTTTGAAGCAAAGTGTGTTTGGTTCTGGGATGCACTTCGTGAGAGGGAATTGTCATGGTAACCTCAAAACCATTAGAAAATACATGGTTGTGCACTTGAAATGCCATAAGATTCACGGCGACAGGTTTTGTGTTGGAAAGTGGGGCTAATGTAGACCGTGCTGTATTTCTGATAGTACAGAGTCTGTGCTTCTGTGATTATATGGCTGTGGAAGGTCAATCATTCAGCAGCTTAAGATAGGAATTGATGGTTTTCTGAAGAATATCTGATCACAGTGTATATGAGTGAACTTGTAATATCTTCTGAAAATACGCCAATGGCAAAATGAAGAGAAAAAGGTGCAGCTTCCTTACAGTCTGATACCAGATAATTGAGGATAGGTAAATAGCAGATCAATGGAGCAAATACTTCGGTTATGCCTTCACAGAAGAAGAAAAAACAAAAATAACATTTCCTCGCAATACTCGGGAACTTTAGTCTGGAGAGAAAAAGGGATTAGAATGAAATTAGTAACTAAAACATTTCAGAGAAAATATTGGACTGAAATTAATGGGCATCGGCAAAGTCAACAGAGGTTTATGAAATAGGAATCATGTTTGGGAAAATGGCTTTTAGCAAAATTATGGAGAAGGTATCAATGCAATACGATTGGATTATCAGAAAGATTTTTGATAAAGCCCCAAGCCTATTGTGCAAATTCGAATCCTATGGGACTGGGGCTAATATATGGTCATGGTTTTAGAATGGGAGACTTGGCAGGAAACAGTGAGTAGGAACAAAACCATGTTTTTTGAATGGAAGGCTTGGAGGATATAACAAGGATCGAGATTTGGCATCCAACTATTCCCAATACACATCATATCTTTGGTTGAGGGGCTCAATTGCAATATTTCCAAGACTGCTGACAGCTCTAAACGATGTCAGCTTGTGAGTGGATGAGGAGGATGTCAAAAAGGCTCCAAATTGATTGAGACAAGTGGAGTGACTGGGCAAATACCTGGCAGATGGAGAGCAATGGCAGAGATGAGAGGTTGTGTACATTGATGGGATCAATTGAATGGCAGCCTATCATTTGAAAAGGGATTGGTTGAAATTTGTTGATATATAAGTGAACTTAAGCTGCATTTTTGTTTATTTCTGCGCAGCATTCCGAGTCCATGTAGGGCAGTGAGTTCTGAACACGGAAGTCAATACTGGGAATGGCATTGGCGCGTTGTTTTTCAGTGTACGTAGACCCAGCAAGTAGGGAGCTGTAACATTGAAAAGAATCTGGATCTCCCTGTACACTAGTCACTGAAAGCAATATTGCAGGAGCAGAAAGCAGGTAGGAAGATAAATGGTTTATTCACCTTCATTTCAGGGTGATTTAGAATACAGGAGTAAGGGTCATTTACTGCAACTATACAGGGCCTTGGTGGGACCCCATCTCGAACATTGTGGAGTATTGTGTGCAGTTTTGGTGTCCTTAGCTAATAAAGGGCAAATCTGACATTGATGGAGTGCAGTGAAGGATGACAGACTGATCTCTGGGATGACAGTTAGTTGTGGGAGCAGAGTTTGGGGTGACTGGGCCTATATTCCATGGGCTTTAGGAAAATGAGTGGAGATATCAGTGAGATATATAAACTCTGACAGGATGTGACAGATTGGAAGCAGGGATGTTAGTTCACTTTATAGAAAATGGTTCGTGAATCACATTGCAGTCAAATCATACTTAATAAACACGTGTTATCAGAGAACTCCCAAAATATTGATGGGCCAAAGGCACTATATTTCATAATGTTTAAACATATTTTGGGATATGAACATTGTGTGGGGAAAACTGCTTTGAGGAGATGTTCTGCCATGAAATAGTATGCGGAAAGCTCAATGTGCTGAATGACCTCCTACTCTCCCGATGTTTCTGTTCAGTCTGTTGGAAAGCTCTGTAAAGGTTGTCATAAGCTCTCAGATGTAAGGAAGGATGTCTATGCAGGGTCGACAGAACTGTGTTTCTCACTCCCTTTTCTGATAACGAGGCTGATGCTAGATGATCTGTCAGGTTTTATCCTTTAAGACCTCAGAGTAGTTTGATACTATTGAGTGTCTCACTTGGCCGATTCAGAGACCATGTTTTTGTATCTGGAGTCACTTTTAGGCCAAGAAAGCACGGGAGATCACTTGGGGAAGGAGACCGATGTTTACAATCAACATTGGACACTATTACTGACACCAGATTTTAGGTATCGAGATTTTATTAATTATTTTTAACTTCCAACAGCTGCCAGATCATTGGCCTGGACTGGATTCGTAAACCAATGATATGTCCACTGCAGCACCATCCCCACATGGGGACCTATCAGAAACCACACTGACCTGATTATTTCGGTGCTACTTGACAGCTTTATCGAAAAGTATTCCCACCAATTTGTCTGTCGAGATGGGACTGAGAGTGTGGTAATTGGTCAGATTGTAATTATTCTCCTATGCAGGGACTGGATATAGTTGAGTAATTTTCCTCATCGCCAGGGACATGTCAGAGTTGGAGCTGGAATGAAACGTAGGATGGCGTATTTACAGGGGGCAGGGTGGGAAGAGGTGTAATCTAGGTCGCTGTGGGAGTCAGTCGGTTTAGTGTATACGTCCGTGTTGAGTCGGTCGTCCGAGATAGAGATGGAGAGGTCTCGGAAGGGGAGGGAGGAGTCTGAGACTGTCCAGGTAAATTTGAGGTCTGGGTGGAAGGTGTTCGTAAAGTGGATGAACTGTTCAATCTCCTCGTGGGAGCACGAGGTAGCGCCGATACAGTCATCAATGTAGTGGAGGAAAAGGAGGGATTATATTCCCAATTCCTTCGCCTTCACCGCATCTACTCCCAGGAGGACCAATTCGAATACCGAACAATCCACTGGCCTCCTTCTTCAAACACCGCAATTTCCCCTCAGACGTGATTGACGATGCTCTGCACCGCATCTCCTCCACTTCCCGCTCCTCCCCCCTTGAACCCCGCCCCTCCAATCGCCACCAGGACAGAACCCCACTAGTCCTCACCTGCCACCCCACCAACCTCCAGTAACATCGGATCATCCTTCGTCATTTCTGCCACCTCCAAACGGACCCAACCACCAAGGATGTATTTCCCTCCCCACCCCTTAAAAGCGTTTCGTAAAGACCACTCCTTCCGTGACTCCCTTGTCAGATCCACACACTCCACCTACGCAACCTCCGCTCCCGGCACCTTCCCCTGCAACTGCAAAAAATGAAAAACTTGCGCCCACACCTCCCCCCTCACTTCCCTCCAAGGCCCCAAGGGATCCTTCAATATCCATCAGAAATTCACCTGCACCTCCACACACATCATTTAATGCATCCACTGCACCCGATGTGGCCTCCTATACATTGGGGAGACAGGCCGCCTACTTGCAGAACGTTTCAGACAACACCTCTGGGACACCAGCACCAACCAACCGAACTGGCCCGTGGCTGAACACTTTAACTCCCCCTCCCACTCCGCCAAGGACATGCAGGTCCTTGGCTTCCTCCATTGCCAGACCATAGCGACACGACGCCTGGAGGAAGAGCGACTCACCTTCTGCCTAGGAACCCTCCAACCACAAGGGATGAATGCAGATTTCTCCAGCTTCCTCATTTCCCCTCCACCAACCTTTTCTCAGTCCAAACCCTCAGACTCAGCACCGCTTTCTTGACTTGCAATCTTCTTCTCGACCTCTCCGCCCCCACCCCCTCTCCGGCCTATCACCCTCACCTGAACCTCCTTCCACCTATCGCATTCCCAATGCCCCTCTCCCAAGTCCCTCCTCCCTACCTTTTATCTTAGCCTGCTTGGCACACCCTCCTCATTCCTGAAGAAGGGATTATGCCCGGAACGTTGATTCCTCTTCTCCTTTGATGCTGCCTGACCTGCTGCGCTTTTCCAGCAACATATTTTTAAACAACTACCTCATTGTCCACTTTAATTTGAGGAATATCCGAATCAGAATCCTCTGAAGTTGTTTTTTTCCTTCTGTGCCGTAATCATTAACACCTAGTTCTCTGGCTGTCCTTACCTGTCAAAGTACATTTTGAGCATATTCACATGACATACGCTGTGAGATTTCTTTCTGTCTGGAGTCCCTATCATGTAGTTACTCTCACTCAATATCCGTTGTGTTTGATAAGGTCTACTAAACCTTGCTTTTCAAGGTTCACCAACAACTGGAAGTAACAGTAATATCTTATCCCCGATCGCAAAATCGCATTTTTTTATTCCCTGTCCACTTCCTGTTTTATTGTATGTTGCATTTCTTTTAAATGCTGTCGAACCAACTCCCCAGCGCTATTAATCGTTCCTTAAATTTTGAGACCTAGTCCAAATGTGTGGCCTTTGAACTCTAATTTACTATTTTCTCCTTAATCAATTTTAATGGTCCCCTCACTTAATGCCCCAAAAATAATTCCAATGGAACGAATTTGCTCTGTTAATTTGGGGTATCCCTGATCACAAAAAGTGGAAATGGAATTCCCTCACCCTAATCATCTGGATAATCCTGATTATAAGCCCTCAACATGGTATTTAATGTTTAATGTCACCTTTTTAGTGCTCCCTGCAATTGTGGATGGTTTGAAGTAGATTTGAATTGCTTCATTCCTAAGACATTATCGTGATTAATTAGATGTGAACTTTGAACCTTAATCTCACTGTATCTTCATTGGTAGTCCGTATCTATTTTTAAAAAAAGACTAATTCCTTTACAATTCTTTTAGCTGTGATACTGCACCTTGGGATGGCCTCTGGAAATCTAGTCGATGCATCCATTATTGTTAAAAAAATACTGATGCCCAATCTTTTGATTGTGGTCTGGGACCTAGCCAATCATTTAAGACTCTTGTAAAAGGTTCCTCAAATGCTGGAATAGTTAAGAAAGGTGTAAGTTTTATTATCGCTTGTGTTTTTCCAATTACCTAACATGTATGATGCATCTGGAAAAATTCAAATACATCCTGTTGCAGTCCAGGCCAGTAAAATGTCTCTGTATTCAGTCTGTTTTTTCATCACTCCGAACTGATGCACCATTCGCACCACCTCCTTTCTGTAACCTATTGGCAATATGATTTGATGAATCTCTTCCCATTTCTCATCTCCTTGAATATATGATAGTCTCCATTTCCTCATTTGGACATCATTTTTAAGGTAATAAAGCTCAGGGATACATTCAGAATTCCTAACATATGTGCTTTTTGATACAACTGCTTTAAACTTTTATCTTTCTGCTGTGACTCAGTTAGTTTAGCTGAGCAAAAAATATTTACATGATCACCTATTTGCTCCTGTTTTGTCTCAACTTTCTGATGGAACAAAGTATCTGTTCATGCCACTTCAGCTTCCTTATCTTTACATTTTTGGTATTTTCTGTTTCGACTCGTGACATTGGGACTTTGTTACCCACAATCAGGAAAATTTCAAGGATAAGACTCCTACATTGATTCAGTTGCCTGCATATCCACTGGCTTTCCAACGAGAGTAGCAGTAATCCTACCAATGAATCAGCTATATTTTCCGCAAGGACAAGTTGTATTCCTGGAGCTGAGAGTTTGTCCAATACCTCTACCGCAATTTCCCCACACTTTTCTGGACACGCTATGCTCACTTTACATGATTTTGCACCTTTTAACTCATGGTGAATTGCCTTTCGCTGTACCTTGTCTGGAAATATTCCTTCAGGAGTACATATCTCCTTTTCTATTCACAGAGGATCCTGTGTCTCTTAATATTGCATCCTCTTTAACTGCCCTATGTGAATAAACTTTCCCTTTGCAGGTATATTTTATAAGCAGATCTGGTACTCCCTCCGTAACAAACCTCCAATCAGATTATACACTCTGATGCAGCTTTCTAGTTTCCACTGTGCATTCTGTTACCGCTCCATAAAAACTCCCAGATTTATTCCTTTTTCCTACGTCTGTTTTTTTTTTCTGAATCCACCAAAACAGTGATTTCATGTGCCCTAATTTGTTGCAATGAAAACACCGGAGTTTTTAAAAAAATCTTCTCTGCCTCCTTCAAGTATTGCCTTCACCGAGATCTACGTCTCCCTTTCTACGTGGGGATTTCTCTTTGCCCCAATTTTTATCCATCATGGACTGAAATTGACTCTGGAAGCCAAAACAAGTTTGATAACAATAATCACTAGTCATAATCATCAGCCACTTCAGCTACCAGTCTTGCCTTTATTACTCTAGTATCTTCCAAATGAGTTTGCACTATGTGAATGCTTAAACTCCTCCAAAGTAATTGTCTCTCTCAGAGCATTGTAGGTTTGCTCTCTTTTTAAAGCTCTTATCCATCCATCAAAATTACTTTGTTTGATTCTTTCCAACTCAATATGGGTTCGACCAGGATCCTTCCTTAAATTCCTCACGTTGTCTGTAGGCTTTTGGCACGTGCTCATACGTATATTTTCCTCTCCTCATACTCCCCAGATCCCTCCTCTGATAGTGTTGTACATACCTCACTATCTCTACCTACAAGTTTTGTCTGGGTCAACAAAACCTACATGGTCCCTGCCCACTGAAATTCTTTAGCCACTTCCCTACTCATTAATCTAGGCAAGGTGTGAATATACTGAAACACATTTCTCACCAGGCTTTGGACTCACCATGGGTTTACCCATCTTCAGTCTGTTCCTCATGAAGCTTACCTTCAACCTTCATCCTTATCCTTTTCAGCTGACTTTCCATTCTATGTGTCCACCTCGGAAGCTCAAATGCTCCCTCTTTTTCTTTCTCTCCTGCTGAAGCTATTTATTTTTTTCTCTTTCCTCTGTTAAACCTATTCGTTATCTTTCTTCCTCTTCTGATTTTAGTCGTAGCTCAAACTGCTTCACCTCTGCTTCCAACTCAAGCTGCCTCTTTTGCGATTGAAGTTTAGTCATCTCCACAGATCCTGATGGAGTTTGCAGCAAATTGGAATGCCGAGCTACTGCTGCAATCATCTCATCTTTCCTCATATCAGACGGTAGCTTTACCTCCCTTTGTCTTCTAATTCCCACGGCTTGGACTTATGTGCATTTTGTAAAACCCCCAAGGTCACTTTCTCCACCTCCAAAACAAGCTTGGTTCCAGCAAGAACCATTGCTGTCTGAAGGTCTGTTTACTCACCAAATCAACACACGAAATAAGAGACATAATACCCGCCACTCGCTGTCTAAATCCCGCGAAGGCCCCTAATCTGTTATGGACCAAACCCGAACCCTCAAAACATTTTAAGCAGGTAGCCGGACGGTAAATTTGCTACTTATTGAAGGTTAGTGTATAGCTGATATTCCCAGAGTGAATTAGCTGGTCAGACTGCCGAGTTTTAAACAAATGACATTTATTTGCCAAATTAGATTAGATTACTTACAGTGTGGAAACAGGCCCTTTGGCCCAACAAGTCCACACCGCCCCGCCGAAGCGTACCCACCCATACCCCTACATCTACATCTACCCCTTACCTAACACTACGGGCAATTTAGCATGGCCAATTCACCTGACCTGCACATCTTTGGACTGTGGGAGGAAACCGGAGCACCCGGAGAAAACCCACGCAGACACAGGGAGAACGTGCAAACTCCACACAGTCAGTCGCCTGAGGCGGGAATTGAACCCGGGTCTCCGGCGCTGTGAGGCAGCAGTGCTAACCACTGTGCCACCGTGCCGCCCATTAAACATAAGGAACCAAAAACAGAATACCTGAATAACGTATCGTATCCGAACCTGACAGTCTATCCCGATTTAAGGATGCTGTTCCAATATACTTGCAACAATTCCAATAAACAAAACGCCTTCGCACCAAGAATAAAACTGACACAACTGCTTACAGGTTAAAATGTCGGAAGTGCAGAAGGAGGCAGAGAGCGTCCAGTGACTCTGACTCAACTAACCCCGAACTGATCCAACCTGTCCAGCTAGGGAGCAGGACAGGTCCTCCTGATTATACAGGGTACTTTCCAAAGATTTGAAAGGCTTCTGGATGAGGCATTATCTGTTAGGTATAAACAAATGGACCACAAAGAACCTTTCAAAATTCTGACATCTTGGAATCTTGGGTCCTTTAGACCTTCTTTCAAAAAAACCAAGGACAACATAACCCTGTAAAAGGACTGGCTTTGTGAGAACATGCACATTTGGCGTTGGACTGAATTCCAAAAATGTAAGTCTTACAGCTTTGAAGCCAATATAATGTATTAAGGTGTTTGTTAGTTTACATAAAACAGTGCTCAATCATATTGTGTGTTGAAGATTCAGCATTGTCACGAGTGGAATGTCCAGAAATATCCACACTTCCTGTGTATGGTCAGGGCAAATATATCCAGTGAGAATCTGTTGCTTAGCGCCTGTTCTAGTCGAGGAGAGACCAGCATGGAAACCACATCTAGATTGTGATTTTTCTTTTGTGGATGGTCATGGTGGAGCGTTCAGGTGGTTACAGCATTGCAAATGAATAACACAGCAGAATCATCTAACCCGCGATAAGAAAACGTCAATAATTCTCCCTCACAATTAACTTCACGAGAGCAAATGGAAATGGGAGATGTGACCATTAGCCAGCAATGTCAACATTCAGTTCAATCCAGTTGTTATTTTGAACTGAAGGTCGCATTCCAAAAGGAGTTATCTGGATCTGTTTGTTCAGTGACTGTGATTGATGTCAGTCTCCATGGATTCTAATTATGTCACTGGATGGTTTTCTTCTTCTCTTTGTACGGGGCTTCTTCCAATGCTTTACCCCATTGTTGCTGCAGATGTATCAGCAGCAACACTGACAAGGATCAGCAGTTGCAGCGAACATCAGAATCTGAGAACCATAGACTGGAATGTTTCAACAGTGGATCAGAATCTGACAGCATTAGACTGGAATATGCCAACATTGGATCAGAATCTGAGAACAGTCGACAGGAATGACGCATCAATGGTTCAGAATCTAAGAAAAATAGACTGGAATGCTGCAACAATGGACAGGAGTTTATCTTGGGGTCTTTTGTATCTTTCCTGGTATGGGCACATATTACCAGAGAGGATATACGGTGTACTGCTGATTATTCAGGCTGGTTACTATCCAATGCTCGCTATTGTTGGTGTTCCTGGTAAGTCTTCCCATCACTATCGATTTATTAATCCCATGGTGAACTTCAGTGCTATTTCTGTTATCTATATTTAGTAAATGCTGAAACTGTCATCTTCAGTTTTAAATGCAAATGGATTCATTACCCACAAATTCAGAACCGCCCACACCCCCGCACACATAAACATCTGAAAACAAGACTGTTCACAATCACAAAGTACCTATTTTCCCCGAATTGATTTATGTCTTGGTATTCTTTCCATCACCAAAGCTACCCACTCCCAGCTCCATGGTATCGCCAGACGCCGTCTTGACGTCAGTGCGAGTGCTAAATAACCCATTATCTATACCTTTGTAAAAGTCAGACTTTATGGTTCCTGTTCTCTTCGAATCAGTCTTTCCGTTACAAATGTTTCCATCAAAATCTTGTTCTTGTCTTTAAATTAAATTCATGACAGGGACAATGTGTCAGAGTAGTAATGTCGATGGCCACGTAATTCAGTGGCCCAGGTAACTACACCATGGACACTGTTTCAAATCCTATCACAGATGATGACAGAACTTAAATTCAAATGACAGGAACTGGAAATAAAAGTGAATTTTACTAGTATAATCCCACCAGCACTTTGACAATAAGTTTATCTATTTCACTGTTGCCCTTTGGTGAAGAAATCTCACATTATTGTCTGGTCTGAATTAAAACTGACGTCAGACCCAATACCTTAAGGTATGGCCTCACAGTAAAAGGCATTTAGTGAGGTCCACAAATGCTGCCCTGTCAGTGATGCAGACATCCCATGAAAGGTAGAGGCAAAAAAAAAGAATGTTGCTAGAGATTAGAAACAAAAGGAGCGAGTAAGTGCCAGAGAAACTGAACAGATATGGTAGCCTCAGGTCGAGAGAATAATAGAAGTGACATTTCGCGTCCAATGACCATACATCAGAACTGAATGCAGTTGGTATATAGTGTGTTTGTTGTTGATGACAGGGATGGCTGTTGTGAAAGGGAGAATCAGTGAGTTGAATAGATAGAGAAAGAGAGAGGTAGAGAGAAAGAGACAAACAGAGGGAATGTTGATGATTAGCTGGAATGGAAATAATAGTCCAGACTAATCTTATTTATTTTTCTCCTGTTCCCATATTACTGAAATGCATGCCCATGTGAGGTGTACCTCCATGTCCCAGTTTGAAGTCACTATGTCCCTTTGTCTCTCTTACTTGAGTGTCATCATCTTCTTTTATTCAGTAATGGGATGTTGGGCCAGTAATTAATTCCTTTCCTGATTGTCCTTGAGATGGTGTTGGTGAGCCACCTCCCTGACCCACTGCAGCCTGTGGGCTGTAAGTAGTCAGTGTTGTGGTCCGCCCGGTTTCATTTATTTGAAAATTTTAGTGAGTGATATAACGGAGCGGCTGGCTTGGCCATTTCAAACTACAACTGTATGTTAACCACAGTGCTGTGGTCTGGAGTCACAGGTAAATCCGACCAGGTGAAGACAGTAGATTTCCTTCTCTGAAGTGCATTAGTGTTCCAGGTAGGACAAACACAATGGTTTCATTAGATTCTCAATTCCTGATATTTTATTGAATGCAATTTCCAACATTTGCCGTGGTGGGATTCGAAACCAGGGTCTCGGTTATCACCTGAGTCTCTGGGTTATTATTCCAGAGAAAATACAGCTAGGCCATCACCTCTGCAGCATCTGCAACCATCTCCAACCATCTCCAATGGCAATAGTGGTGTTGTTGTTGGCGTGGCTGTGCTTAAAGCATAGCGTTTTTCAAGGCAACAAAATGATTTGGCAAAACATACCATCCTTCCCAGTTTGTATTTATGCGAAGGTGAGATGATGGGAAGTGTTCTTGGTGAAAAGGAGGTGGGTGTCCTTGGTCATGAGCCACTGATAGAATTCATACGGAGCAGTAGGTAATCAGCACAGTAATGTACAGTGTCCTTCATTGTAAAATGATGGAAGTATAAGTATGAAGACACCTTACTGAATTGGTAAAGTGTTATTGAAACAGTACTTGGGACGCTGTGAACAGATTTTCTCTCCTTTATGAGGAATGATCTCCTTGCCACAATGAGACAGAATACAGGCAATGCGCCAGAGTAATCCCTGCGTTGAAGGTACCACAAGGAGAGTGTGAAGGAAATGAGTGATTAATCTGTAATGCGTAAAAAGAATAAAAAGTGATTGCAATAAAACTTGAGCGTTATGGACCAGTATTCATTATTTTCAAAACTAAGCATTGATACCGTTAAATATTCCGTGTTTCCCGCAATTTATGTTTTCTCATTTGGACAAATATATGATAGGGAATGTTAACAAGGACATGGGCCAAGTACAGGAAAATGGAGTTAGCATGGATGGACATTTTAGTCTGAATTGACCAGTTTGGGCTAAAGGGCCTGTTGAACTCTATGACTCTGTGATAGTTTACATGTCCCTGTGGAGCCCACATGTTGGTTGAGAGACAGCTCCAGGCTCTGACCAAACTCTCTCCGTCTCAACGCACAGTTGGAGTGAGACCCTGCACTGAGCATCATGTTGTTCACAAACTTGTCAGCAGCCACATTCTGACAGGGTTGGTCATTCTCAAAGGCTTCTGACATCCATACAGAAGACTAGCCCTGTCTTCTCGGAGATGGAAGATGCCTCCTTGAGATGTGCCACATACCATCCGGTGTGCGTCCTTACCATCAGCAAACCATGTTAATGTAACACGTGTGAAACATTAGCAAAGGAGCCAGGAGGCACAACATGGAGCAATCTGTTTATGCAGCCTCTGCTTCATTAGTTTGTAGTGTTGCAGCATCAATTACATCCTCCAATTTCAGTGTAACTGTTTGGACGGGCTGAATGACCTCTTCTGTTCATTTGTCAATGTCTCGGGTGGCTGAATGTCCTCTGCCTCGTTCCAGGGAAGAGGTTCATTATTGGGTGACCCGTGGTAGCTGCTTACCTGCGTGTTGTGCTGACTAGATTCCTTATCTCCCTGTGTAACATTAGACAAACAGGAGGCCGGAAGAATCAGCAAGTCAGGCAGCATCAGGAGGTGGAGAAGTCAACACTTCAAGTATACCCGTTCTTCAGGACTGCGGGTGGGGGTAGGGGGAACTGCAGATAAAGAGGGAAGGGAGTTGTTGGGGTGGGAAGAGCAGCAGGATGGTGAGGTAGCAGATAGGTGGACACAAGTGGTGGGTGCAACCTGGTTGGTCGATGGGAGGGATGAATCCGGTTGGGAGCTAGAAGGTGGGTCATTTGGTGCAATGAAAGGGAGAAGGCGGGGCTGGAAAGGGAGTAGGGCCATGGCTGGGAAGTTTATTCCAAATTGGAGAACCCAATGTTGAGTCCTTCAGGTTGTAGGCTAACCAGGCAGAAGGTAAGATGTTGTTCGTCCAATTTGCGGTCTGACTCACTGTGGCAACAGAGGAGGCCAAGGAGGTCACGTTGGAAAGGAATTGGGAAGGGGAATTGAAATGGGTGGTGCCTGGGAGTTCAGGTCGGCCGCTGTGGGCCCTGTCGTGATGCTCGGCGAAATGAGCCCTTAGTTTACGTTGCTCTCCCCGATGTGGAGAAGACCACATCAGGTGCACCTGATGCAGTAAACTACGTTGAAGGAGAGGCAGGTGACCTCTGTTTCACGTGGAAGGACTGTCTGGGGCCTTGGATGAGATGAGGGAGGTGGTGTGCCAGCAGGTGATGCATTATTTTCATCTGCAGGGTCAGTTGCCAGTGGGGCGTGGCGGGTTTGGTGGGGAGTGTGGCACGAACCAAAATTGGCGAAGAGATTGGTCCTTGTGGAAGATGTGTCAGGTGATGGGATCCAACCTAGTTAACTGTATCTGGTGGTACTGATGTGGTCTTCTCTATGTCAGGGAGACCAAATATAAACTAAATGGAATGCTTTGCTGAGCATCTCAGCTGGGCCTGAAAGGCTGATTTGACCTCCCAATCACCTCCGATTTCAATTCCCCCTCCCACTCCATTTCCGACATGGTCATCCTTGACCTCCTCCATTGCCACAACGAACCAAAGCACATCTGGAGGAACATTGAATATTCCACCGGTGCAGCCTAAAGCCCGGGAGACTCAACATTGAGTTTTCCAAGTTCTAGTAACCTCCCTTCCAATACCCCGACTCCCTTCCCAGCCTCTCCTCCTTCCTTTCCTCTGATCAACCCATCTTCCAGCTGTCAACTGGATTCATTCCTCCCATTGACCAACCCAGTGGTACCCTCTACCTGTGTTCCCCACCTCACCACACTGCCTCCTCCGACTCGTGCACCTCGACCCTTTATCTGTACACACCGTTACCCCACCCCCAGTCATGAAGAAAGCTTATGCCTAAGGAGTGGACTTCTTCTCCTGATGCTGCCTGGCCTGTTGTGTTCTTCCAGTCTCCTGCATTCCAACATTTGTAATGGGCTGTGCCTCTTCTTATCCAATAGCTTCAATGGGCTGAATGGCGTTCTCACATTTCTGTGACACCAGCTTGGGATACAGAATGAGCTGCTCTTTTTTAGTTCTTTGGAAATGTTCAGGGTCCAGTCGTACTGTTACATGAATGTTACCTAGATATTAACAGCATGAGCTTGAATGTTGACCAGGTTTTGATGCTTTATGCGATATTTTCTCTTTCCTCTTTCTGATCTAATGACGGAGGGTAAGACGTTAATGAACCCGCTGAAGATGTTTGTGCCGAGGAAGCTACCCTAAAGATCGCCAACATAGATATCTAGGGACTGAGAGGATTGATCTGCACCAGCCACATGGTGTGCTGAATGGCCCAACCACCTGGGAGTTTACAACTGATTCCCATTAGGTTCAATGTTATTTAGTTTCCTTGACACATTCCTCAGTCACGCCCTGCCGTGATGTCAGGGCCAGTCACTCTGATACTGTGCTCATATATTTTGTTCATGTCAAAGGTCAAGGTAAATCCGTGGGGACTGTTTCCTTCTCTCAGAGGGTAGTGACTATTCTGGCCTCTCTATCCCAGACAGCTACATCTCTGAACTGTTTGGGGGAGCAGAATGGTGTTAATGGATCTTGACACATCAGGGAGTTGAGGGCGACAAAGAATTGGGCAGAGAAGAGAAATTAATGCCGGAAGCGATCAGCCCTGACCTTATTGAAGGGAAGGGCAGGCTTTACAGGCTATATAGTCTGGTGTTATTCCAGTGTACCACATAGGCCAGTCATTTTGTTGCCTCTTCCATTTCCTGTGTTATTGACTTCAAGTAGCTGAATAGCCTGATCATGTTGCTGCATGATCTAGAATGGGTCTAGTTCTGTTGCCTTGAGGGCTGATTGGCCTCCTCCTGTAACTGTATATCATACTCCAGGGGCTGAAATGCCTCATCCTGTTCTGGTGTAACTGAAATCCATATAGTCCAGATCTACCACCCTCGGAGAAAGTGAACACTGCAGATGCTGGAGATCAGAGTTGCAAAGTGTGGCACTGGAAATGCCTAGCTCGTCAGGCAGCATTCAAGAAGCAGGAGTATCGAAACCTTGGACATTCCTGATGATAGACATATGCCGAAAACGTCGATTTTCCTTCCCCTCCAATGCTGCCTGACCTGCTGTTCTTGTCCAGCACCACACATTTGGACGTCTACTGGCCCGCCCTAGTCAACCTTCCTGGTCACATCATCAAAGAAATTTAACAAATTCTTCAGGCATGAACTTCCACTCAAAAAGCCATGCTCACTATTCCTAATCAAACCCTGTTTTCCGAATGCATGTAAAACTTATGCTTCAGAATCTTCTCAAGTAATTTACCTACCACAGATGTTAAGCTGACTGGTCTGTATTTCCCAGGCTTTATTTTTTCAGTCCTTCTTGATTAAGTGCACATTTGCTCTCCTTCAGTCTTCTGGGATCTCATCTGTGGTAACTGATGGTCAAAATTATCAGCCACGGCCCCCGCAAATTCTTCTCTTGCCCCTTTCAGTGTTCTTGGATATATCTGGTAAGGACCATGAGATTTCTCCAACTTCAAAGATTCTAGTACATCAATTACCTTCTCTACTGTGATACAGACTGTCCCTAAGATATCACCACTAATTTCCCCAAATTCCCATATATTCATATCTTTCTCCAATGTAAATATAGAGGAGAAATATTTGTTGAGGACATCACCTATCTCTTCTGGTACTACACATGCATGTCCACTTTGGTCTTTGAGGGGTGTTATTCTCTCTTTAGTTAATGATTTTCCTTTAATATACTTAAAGTGCCTCTTTGGATTCACCCTGATTTTCTCAGTCAAGGTTATCTCATACCCCCTTTTTCGCCCTCCTGATTTCCTTCTTCAGTGAACTCCGATATCCCCTGTACACCTCCAGGGATTTCCGTGATCCAAGCTGCCTCTACCTGAGCCACGCCTCCACAATTTGTTTGGTCAAAGCATAAACATTTCTTGTTATCCAGTGTTCCTCATTCCTGTCAACGTTCCTTTCATCCTCACAGGAACATATAGATCTTAAGCTCCCAGTTGCTGGAGGTCCATTTGCTTGCAAACTGACTACTTCGATCAACCCCTGCAAATGCCTGTCTGAGTTTATCAAAATTAACCTTGCCCCAATTTAGAACTTGAATCTGTGGACCAATTTCTTCCCTCTCCATAACTATTTTCAAATTAACAGATCTATGGTCACTGGTCCCAAAGTGCACATCTACTGTCACCTCACTCACCTATCCTGATATATTTCGTAAGAGTAGGTCAAATATTGCCCCTTCCTGATTAGGACCCTCTATATACTGCTGGAGGAAACTTCCCTGACGCACTGAATTGATTCCATCCCATCAAATCCCTAAATGCTCTGGCAGTTACAGTCTGTGTTATAAAAATTAAAACCCCTATTATGACAACCCGAATGTTCCCTGCAAGTCTCCCCAACCTCTCTAGATATTTTTGTTACTGTAATTCCTGTTGACTGTTAGGGGGTCTATAGTACCACCCCAATAAAGTCACCATCCGCTTCTTATTTCTTAGTTCCACCCACAAAGCCTCACTGGATGATTCATCAGTTATTTTATCTCTGATCAGTGCTTTCTACTCCCCTTGATTAGAAATGCTACTCCCCTCCCACTTTCCACCATCTCTGTCCGTCCTAATGCATTTATCCTTTTACATTCAAGGTCAGTCCTACCCATCCCTCAGCCATGTTTCTGTAATAGCGAGACTATCCAGCGCCGATTATCTACCCACACCCTGAATTCATTGGCCTTACCTGTCAGCCCTTTCACATTGAAATAAAAGCAATTTAATCAACAGGAAATTCCATGCTCCCTATCATGTTCCAGCCTGGTCTGTCTCCTCAACGTACTATTTCTGAATACTGTATTTCCTTCCAGCCTCACACTTGCCTCCCTGCTCTTGAGGGTACCACCTCCTTCCAATCTCGTTTAAACACTCCCTTGTAGCACGATCAAAACTGGCTGCCAAGATATTGGTCCCCCGTCCAGTGCATGTGCCACCAGTCCCTCTTGAACAGGTCAACTCTGTCACAGAAAAGCTCCCAATGATCTAAAAATATGAATCCCACCCCCTGCATCAATTCTTTAGTCACATACTTATCCGCCATATCTTCCTGTTCATACCTACACTAGCTCATGACAATGGAAGTCATCAGGTGACTGTCAAGGTCCTGTTCTTTTAACTTTTCTTCGAGATCTCAGTAATCACTCTGAAGGACCACATTCCTATGTCTACCTGTGTCATTTGTGCCAACGTGCATAATGACTTCTAACAGTTCACACCTCCCCCCACCCTCCACCCCGCCAACTCCAGCAGACACTCAGAGACATCCTGGACACTGACAACTGAGAGGCAACACACCATCCTGGTTTGCCGTTTGAGGCCACAGAATCTCTTATATCGAAGACCCTGTTTAGCTTTATCCTTTCCCATTACTCCCCAGACCCAGTCGTAATGCAACTAAGCTGGCTACTGCTGCTTTCCCCTAAACGGTCATTTCCTGATACCCATTTCCCAACACCACAAAGTCAGTATCAAAAATGGTATACTTGTTTTCGAGAGGAATGCCACAGGGGATTCCTGCACTCTCTGCCTACTCCCTTCCCCATTCCTGGTTGTCGTCCAGCTACTCTCTGCCTGGAACACGACAGGAAGCAAGGAACGCCTGTTGGATTAAATTGCGTTTATTTAAATGCAACACGGCTGACGAACTCATGAATTAGATCTTTACATGGGACTGGGATATGACAGTCTTTAAAGAAACACGGCGAAGGGAGGGACTTGGGTGTGACCACCTCACGAAAGCTCTTATCTCTGAAGTGCTCTGTATCTGGATGATCCGGAGAACAGCCAACTCCAGATCCTGAACACTGTCTCCCAGGAGCTGCAGCTGGTTGCACTGCCCACACGTGTAGTCATCAGGGACAGTGGAAATCTCCCTGAGCTCCACATCCCGCAGGTGGAACGTACAACTGCCCTAACTGCCATCTCAACTGTTGTCAAACTAGCATTAAAAAGACTTTACGTGAGCTTACCTGTACCTTTGGCTGAGCCTCTGCTCACCAAAGCCTCTGGAACCAAAGCATTACGACCTATTCTGCCACTAACAGCACGTCAATAGACCACTCCACATTTAGTTTTGGTTAAGGCAGGAGGGAAACACGACAGTGATGCATTGTTTGGGACTTAAGCACCCCTTGACACCAGACCAAAATACTTGGACTTGGAGAGTGTCTTGCTGAGGTTTTCTTTCTCGTCGTGGTGACTGCACAGATGCAAATATTCACCCTGACTGCCAATCCACGTTGTCGCAGTCCTCTGATCTTTTCTGTCTATTAGTACTGCATTTGTGAATTCTTTGAATCTATTGATTGCTTTCCAAACTGTGTCTCATTCTGGAGGGAGAGATGCTGGTGTTCCAGTGAATACAGGCTATTTGAAAAGGTTTACCATTAGACATATGAGCGATATAATGCCCATCCGCTCGCTGACTCTGTTTTTCCTTTCAATTAGGGTACATTTATTCTGATAACCTTCAATTCCATTTTCCAGCATTTTCCCTGCAACCCTTGTTTAAAACTCTGTCCATCTCAGCCTTGAACATATTTAGTGATCATTCCTCAACAGCTATCTCAATTTTCTACAATTGTTTCCCTCCCACTGAGGTGAGACTTGGTGGTCTTTAATCCCATGGCTTTTTTTCTAGCACTCTGTGTGGAAGTTAAACCTACATTAGATGTTATCATGTTCGATAATACCAACTTTGTGGCCAGAGGCAAAACTAAAAAAAAAAGAAACACAACGGTTAAGAACCTGTAATCTCCTCCCTCATCTTCCACATCAGTCTAAGATACAGTTCATCCGGATCAAGGGATTTGGCCATATTTTATCATACACCAACTTCCAATTCTTCCTCAGCTTCTGTGTCAATTTGCTCAAGGTCACACTGTCAGGAACAGACATTGAATACAGTAACTGCTCCTCCAAATTGAAGACCAATATGTAATAGGTCTTTGACATATTCTCTGGCTCGATGCACAGGTTGCCTCCTCGGATCCTAATGCTCCCTATTCTTTCTCTAGTTATCCCTCTTACCCTTAATAAACCGATAAAATGTCTTTGGAGTCTTGAAAATACTGCCCACTAATATTTTTATCACCGCTGCACCCCTACCCTCTTTTTGCTCTTTTACTTACTTTCTTGAGTTTAGACCTTCACGTTCTCTCCTCTTCTGGGACCTCCATTGACCTGCTCCCTTTATGCCTGTTTTAAGCTTCTCTTTCATTGTTAATTCCATTCTGAATATGTGTAG